>NC_087395.1:4838181-5442954 GCF_031307605.1 Tribolium castaneum | reverse complement strand
AATCTTAAAACCAAGTTATTCATTTACTTGTAGTCTATATTAAGATTTCTAGTATAAAAGAAGAAGTAGTCTCTAACATTTTTTATGTTGCAATGTTTATATTTAAAAAAACTTGACGTCTTAATTTTTTTCGACTTTAACATCACACTTAGGGTTAATTATTCTACCGAAACACACTGGTTTCATCTATTGGTAAAAAACGTTGTAAACTAATTTTTGTGTAATTTTTCTTCATGCTTCTTATAAAAAATTTAATTTTAGAGTTCAAAGCTCAACATTCCTGCATTTTTTTCCAAGTAACCAGTGAATTGGTTGGGTAATTAATTAATCTGCTCCTGTTAGCAACCTAATAACCACCAAATAACTACGGGATGCCAGTGGCTCATACCAATATGACAATTTATTGTTTTAAAAATAGAATGAACTTTAATACTAGCTAAGTGTTGCCAACAGAATTTTGTCACAATTGGCCACATAGCCTTATTTTAAAGTTATGGCACAAACTACCACACTGAGCTTATTACTGAAGTAAGTTACTGTGAATTCATGAAGTAGTTAACAACCAAATATGTACTAGCCATGAACATTGGAACTCCAAACTCTTTTAAGGCAAGTCAAGTGCCAATATTTGTGCAAAATGGTAGTTTAATGAGCCCCACCCTCTCAACCTTCATTCAGGATGTAATAATGATGTAATCTTTAGTGAAACAAAAAGTGCTTCCTTATCACTTCCCTCCACCTCTGTTTGCTGTTAAATGCAAAGCAAAGAGCTAACGAATAACAACAATAAAGTAAACATTGATCAGTTGTGTTTTGGAGTGTAATTCCAATCTATAATTAGCACATGCACGGCATGAATTAGTACGTCTACAACAAGAAGAAAAAAAAATGTTTCAATAACATACGATAAGCCCCGTTTCGACGTTGGGCAGTAAAGTGACTCTTGAACCGTCCGAGATGCCATGTTGTAACAAACTCCCGTCCTGCAATTGCCTGCAACAACCCAAAATCACCGAAATATATCGTAACTGTAAAAATAATAATGAAACCCACTTATCGCGAAACAACAGACATATCCTGTCCCTGGGCACCTTGAGTCTTTTCGAGACGAGTTTCTTGAAATTATCAACGCTAATGTCCGGCTCCACAGTGAGGTAGAAGTCGCCCCCTGTGGTGGGGCTCACATGTATAGATATCTGCGAATGTGGGCCACACCCCTGCGAAATGGGGTTAGCGGACGAATGCGAGCTGTTTTCCATTGGGGGCTAGTCCTCGAGTCACGCACCGACGTCACCTGAGACACTATAAAGCTGGGGCGGCGTCGCGGGGGGCCCAAGCTGCACCAGACACCATTTCAGAACCCACGGATTGCACACTCCGACAAAAAAACAATACAGTGGTATTACGGTACTGTGTAATGTAGCAACTCCGGATTCTGACAAGTTTGGTTGCGCTCCAGACCAAGTGGGGGTATGGCACAAAGCAAGACGGCTGTATGGTGGGCTGCCTACACCGCAGGTTCAATACTCGACACCTGGCAGGCAGCAGCAGGTATGGGATCGCCCCCGCAATGAAACGATTTTATTCGGATTCTTTTCACTCTCGAGGATCATTTTCGGCGTGGTTTCTTTGTTTGGGTTCGCAACTCAGGTAGAAGGAGACGGGCGAAGGTCCCGAGAGCTGGTTTGTTCACTTTATATTGATAATGTGCCACCTACTGAACACCACTACACAATTGATTTTACCAGACCTCTGGACTATTCAAATATCACTCTGGCACGAAAGGAGCATTAGGAAAACTAAAAATACATAGCCAAAACAACGACACATGAAATACGATGGCTCAGTTTATTTCAGACAACATTTAATTCCACTGACTAATAGAAAAAAAAACAATTTTTATTGTCTATTATTTTTTTAATATTCAAAGAGTTTAATATTAAATAGTTTATAAACAGAAATATTTTGAGAACAACTGAACAAGGTACTCGTATGTTTGAAAAATTACATTTTTTTGTCGTTAAATATTTAATACAAAATGAATACAATTAATTGAGTCTTGTCAATTGTAACATTTTTTTAATTTATTGAATTTTGTTGTAAGTATACTTGTGTAATGTTTCAAACCTAATTGAGTTTTTAATTTCATTTATTTTGTGAATAATTAATGATTGATTGTTTCACTGGTATTGCTGGTTGCATAGCTGGTAGTGTGTTCGCTGAGTGTTGTTAGGTTGTTCGTTGATTGCAAACTATCACCAGTGTCTCAGAGCGAAAAAGAAAATACAGTACAACCTCTATAATCAGAACTAATTATTATTGCAACGAGTACCCATCGACTTATCTTTGTTCAACTAAGACGGACAAAACCTGAAGTATTTATTCAACAGGCGCCTAAAAAGTTGTAAGTACACCAGCTCGTCTAAGTTTTAAGTGCTTGGGATGTTGGGAAGCAAATACAGTGGAGTCCGGTTATAACGAACCCGCTTATAACAAACTAGCGGATATAACGAACTAGATTTGACTGAGTATTAACTGAAGAACTGATGTACATATTATTGAATTACTAACTGAAAAAAATTCAAAATAAATCAACTTGCTGTATGTAAACTTTTACTACTTTTTGGAATATACTGGGTGTCCGTTTTTTGAGCTGCACCTTGGGGATCACAGTTATTATAACAGATATGAGGTCTATTAAATTAGGACAAAATTGCAAATTTTGATGCTGAACAATTATTGAGAAAAATCAAAATTTTGTAATTTTTGTTTATATTTTTTAAACAAAAAAAAAAACGAACGAACTAGGCGTTTTTAAGTTAAACATTCTCCAGGCACTTTTATACAAGAAATCTAAATCTGTCGTCTTTTTCAAGGCGTTTTTAATGTCAGAATTACAACCTCAACTTTGGTTTTTCTTAGAGACGCCATAATTGACATTTATACTTTTGAAAAGTCTTTTTGTTTCTGATTACAATGATGTATCACATGATATAATCAAATCTTACATGCTGATTAAAATTAAGAAAAAAGCAGTTCTGCAATGAGTGCTTTGGAAAAAAACGTCAAAAATGCTATTTAACAAACTAAATTTTGACAGTTCTATTAAATATGTAATCAAAATTTTTATAACTTTGTCTCGTTTTGTTTCGCGAGAGATAAATTCTAGCTTATTACACTTATTAGATATGTCGTTTAGTTTTTAAATAAGTAAGTTTGGCGCAAATGTGAACTTTTCAGATCCAAATTCAAGTAAAATCAACAAAAAATTCAACAAAATCATCTTTGTTTAAAAACAAAAATGTTAGCGTTTTTGCAAAGCACTCTTTGCAAAAATGCTTTTTTCTTCATTTTGATCAGCATGTAAATCATGTGATACATCGTTGTAATCAGGAACAATCGCATTAACTGGATTTTAATCTATACCTTCTAAAATATTTGCATTTTAAATTTAATAAAAATCCTTTGACAAATATCTGAGATATCATGCCCGAAAGTCTTAGGTGAGACACCCTGTATAACGTTAACTCTTTGCCGCCTGTACTTTGACAAAAACATAAGTAAAAGTAAAGTAATAATTGTTAAAAATAACACTTTTAACAAAAAAGAACATATTTTAATACAAACTATATTTAGCTGTATCCATACTTATTAGCAACCCTATATAATATTAAACCAAATATAATAAACTGAAATATGCGTGGAGGGGGAAAGTTGTATGTTTTTACCAGACTTTTCTAAATATCGCATTTTATTATACTTGAGGGGTAACCGCAGAAGAAATTGATGTACAAAATTGAGAAAAATCAGAGGAAATCACGAGAAATCATTTTAAAAAAATAAGGGAAATTTTGTGAAAATCTTTAGCAAATCAAAGAAAATCAAAGGAAATCAGAGAAAGAAGCTGAATTAACTTAATTTAAAATTTATTTTGGAACTAGCGACAATTTGCCTAATTTTTGCAAAAACTTCACACAAACACAAGCGACATTCGCTACAAACAAAATAGAAATTAAAAATAAAACAAAAATTAGCAACTCATAATTTATAGTGTAACCTTATTAATAAGGAATTTTAAAAATTTTAATGTAATGTAATTTTGGCCGTTATCTGGAATAGGAATAGGAATGCAAATAAAAGAAGTAGTTGTCACTTAACTTGCAGAAAAACTATTGTCACTTTTATTAGAGGTAGAAAAAAATGTACGATTCTGATTTAAACCAACGTTTTTTTAATTGTTGGCCAAGTGCTTTACTAATGAAACTAATGATGATATAAACTGCAAGCTTTTAGAAGGTTTCTGTTTTACGCTAGTCTTTTGGAAAGTTAAGTGCTGATTTGCTGTGTTTCTATGTAATATTTTTGTGTTTTATGTAAGAACGAATTAATTCTGTAACTAAATTAATTCACAACTTTTTATCAAATTTTTAATTCAATTTCATTTTTTAGACGCTTATATTTAAAGTGTCCAGTTAATTATTAAGCAAATGCTTTATCATTATCAACAACTTTTGATTTTTATTTTGCATTTATTTGCAGTTTCTTAAAACTTCATTTAATTTTATTACTTATTATTTATGGTTTATGTGTTTATCTGGGTGTCGTTTATTAAAAGCTTATTAAAAAAATGGCGCTACCACAATCGAAACTATTTTAACCTTTTCAGCAAGCAGAAGGTTTTCTTACTATTTTAATTTAGTTTTATTTTTGAGAACAATGTGTATTATTTATTGACAAAATTCGTCTTTAAAATCAGCAACCAAAACAAAAGATTTAATATAGCACAAAAAAGCATGTTTGATAATTTTACAAGTATTGTTTTAAGTTTTCTGTTTATACTTTTTGCATTTTTAGAGATATTATGCTAGAACTTCATCTATTAGCTGTTTCAAGACTATAAAAATGCCAACGTCGCATTTTCTTTCAAAATTAGGTGCTATAAATTATTCATGGACGTCAAAAAAGTAATAGCTATAGTATAATAAGCATCAAGAACGGTAAGGAGAGTTTACCGATCGACGACATTATTGTCTGAGATAGATCGGCAATCGAGATGCTTATGGCGTTTTTTGCACGATTCTTAATTTTTTTAAAAGATTTATTAAATAATGTCAAAATAATTGTCAAAACGGCAGCTTATGGTTACCAGTCGTTACGTCCAAGGCGTCAACAAAATTACTTACAGACGCCTAATTTACTAGACTTCCTTTATTGGGAGAGTTGGGACACTGAACGTCGAACCGAGCCAATTTTGTATTATGTGGATAAGGTATATATTTCTATACTTTTTTATTAAAATTTTTGTTAGTAACTTATGCCAGAGGTTTATGTCGAAAATAATTTCAAGGTTATAAGTTTTGTCAAATGCATAAAATGACATAATTTTACGTCAAATTTAACCAGGGACGTAGAAAACGTAGAAATTTTGGGATTACTATTTAAAAAAGAAAATAACTGAATACCTACCAATATTAATGTTCACATTTCTGAAATTTTTCGATATTTATTTTAATATTAAATACATAACTTAAAACATACTTCAATGCTAAAAATGCTTTCTTTCAGTCACAATTTTTAGTTAAACATCTCGTCCCAAAAATTGGTCATCAAGAACCCTTCATATTTCCTGTCGTCTTTTTAAATATTCTAAAAAATGATATTGAAGGTCTTCTTGTGTGAAAAACGTAACAAAATCGTGAATTCTCAATAACTTTGTAATTTGAAACAGAATCTAAAGTTCATGTAGATGCTAAAGGCGGCCAAGCAGCGACAGGTTCAACTTTCTTAAAAATTAGAACCAATTTTGGGTTCAAGTACCTACGTATTTTATAAATGCTTAGACAAATTCCCAAAATCTCATAGATTTTGTACATAACATTATTTAGACAATCCACTTTTCCAAATGCTTGTTACAATAAGCGTAAAACTTGGCAGGAAAGGTTCAATTTCTCTCTCTTTCATCGATGATTACCATTTCTTAGAGTTAAGGAAAAAATGTTTATGATGAAGAGTTTAGACGTAAAATTCTTGTACTTACAAAGAAATCTCTTTTGAAGTTGGAGTTCATATAAAAAAAACAGTGAACTGACGACGACTGCCAGTCTAAACCATTTCTAAACGCAGTTAGACGACGAAAAATGGAAACATTTTTTGACAAATTTATTTGACTTTTCGCAAGTGTAACACTACTGATTTCTGTCCCAATTTGTTTTTTACACACTCCAACTGACGTATATGAAACAAAATTTCGAAAATTGACATTCAACTTAATTTACTTACTGACGCCTTTGGACGTAGCAACTAGTAAACACCACAACTGTCTTGGAAACAGGCGTAGTAAACAATCAAATAGAGCTCAGTCGTGCAAAAATGTAATTTATACTTTCAATGAGAAATCTAATCATTAGTAATAATATTATCAATTTTATTTTAAAAAATAATTCGGTAAAATGCGTTTTTATAGTTTTGAAACAACTAATTCGTAATTTTAACTAAAAGTCATGGAAACCCAAAAGCACATGCACAGCTGCAACGATGATGTATGATATATGGTGTCACAACTCCCTTTAATTCCCCATATAAAAATGTCAACTGAACGCAATGCTAGCAACATGGCAAGGTCGGGAACTTTTTTGAACATTGTTCAGCAGATGGAGCTGTTCTACAAATTTTTGACTATTTTTCAAATGTACGTCATAATGACACATCATATTAAATTCTGTGGTCTAAGGATGTTTACGGTGTTTACGACTATCTACGAACCTGTGCCAGGAATTATATTAGTTAATGAATCGCAAGTATGGTCTTTAAAGGGAAATTGATTTATTTAGCAGTAAAATGGTTTCACTACAATAATCTCTTGAGTAGAGACATAAGCTATCATAAACATAAATAAATTCATATCGGAGGCCCGAAAACAACTGTGAACGCATTATAAGGTGATTGATGTCTGTACAAACGGTAGTTGCACTTGAGTTTTCGAAAGTGTTAGAATACAGCAACGCCAAAAACAGCAAGGTAATTATATCGCTTAACCCATAGACAAAATGATTTTGAACTATGTACTATTTGCAGTTGTGTAGAAAAAGCATCAATCCATCGAGTAATCTTTGTAATCAAACACATTTGGATGTAGGAACCAGCCTTGTTTCAATGATTTTAACTGAAATTCCGCATAACATAAGAAATGAGAATAATTAATAAAGATATTAATATTTTTAATCAAAACTACAGATGAGAAGTATAATACACAATTAGCAAAATCAGTCTTTTAATTAATTACAGTTGGGTGTGAGTCTCTTAGGTATGTAAGTGTGTGAACTTTTCTTTGGGTGCCACTTTTTGCAAAAATTTTATATACACAAGTACCACTGAAAACACAAACCATCACAAAATATCAGTTTGATGTGCCCGTCACTCAGTTAAAGACTGGTAATAGTATCACTATCTTCCCTTTTTCAGTAAATTAAATCTTATCTGCCAAAATACTACTGTCACTGAAATCAAATTTGAAGCATTTTTGAAGTTCAAAATGTGATCGGTAATAAGGATACCTTTAAATCAAATTCAAAAAGCGCTATCTAATGGCCATTGTATGAAATGGTTTCCGACCTCGTCAGTTCGTTCCAGTTTAAAACAAATGAAGGGAGTTGGAGCACCATACCTTCTAACACCACCGCTGCAACTGTGCACTTGATAGGATTACTCTTTATTTGAGATATTACAAGTGGGGTGTTGTCTTTTATTATTTTGAGGGGGTGACTGTTGTTTCGAGTCAGGTGGAGCATTACTCGTAAATGAAATAAATCTAAAGTCTGTGAATTTGCCAAAGCATTTTATTAAATAAAAAAGTCTTATCGATAATAATTTAAATAAATTTCGATGTTTCAGTGCTATTCAAGCCCTCATTTCGCAATCTGGACAAAATCGTTCTGTAAATTTCGGAGGCAAATGGAAGAATCATTCCCCTATCTTGTATTTCACCATCCAAAATCATTTTCGTCGCAATAGCCGCTGGATACCCAACAGTCTTTGCCATGGCAGAATAGCCATTAGCATCTCCATAAACAACAAAATTAACACCTCTGATCTCTTTCCTGTTGTCTGGCCAATTAATACCGATTTCGTGACGCAAAATCACCAAATCACGCTCATGTTTTTCTAAAAACAAATAATAAACGTGCGAATAAATTGTTTGCACAAAACATTGACTTACCCAACGCCAATTTAGTTGAGAGGTAATGAGTGAGAGTATCCAATGGAGATCCACATTTAATCACACCATGTTCGTCCAACAAACCTAATTCTTCAAGCAAATCGACGGAAAACTCGGAACCTGTCCGTTCAACAATTTGGTTCTTGAGGTTATCGTAGAAGATGTTGTGGTTTTCGAGGCCTAGGAGGTTGCAAATGAGCATTCTCCAAGTGATTTCGGGCCCTTGAGCATGCAGTGCTGGATGTGGTTCTGGGTCTAGCAGCCCCAAAAATTGCAACATCCTTGCAGCTTGGGCAAAACCCGTGTATCTGATGGTGCCTCTCAAAACAGTTAAAGCGTCTTCAATTCCGTAGTATTTTCCATAAATTGTGCTATCTCGATTGGGGAAACCTTCAAGGTTGAAACCAGGGAGAAAATCAAGCGTTTTGGTTGTATTCATCAACTCTCCTCCTGCGCTAATTTCAACAATTTGTCCCTTGCTCAAATACCGTGCTGACGATAGCGTGTTCAACAGAGCGCCTCTTGGTGACCACGAAAACTTGTACCTATTGGATAAGAAATAGGAAATGTTTACATAGTTACAAAAAGAGGAGTGAAATACAAGAAAATTCTCGAAAATGTGCTATATCTTATTTAAACCTGAGAAGCAACTTCAAATTCCAAATGGAAGCTTACAATAGTTTAATCTAATGGAAATAGTGGTTACCTTGAAAGGTTCGTTCAACAGTTTCAAAATTGAAGAGAATTTGAAAACTTCCTACTTATAACACTTTATGGGATTATAAAGGCTTTTGATATTCTTTGCAATAAGAGTGTTCCAAGGTATCCATCCACATTGAGTTACGTAGAAATAGAGAAAAGTTTGACAAGTTACATCAACCCACAAACATTAGCAATAGCAGAAAATTTCCGTTTTTACCAGAGAAAGCAATATGAAGGGGAATTTGTACAAGATTTTATTACAGACTTGCAGAAGTAGAGTATTCATTGTAATTTTGAATTGTACCTGAATACACCTTTAAGGAATTAGTTTGTCTTCGGTTGTTAGAAAGAATTTCATGCCAACTTCAAAATCAAGATTGAACTTCAAATTATCAAGCGGTCAACAGGGCCTTAGCGAACGAAGCTTTAAATAAGACAAAATTAAAAAAAAAGTCAACAGCAAGGACTCCGACCAGCTTCTCAGCTACAGGTATGATTGAAGATAGGTATCGAGAATTTTTTGTAGAAAATTTAATATTCTACAACTTTTTTTCTAACACTTTTTACTATTTTATTGTAATTTATCTACATTTGTAGTCTTTTTTATAATTATTAAAGGCATTTGCTATACTCAGGCTCTCCTGAATACAAGGTGTTCCGTCGAAACCCCACATTAGAAGTGTTGGTTGTTCCAATAATGATAGTTAACTGAAAATTTGTCCTGCTCAATGAAAATATTTTAAAGATGGTGATGTTTTCGGTTATACAGGAAGTCGCTAACAACCTCCTTATTTTAAATGGAAAGCTATATTTTTTAATGCGTTTTTGGATTAGTAAAGTTATGGGTACTAAAAAAAAGTTATGGGTACTTGATGTTGTTCAAACTTAACATCAAAATTTTTGGGTTTATTAATTTCTTTTCCAATTTGGACCACACTGGCGAACAGATATAGGCTTTCTCTTTTAACACCCCAAATATGATTTTGAAATCTCTAAAACTAAGAGAGTTACCGATTTTTTAAGTGACAGGGCCAAAAATTTTCAAAAATTTTTAAAAATTTTAGAAACGGTTAAACTTAGGTATAGGAAAAGTTGCTTAAAACGGCTTTAAAATAGCACAATTAATCCAAAAACGCAGTGAAAAACATAGCTTCTCCTTTAAAAAATAAAGTTGACAGCGACTTCCGGTATAACCAAAAGTGCATCTTGAGAATTGACAATATTTTTATTGGGCAAAACTCAACGGATTATGGCTGAGTATCAAGTTTCAAATAGAACTCATTTAGAACTTTCAGTACTTCTAATGTGGAGTTTAATCGGAACAGGCTTTATTTTTTTGTAATTTGTCATCATTTTGATGCTTTAATAGTCATCTTAAAGCACTCAACGTCATCAAGTGCGATGTCATAATATTTATTTTTGCGAATGCCTAAATTTTATGGGGTCGTTCATGCAAGATTATCTTCATTGTCATCCAAACACTTGTTTTTTGACAAAACTTTAATAAAACAAGAATTTTAAATCAATTTTTCACTTTAAAATTGAGATATTACCAATTGTCATAAAAATCTCTAAATCGACTAAAATAACAATTTTTGTTTAAAAACGACAAAAAAAGCTGACGTCACTCGGTTTTGGAATTAATTTGATACTTTAAAACTGGTCTTATGAAACTTGTTTGTTAATATACTACTATGAAACCTAAAATTGTAATTTTTTCTTTAACTCTAGTTTTTTTCTTTGTTTTGTTTGTGAAGTTTATTTAAAAGTATCTTCAGCGGTTACGGTTTTACTAAATTTTCAGATTCTTGATCACCGGTAAAGAAAAACAAATCCGTCGATTAAATGGCTTTAAGACCTAAGCGATTGAAGATTTTCTGATTTTTTTGGAGAAATTCAATTCTCTATAATTTATTTATCTGTCACGAGAATTATTGGGTGTTAATAACCTTGGGCAACGTACTGTCCTACTGCCCCATGGGCCTGACTTAGAGGCCTTCGGGCTTTGCCTTTGCCTAAGGTTTTTAACCATTATTTAAACACAGGGTGATTCAAACGTGGTCAAACTATCGAATGGTGATAAAAGACCTTCAGTTTATCAGATTTTTGTCAAGCAACTTACTTTTTAATATATCGGGTGGGTCAAAAGTCGCGGATAGGCTCTCTAAAGCAGCTATTAGCTATTTTAAAACTATAAAAACGCCAACGTCGCATTTCTCTCAAAATTAGTTGTTATCAGTTATTCATTTTTTTCAATGGAATAATAGCTAATGTAATGTTTACTTTCAACGAGGGACCCAATCATTAATAACTATTTTACAATTTTATGGATCTTATTA
The DNA here is from genome assembly GCF_031307605.1 of Tribolium castaneum. Classification (NCBI taxonomy): domain Eukaryota; kingdom Metazoa; phylum Arthropoda; class Insecta; order Coleoptera; family Tenebrionidae; genus Tribolium; species Tribolium castaneum. Next base: position 5,431,698 of record NC_087395.1, on the reverse strand, counting down.
TAAAAAATTATTTGGTAAAATGAGACGTTGCGTTTTTATGGTTTTAAAACAGCTAATAGATAGAGCTAAACAAAATACTATTTTCGGTAAAAAAATTTACAAAACCTTTGGTTTTGTAAACAAAGACTGAAGTCAAAAACAAAAAATGGCAACGCTGCTCAACTATACCTACTCTTACACATTTAGAAAAATGTTAACTAAAAGGATTACCATGGTAACATTACTTGTTGTTTCCAAATGTTGCTTCAATTTGAAACTGTTGTTTTTAACTTATTTTAAAAGAGAAAAGAAAGGTTTTTCAACAATTCTTTTTTAAAAACTAGAAAATAAATCAATTAAACATAAAAATAAATCATTAAAAACAAAGTTGACAGATCTGCTTTTGCAACATTTGCGAGCTGCTGCATCTTGAGTAAGGAGGAATATTTTTTTATTATTTTTTAGTGGTCAGTAACGCTACTGGTATCCATTCTCAAAAGCATGTCCGCGACTTTTAACACACCCGATATATTTTGTTTTCCTTAACAGCAGTATCTACTGTTGCTCTTTTATTTCCTATGTATCGAATTTGCAAGTTTTTTAAAATCTTTTGAACATCATAAGATGATAATAATTGGTAATTTTTTTTAATAGGTAATGCTGTCCTACGAGTATATTGCAAGAGTTGTCGTTTCACTACTCAAAGTCAAAAAATATGATCTGAAGCATTCAAAAATTAATTTAAAAATTTAATTTTGATTTTTTTAAATAGACTTCAACAGTTTTTAACATTTTTAGAGCAAAATTGTTTACCAAAAAATTACCGCAGTACGGTGTCATATTTTTTTTACCAATAATTTTTTGAAAACTAAAAGAAATTTTGGAAAAAAGATTACTTTGTAGTAAACCGTAAGAATAATACATAAATTATTCATTCTTAGAATGAAGAAATTAGTGCGTTTTCGCTCTTACAAATACACAACATACCTCAAAGGATTATCGCTGAATTCTGGTGCCGGGAGCCCTCCACAGAACGACTCAAATGAGGTGATTCGTCCTCCAGCTTGTTGCACTTCTTGGATGCATTCTAGAGCCAACAAATGATCGATTCCTGGGTCCAAACCTACTTCATTAAGCACTGTGATACCGGCATCGACTGCTTCCCGGTGCAAATTCTTCATTTCCTGGCTCATGTAACTAGCCGTGACCATATGGGTGCCTTCCTTGATACATGCCTGGGCCACAATGTGGTGCAAGTTAGCTGGAAGAATTGAAACAGCAACATCTGCTTTTTTGACAATTTCTTCCAAAGTGTTAGAGTTCTCCACAGCGTTCAAGTAGAGGCTTTCGATGCCGGGGAAAGCTCGAGCTAAGTTATCGCTCAAGTCTTTCTGTTCGCACGCGACGGTGATACCGACGGATTTGTCCCTGTGGAGGTATTCCACCAAAGGTGCAGCTACCCGTCCTGCGCCCACGATAACGACCTGTTTTTCCACGCTTGAGGACTCGCTACTTGCTTTGTGCCTGCTTTTACTGAGATTAATATTTAATTGGGAAATTTGGCCGAGGAATGTGTACTCACATTGCTGATTTTCGCAATTCTTGGATGTATTCGTAGTTGGGAGTGAGTTTGCCGTTGCTGGCGATGATTGCCTGGAAACAATTAGTGAGATAAGACGCTGTTATCTCTTAACGGTTTGTTTCAACGAGTTGATAAGTCTATTATTGACCTCTGAAGGTAATCGGAAAATTTTTACGAAATTTGTGGGTCGTCCGAAACAACTATTTATTTCGAAATAATTAGTAAGAGCTCATAATTCAGGTCACACTCAAGATTTTTGATTGAGGTCCAGTTACAGTAAAGTTTTAACACAACCAAGAGAAAAGTGTCAGAGATGTGACACTCTATTTAATATTAACTTTGCGGTAACAATTCTGAACCAGTTTAGGGCTCAAATACAATCATTTTTTTCCAAACGAAACGAACTAATAACTACAACACAATTTTCTGTTAACAACTTTACTAAGTTAGGTATATTTCAGTATCCTAGAACTAGTTTCTTAGTGATTTCAATACTTCGGAGGTTTAGTTTCTGCTTTTAATCTCGTTTTTTTCAGTTCATAAATTTCCATTTCCATAAAACGCCGGTTTTACTTTAAACTTTTCATTTCTATTGTTTATTCGTTTTTCATTTTCTCTGTACCTAATCTATTACTTAAAGTTTCATTCGTCTATTTAAATTCCTTGGTTTTGCAATGTCTTTGTTTTTAGTTGCAGTTTCAGTTTCAGTTTCAGTTTTGTCTCAGTTTTAGTTTCTTAAAATAGACCAAGGTTTTTCGGTCTTTAAGCATTTAATTTCTTGTTTCTCTTCCAGTGTTTGCTATTTATTAGAAAGTCAGTTTTTCGATTTATTAGTTTTTAAATTTTGTAGTTCTTTTTTTATCAGTATTTTAGACTTTCAGTGTCTTACAATGAATATTAGTTTTTTGGCTTTCCAGTTCTAATGTTATTTATTTTCGGGATTAACTGTTTCATGTTTTTAATTTTTTCAGTTTCATGGATTTTTTCTCTCTTATATCAATTACAATCTATTTTAGTAATTTTTCAGACTTAACTTCAATAATTTTGCAAAGTTTTTGTCTTGTTTTTAACAAAACTTTTTGAAATGGTAATTGAGTTTTGGGATAAAAAACAAACAATTACTGATTTGATTTGTTATTTTTTCTGTTTGTCTACACAACCTTTGCAAAAAATAAAATTTAGTTTAATATCTTGCTTAGTATTATCAAAGGATGATTTTTGTTATAGTTTTGACGATATTTAAGTTTTATATATTTTTTTAGGGATGTAATTTATTCAAAGACTAACTAGATTGAATATGTGGTCTTTTTTAGCTAGTTTATTTAAGCAATCGAAATGTAAATTTAACATCATGTTCGGCATGATTCGATAAATTTTCGGTTTGGTTTAGGAAAAAATAATGTAATTACAGATTTTTGGGTGATTGTTCTCCTCAGTTTAGCAAATTCTTGCGTGAAAAATTCAGTTTTTAGCTTACAAACACGCATAAGAATGATCTAAAAAAGCACCAAATAACACCATTTTTAAACTAATTGAAAAAAGGTCTATTTTCCCAATTTATCATTTAGTTATTATGTGCTAATTAATTATATTTTAATTGGAAAATCATCTCAGGAATGTTCTAAGTTGATTTTTACAAGAGACAAGTTTATTATTTACATCAGATTACTATCTATAGAAAAAGTTTACAAGTGACAAGTAAATCACTTGTAAAAAGTTTTATGAAATAAGTCCCTGCTATGATCTTTTGCTGAACGCACTATTAAAAGCTCTCCAAAGACAAATATAATTTGATTATTTACCTTAATGTTTCATTTTTAATGTGTTTTTTGAGATATGTCGGATAAATTTGATTTTTAGCTCAAAATGTGCTTCAAGACATACCTTTGAATAAATGTGGTTTTATTTGATATACTTTAGACAGAATTTACGAAAAAAGCACCAAGTCCAAAGGAACATACAAAATAACATTAATTTTGATTAATTTTTTTGACTTTTAGGGGTATTTAAAAAAATGAATAAGTTTTTGTTACAAAAACGAACAAAATAGGCTTAGATGTTGTCAATTTCTGTTTAGTGTTTTTTTTCAGTTTTAGTTAAAATTTCTCAAAATAATCGTAGATTCCACAACGTATTTAAATATTCGAAACAAAACAAGGTCAAGATCTTGGCAGTCGGTTTTGGTAAATTATTTTGAAAAAATCAGTTCTAAAATGTATTTAAATATTCGAAATATTAAAATTTGTTTTATAAGTATTTTACTCTTTTAGACCTTTATTATGTCTTAGTTTTTTTTCTCCCATAACAAAACTATTTTTTTTAAGTTTCAGAGTATCTTTGCTTTCCACTCTTTCGAATATTTAAAATACCAGTGTTTAAAATTTCCAGTTCTAAAACGTTTTTTGCCTTTTGTTGGTTTTTAAGTTTTGAGTTTAAAAATTTTTCAGTTTTACAGGTTTTTAGTCTTTTATAGTGATCTTAGCTTTTTAAACTCAATTTTTCACGTTATTATTCTTTCCACTGTTTACCTGCTTCTATGATTTTATTGTTTTTTAATTTTATAGCTTCTCAGCGTAATTTTTTTCGATTTTCAGTTCTTTATACTTTTTCAGTGTTTCAGTTCGTCAGTAGGACAGTAGGTATATTCACTTTCAAAGTTTCTCAGCGATTCAGACTCTCAATGTCTTACCTATTTAGAATATCAATTTTTGTGGATTTTGAGTTCTAACTTTCTTTCAGTTTTTCAGGGTTTCAGAAGTTTCTTAGTTTTTAAGCGTTTTCGTACTTCCACGTTTATTTTTCTTAAGTTTCTTTGCTTTTTTGACTTTATTTTTTAATAGTGGTATACTTTTTAGGTTTTTGAGTTACTTACTTTCTAAAATTTGTAGCTTGAAAATTTCAGAAGGTTTATTCTTCCGGGCTTTCTCGAAAAGAGAAACAATACTCCTATCGATTCAAAGCATTTTGTTAACAAATCATGTATCGAACAGAAGCCTATCAACTAGACTTATGAAGGCAAAATTATTGGATGCTCATATGATCATTTTTTTTTTTTTGCAAAATTTGACTATACATAAATATAAAACCAAATTTTCTGTTTTAACAATAAACGTCAAGTTAAACGCATATTACAATTGATTTCTAACTCAGTGTTAATTTGTACAAGAATTTCTTTTTTTAAATTCATCCGGAACTAGTCCAGGATTAATTAGTTACGGTAATGTTCTAACTAAATCTAACAACACACTTTACAATTCAGTATACTCACTCCATCAACAGCTGGACAAAAACTATGACTCTCGAGAGGTTGCTGCGCATTAGACTTTATAATATCTTGCACATACGGGAACAACAAATCCCCAAAAAAGTCAGTACTTTCTCTTGGAATTTGCGTCGGCATATTATCAATACTGCAGACCAAAACCCCCGGTCCGTTAAAACTCTTCGTATCTTTATTCCTATCAGCATCGTAGAGACAAAACGGCGTATCAATCGTCGTACACTCATTCATAAACTCAATCGAACCTCCAGGATCAGCCGAAATATCACAAATCGCCAACATCCGATGAGGCAAAGCTGGCGCACCTATTGAAGTAGGAAGCCAGGGCGTGTGTGCAGGCCTTAACAAATGTTTAGCGTCCGGAATAGTCAAAAGTTTGGGACTGTTAACAGCCCAGTAAATTCCGTTAATGATGATGGAAGCATACGGTGCAATTTTTTTACTAAATGTGGAAATGTAACGTTCTGGATGCTCCTCATACTCGACTGGGTCAAAACCACCACCTTCTGCACGTTCCAAGTAGTGTCTTCTCCTCACCTCACAAGCATAGACTTTATTTAAACTGCCATGTTCTGCCGCTTTTTTCAAAGACTCGGGAGCTACGTATTCATGTGGTAGTTCTTGGAACACTTCTTGGGAGCCCTGAGACACGTTTCCTGATCCAGTGAACACCACAGTTAACGGTCCGATTGATTTTGGCATCAAACCAAGTGCTATTTCATATCCAGCATCTCGAACAGCTTGCTTGGCCATGCTTGAGTTACGGTAGTTGTGAGCTGGTCCAATGTGCATAAAAGGTGTATGGTGTCCTAAGGCCAGTAGTCTCAAACCTAGTCCGTGAAAAATGTTCACGGTTCCTGCAATTCCGGCCATTTTGCCAAACGCCACAACCCTTTGGCCTTTCTCATCCATCAGTTTTTCGTAATCGATCAGTCTTATGCGTTTTTCGAGGATGGCGTCAAGGAGGGGCATGTTTGACTCTTGGGCTTTGATAGTGTGTGAGAATATGCAGTAGGTTTTGTTGGGGATAAGTTGCTCGATTGGTACTTGTTTTACTCCAAAAATTATGTTTGCTTCAGAGATGTCCTCTTGGATTATGGCTCCTGCGTTTAGGTAGGATTGCATGGGGTAGGCGCGACGATTGCTCGGTTGGACGATGATTTTGACGCCTGTTTTGACTAATTTTCGGACGTGTGAGGGTGAGAAAGGGGCGCGACGTTCCCAGACGCTTTGGTCTTCGCGGCGGATGGCGATTATTTTCTTCGTGGCCTGAAAACGACATTGCAAAATGATAATTTTATTTACTAACTATGTTAACATGAGATTCTTGAAGATACGATAAGTGTTATCAGACCTTGGACACAAAACAAATCCGGTAGCGTTTGCCAACGATCTTCTGTGATAAAAAAGAACGATTATATGTAATTAGTAATTACTTATTTGGAAGTCTAGTTGAAAACAACCTCGGATTAAGCCTTTTCTTTTTAGAATTGGATTAGCAACAAATACGTTATTTTTGAAAATTTGGAAAAATAAAGCAAAAAAACGAAGAATTTTTAGTTGTTTTGCTCTACTTAGGACGTTTTTCATAGAAAGTAATCAAGTATATAGGGTGATTCATTTTTTTTTTAATATAAACCGTAACAATACGGTGCCAAGTTTGTGAATAAGTTAAACTAAAGAGTCTGTGAAATTCAAGATACAAATTTGTGATTTTTTTGAAACAATATCTAAAATGCTAGAAACTTGATTCGAAAATTTAAACATAGAGGGTGACCCAGGGGTGCTTAAACTGTCTATAACTCGTTTATTATTTTAAAAATTGCCATGCCGTTTCTATTATCCGATAGATCGATTTAAAGACTACAAATTAGATTTTTTTTTATTATACACAGGGTGTTGTATACAGGGAGGTGAACCAAAATTATAATTTTTTAAATGGAATCCATAGGGCATTATTAAATTCTACGCAAAAAATAATGTAACTTTATTTAAACTACTATGTGTTTATCTTTTTTCGTTTCGCAATTATTTAACTTTTTGTTATAAAATGACAAATTTTAAAAAAATCACTACAGTGTTGCCTATGAATATTTTCTGGCAAATTTGCAACAAAAAAATTTAGGATATCTTGTAGTTTTAAGAAATAGTTAACTTTTACTTGAAACACGCAGGTAATGTACAGGGTGTGCCAACACGTAAAAAGTTGAATAACTCATTTTCTTCAAATGGAATACCATGTGTTTTTTTATACGTCTTGATGGCATTTTTATAAGCTTTCTAACGATATGCAGTTTATATAGCAATATTTCTTAAAATGTTCAATTTTTTTTTCTTTTTTTATTTATTTTACTATTAATTCTTCATGAGTAAAATTCATTTATGTATCAAGTAATAATTAAATTACTAATGTAATTAGTCACATTAGAACATATCAAAAAATAAATTACCATTTGATTTTGGGACTGGGATAATAAATTTTCTTGTAATAAAATATATATTTTTTTAATTTTTAAAAATGTTTTTAATTTGCTATGCAAACCCTATATATCATTAGAAAACTTATGCAAAATGCTATCGATACAAATAAAAAATATATGGTTATTATGAGTTATGGGTTACTCAATTTTTTGAGTTTTGGCACACTCTGTACATTATCTGCGTGTTTAATTTCAAGTGAAAGTCGGTTATTTGCTAAAACCATGTATTTTTTTACGTATAATGAAACGGCATTGCAATATTTTAAAAAGCAAAAAAGTGATAGACTGTTTACGCACCGTAGGGTCACTCTGTACACTACGTGCTATACATTGGAAAAAAGGCTTAAACAATTTTTTCGCCTCGCTCTATAGAAAATTATGTATACAGCGTTGAACAAAAGTATGAAACCAAGCGTTTTGTGCCTAATCTGTGTACCTTACGAAAAAAAAAAACATTTAGTACATTACCAGTTTATTTAAAAATGTGATTATTTTTCATGCATAAATTTTTTCTAAATTCCTTTTAGCTCTCGAGTTATATTAGCCGTCAACGGTGTTTTGCCTTGCACAAAATTCTTGATGGACGATTAACCCTTTGCTAATGCCCAATTATCTTTTGTGCAACCGGGCATAAAAAAAATTAACTTTATTACTCGAAAATAATTTTAATAACTCGACTATTGAAATAAATTTCGAACACAAAATCTTAAAATGATCGCATTTTTAAAGTAGTTAGTGATGTACTAAATAGTTTTTTCGTAAGGTACATAGTTTAGGCAAAAAATGCTTGGTTCCATTTACCCAATGCTGTATTTAACTGGTTACTCCTAAATTTGACGGAGCAAGGTATGTCTTTACCTCAGTGGCTCATTTACATATGGACTTAATAGGCTATAGCCTAGGGCGACAATTTATTTTGATTAAAAAAAATAGATTTTTAGTTTTTGTCGTATTTTTTAACTTCGTAATTTTTTAATTGTTTGGTTAATGACATTTAAGAAGTTTTTAGTAGTTTCAATTTATACTATAGAAGATTCAAAATGAATAATATCTAATATATGATAGAAAAAGACAAAGTTGTATACAATACAGAAAAATGTCAACGACAACTTAATATTATAGAAAAAAAAATATAAAAATGACTACGTTTTGTGTAAAACAAAAACTTTTTAAAAAAACCCAAGGATATTTTCAATAGATGTCCTAAAAAATAAAACATTTACAACTTTTTCAGATTTTTTAATTTAATTTTCAGAACTATTTTGCATTTTTGGAGAACTAGAGCTAGAACTGGGTTAGCTATTTCATACAATAAACTGATTAAAAAATATAAGGACATTACTAAATTTTAGGGAAAATCAACTGATAAACAGAATGAAGTTAAAAGCAAATACATATTAACTGATTTGCTTCTGTCAGGTTCCAATGCTCGATAATTGATATAATTTGTTGTTTGACGTTAGAATAATTGGACTCCTTAACTGTTGTAGAGCAGTGTATAATAAAACACCCATATCCCTAAAACATTTTCGAATAATTTATGTAATATAGCAGTTCACTTGAGGAGTCATAAAAGGAGTAGCACCTCCCATTTAAAATTTTGAAGAAAAATTTATAATACAAAGGGGTTAAGTGCTAATTTCTAAAATACGAAAAAAAAGGTTCCCCTGTCAATAAGAATTGTCTATTTTCAAAGTTTGTAAAGTTTTCCTTAATTTCTGAATAAAATATTTTTTCCTGCTTTGTTCTGTACGGAACTATTGCCTATTTTACCTGCTGCGGTAGGAAGAGACATACTTTGCACGTACTACTTTACCTCCCGTGAGAAGAACAGATATTTTACTTTGCACTTTCAAATATTTTCTATAAAGCAAGACGAAAAACTCATACAAGATGTCATAGCGGGTGGTAAAAGTCCATTATTGACTTTTAAATAATTGAAAAATATAAAAAATATTTATTTTCTTACAAATCTAGATACCAACTCCCTGGGGGATTTCTAAAAACCGGTGCTTAATAAAATTGGAGAACTGTTAATGTTTTAGAGTTGCAATTAAAAAAAAAATTTATGCAAAAATAAAAAATAGGTTGCTCCAAGTTATTCAACTTTCAATGAACATCTTAATTTTTATTTTATCTCCTTGACTGCAGTTAACTAAAAAAGATAACCTTAAAGTTTCTTCTTATATAAGATCTTCAAATAACTATTTGATAGATTTTATCGCTCCAATAATATTTCAGTAGGTAATAATGAAAATACCTCTGTTTAAAATTTATCGTAATTCTTCTCTATACATGAAAACAACATTGCAAAAATAATAAATCTGACTATTAACATTGAAATTCTTGATAAGTTTTATCAAACCTTGGAGAAAAGCAAATGAATTCGCCAAGGTATCTTCTTTAATAAATAAATATTTAAATTCCCTTTACAAGAATTAAAATACCTGATATTACACCTAGGTATTGCTGTTTTAGGAATATGTATAGTTATCTATGTTATTATTATATGTTGTTCATGAAAATTTCATTCATAAGGTAAATACACGGTGAATCACAAATACGTGTGTTAATGTTAACAGGTAATAGAGCTCAAGAAATAAAACATTTTTTTATTGGTAACTTTTTTGACAATTTGCCTAAAATTTGAAAAAGATAACATTTTGAAATGTGTACCTGCCTATGGTACAAAAACAAAATGTACCGAACTTTAACTTTAGAAACGCACAATTTAAACAATTTAAAACAACAATAAAAATTGTTGCTATGAGTATAAACTAATTATTAAACACTGACCGGCTCGTTTACACAAAAGAAAGGAGAAAAACAGGAAAACAATGAACAAGCATTTTTCAAAATGTTATACAGAAAAATTATTGTAAATACAAAATTTCGAAAAATACTCGTAGTTAATATTCAGTTCACTGTATTTCGAAACAAGACTTTTTGACTTCGAAGTTATATTGTTAGCAGTGGATAAAACAGAGACATCGTTTTGAATTTTTTTTTGGACAAATGAAAAACTTAAAATTTTTAACCCGAAAAAAATTTTTAGAATCTAGACCTCTGAAGGTCATAGAGGCAATTCCGAAATAGGATCCCTCGACATCAGTGGATTTGACATCAGTCAAAAGTTTTTTAAATTGAAAAATTATGAATTATTTTGAAACGTTTTTAAAATTTTGAAAAAATCGAACATTGTAATGTTTTCGTTTTCAAATTTTTTATTGGAGGCGTAAGTGAATTGGGATTTTAATTTTCATTCAGGAAGTCTTTTGTTAAACATTTTGGAAGCAAAGATGTAACAATTTTACTGTAGTGAGTGTAAATTTTGTGAAAACACCAGTTAAAAATATTAACGAAAGGTTTTGAACAACCAACAGTAGCAAAAATGCTTGAGTTTTAAATATAGTTCTCTTCGTGTCCTAAAAACATTGCAAAAATAATATCTATTTTTAGCATGATTTATCTACTAACATTGAGATTCTTAAGCCTATGATAAGTGTTATCGGACCATGTGAGTGAGATTATAAATAAACTAATTTAAGTGCAATTAGGAAGTTTTTAAAATTTTATCAAAATTTCGACAATTTTATCGCTTTCAAACATGATGTAATAACAATAACGAAGTAAATGAATGAATCAGTTTTGGAATAATAATGTTCGTAATTTTTTTCTGCACTTACATACGTCCTCATCAGCGATTCACGCTGAGGCGAAAAATATTTTCCAATTCGGAACATTTTGAAAATTTTCCAAAAATTATTCAGACCCAGTGTTCCTATTTGCTTTTTTTCTCTGGTTTGTTCCTTTCTTCTTTACTTCCTGCGATCGGTTCTTGATTATGGAGTGTGTCACAGCTCCCACCGAGCATTTTCAATAAACTAAAGCTTCAAGGGAGATTACAAGAATATTTATCAATTTTTAAACAAACAACCGTAAAATGAGAAGATATCTTTAAACGTAACTAACCCTTGACCTGATTTTTATCGAACACTTTAAGTATTATTGTTTTCCGATCAGAAATAAGCAGATAATTTTGCAATTACAACACCAGCGTAACGTCGACAAACTCAGATAGTAACAGGGAAAAAACATGATAAAGGATCATCGAAATTGACTGTGGAAAAAACCGATATTTCTTCAGGAGTTGGCGGAATTCTTGGAAACATTTCCCTCGTGTCACTTGGAACTTATTGATAGATGGTTGAGACTTGTAATCAAATTGAGTATAAAATTAAGGAAGTAAGAGAGGGAATAACAGAACAAAAATGACTCCCTACATGTATTTCGTTTTGTATTGCAATTTATTTCTCATTCCAGCCATTTCAGCCAAATTAACAATGAAACAAGGATTGTTAATGAATCAAGTTCTAGCCACTTATGTTCTAGACAACGCCCAAGATTCATTTTGCAAAAACCACTCCAATTTGTACAGAAATGGCTTGAGATCATTCGAACCATGGGCTCTAAACAGTGTTGTCACAATTTTTCGTTTCTTTTAGTCCACTTATTAATTTCAGTGTTTGATTCCTCATCCAAAATTCAGCCTGGAATTCTCCTCGGAAACTTATTCGAATTTGGAAGCTTCAAACAATGCATCCAGACCAGATTTGGTGAAATCAGAGGAAAACACTGTTCGGTTAAAATAACTCCAAATTTGAACTTAGTCAAAAAAATTCTCTCGTTTCGAAGCATCACTGAAAAAAGGTTTCCTAAAATTAAGCTAATTGTGGAAAAATCTGCCCTGTTTTGGTCAATTTGTGTACCTGATTCGTGTCCAACTGATAATATTTTACGACACTTTAAAAAAATTATTCTCGAAATGACCGAGGGTTTGAATTTGAGTGTAAGTTTAGATGAGCATCACTGTTTTAGCGAAGAGAACCGACTCCAGATGGGTTTGCCACAATATGTTTCTTTGTAATGAGTAAACAAGAAATATTTTAGTGGTGAATTGCAATTTTTAAATTATTGTAGGGCGATTTTGCTCTTTTTTATGGCAATGAGTGTAGTTAGTACTGTACTACCAACGAATTCTTTTTTTTCCGCATTTTCGATCACTTCCAATTATCAAAAGATAGTGGCAAGGAGAGGACCAAATGATTTAGATTGTCTCCACGGACTGCGTTTTTTGAGCACCTGTTATGTGATTGTAGGACATCGGTACTTGATGGCTATGTTTTCACCAGTGATTAATGGTTTAGAAATTTTGGATGTAATAAAGTCTACGATAGGGTCCAGCGAGTTGGTAAGGTAAAGTTTATTTGATATTTAAATGACTTGACCTGACCTGTTTGCATCTCCCAAAATTACTTGTCTTACACAGGTATAATTCTTTTTTTCTTGCCTGCATTTGTAAATTAAACTTTTAATTTTGATGTTTTTGTTGTGGAATTTATTTAGATTTTATTGCCAAAAACTATTTTTTGCACTTACGCGACTAAAGTTCGGTTCATATGTAATCCCTAGGGCTATGTTCTTTACTACGTTTTTGGATTAGCTGAGTTATTTTAAGATCGCTTTTGAGATATTTAAGATTTTTTGAAAATTTTTAGAGAGGCACCTGTCACTTAAAAAATCGGTAACTCTCTTAGTATTAGACATTTCGAAATTATATTTAGAGAATTAAAAGGAAAAGCTTATATCTGTTCTCCAGTGTGTTCAAAATTAAAGAAGAAGTTAGTAAACTCAAAAATTTTAAGGTTAAGTTTGAACAATTCCAAGTACCTATACCTTAATTTTTTCAAATGGGATGTCCCAATTTTTATTTTACTAGATGGAGGAGAATTTTTTTCTGCACCGATCTGTGTTAGCATTCCCTACCTGTGATTACTTCTCTTGTTTTCATGGTAATCTGTGAGAAAAAAGTTAGGGCTAATGAATTTCTCAATCCCAACAAAACTTTATTGTAACTAGAAAACAATTAAACATAAGTATAATAAATCCTCATACAGAACGATGCAGAATTAAATTATTAACGATTTAATGAAATAAAACTTGTGGCATTTCATTTGAAAAAAATGAGTTATAAGTGCTTAAAGAAATTAGAATTTTGAAAACACCAAAGGAAAGATCTAGGCTTTTTCTTTAAATGAGCTAAAAATATTTCCAGTTTTTTAAAAACGGCAGGGTTATCGATTTTTGAACTTAATGGTGCAAATCCGAAAAAAAAAATTAAAAGTCTTTAATATTTCGTAAAAGGCTAAATTTTGGTATAGGGAAGGCTTATGAAAACTAACTTAAAATGACATTAAAAAATATAGCTTTCCTTTTAAAATAAGGAAGTTGATAGCGACTTCCGGTAAAACCGGAAGTGTCACCATCTTGAAAATATTTTCATTGAGCAGGACCTAAGAGTTTATAGTTGAATAAAAATTTTCAAATGACTCCTTTTTAGATCTACAAATACTTCTAATGTGGGGTTTAGACGGAACACTATAATATGCTATTGTATTAATTGGTTACACAAAAACCAAAAAAACTAAACAATGGTTCATACTGAAACTGAATTATTTAGAATTTTAATTTTAGGGGAATGTTAGCAAATTCAACAAATTATCACTTATAATTTTTAACATTTTAAAATACCATCCTCAAATGATGTATAGGTAAAAATGTTTCTTTTTGAATTTTTTATTACCATTTTTATTCGCTTTACATTGTTCGACTTGCCAAGGAACAAAAGTTTATGCGAAGTAAAGTATTTTCTTACATAAACGTCTAGAAAGATTTAACCTATTTAAAGAAAACGTTTTATTTTTTCGTATTAGCGTTGTGGAAGTTTTTAAACTGTTGTCTTAAAAACATAAACTTTAATGTGTCTACTATCGACTATAAAAAGTTTCTTATAACGAACCTGGTAGACGATCTATTCTATTGCATCCTATGAAATTTTTTTTTTGGCACGTAAGTTACAGCACAAACTTTTGTGTTGTTTTTTTTATAAAATCATTCTGGAAGAGTCTGAAGAAACACAAATCAAATGTGATTTTTCAAATCTTTTACTTTAAAACAGCGAATGTGAGAGAAAAATGAAAAATAATTAACAATTTTGATTAATTTTTGTAACTGTCGTAAGTTCTAAATCTGATACATGAAACCACCTTTTTGGTTTTAGTCAAATTTTTAAAGATTTGTGTTTTTCGTTAAAAATAGGGATAACATCATGTTCTACCAATTTTTTAGTTTATACATTTAACAAACTTTCGTCCAAAATGCGCCAAAGTAAGACAATGTTTCTAAGAATTTTGTGTTTTTTTTATTTATTTTTGTCGAGATTATTCTTGATATCAATAAACTGATCGAGTTATTGATTGAATAATGTACTAAAATGCTTGAAAACGACAAAATAGGATTATTATCGGTTCATTTTAATGTTTTTTTAGGTCGAATAATTAAAATTTAACAAACTTAAACGCAATAATCATTATCAGTTAATATAAAAAAGAGAAATCTAGAAAAGTCTCGTTTTAAACCCTGAAATCCATAAAATTACTTTTTACATGAACTAAAAGATTCTAAATATCTCCCTCAAACGTCATACTTGCCAGAAATCAAAAGATTAATTTAGGTTTTTTTATATTTATTAAGTGTCCAATTAATAACAGATAAATTAAAAAAAAATGACACTTTCGCAGAGAAGGTTTTCTTTCTTGATTAATATTTTTAGCATATTTTAGCAAAAAAAAATTATTTTAATTTGTAAATTAGTAGGTATAACTAATGTAAAAAAATAGTTATGAAAATAATATAAGTAATTAACCAACAGACGTTACCACCTTGCTGGAGCCACTGTATTTCTAATTAATTTAGTTCTGAAAATAATAATTTTAGTGGATTTTGAATTACTCCAGCACGATAATCATTGGTGGTACAATTTGCGTCGACACGTTCTTCATGCTAAGTGGTCTTCTAGTAAGCGTCAGTTTCTTTCACCATGTTACCAAAAATGGTACCTTTAATGTGCTAACCTTTTACCTTTATCGGTACTTTCGAATAACCCCTCCACTTGCAATTGTGGTTTTGATTTACGCAACTCTGGTCGAATTTTTGGGTTCCGGACCGTTATGGTACGACACGTGTTTGGCACACTTGGAACCATGCAAGTATTACTGGTGGTCGACTCTTTTACACGTTCAGAGTTACATCAACCCACACGCCTTGGTATTGAATATATTTTTCCGAGAGGAAAGTCACTGTACAAAATGGTGTATCGGTATTAAAAAATATTTTTAAATCAATTGTTTATCACTGTATCACAAACCGATGTGGACAAATACAAAAAATACAATATAGTTACAAATAAATATTGTTGAATTCATTTAACAGTATTTATTTACGAAGCAACAAAGCTAACTTTTTTGTGACAACCGGAATTTTTTGTTGCCTGATTTTCGTAGCACATACTTTTATCTTTGTAGTAAAGCTAAAAAAATTAAATATAGATTTAAAAATAAAAGTAAAATAAATTACCAATAATTACACATAAAAACTTTATCTTTTTGTTTTTGTTTTATTGAAAATGGGTTGACGGTTTTGTATACAGGGTGTTCAACAACTGGGGCACCAACTCTGTGGTACAGTCACGATCAAAAAAATGACACCTCCAAAACCGCACAAAATGTTGAAAAAATTTATAAAGTTATATTTGAAAAAAATTGGAGTTACAATATTTATTTTATTAACTATTTCAGTTTTCGTTATATTTTAACGTTCTTATGTTTCACACTAAGTAATCGTTCCCTAACAAAACGATGAATAATTGTTTTTAAGTTTACTATCAGACTTTAGCAGTTTTTTGAATTAATGTAAATTAAAATTCATCACAATGTGCAGATGTAACAACACTGGGAATTATTTTCTAGGAAACCGTTTCAACATTAATTTATTTTTATTGTTGATCAAAATTCTGTTGCGATCACGACTGTTAGACCAGGTTGCCACATATTATTTATTTAAAATTTGTTAATTATCACTAACTTTAATACAAATTTTATTAACTGTTTTTACCTTTATATATAACCAATTCTCTACCACACACTATTGAGTTGGTGCGCCGGTTTTTGAGCAGCTTGTATGTACAGGGTGAGCTTGTGAAAAGTATTTTTTACAATATCTCAGAAATTAATAGTCGCCCAGAAATCAGCGTTTGCTGTTTTAAATACAAGTACTTTATTTTTTTTTTCTCTATGCATGCCATTTTTTTAAATCTTTGTTTTTTTCTTAAAAAATTTTACCATCAATAAATAAAATTAAAAATATAAAAAAATAATTATTTGAAATTTGTGATATTTCGATAAACGTTTAAAAAATAATGTTTTGTTTAAAAAATTCTTAATACTATTGCTAATACTTGCTAGCACTAAAATTACGTTTATTTAAATTTTTAATTTTTTCTTAATTAATTATTGTTATTCTTAAAGCTAATTACAATTTTTAGAGATTATTTGCACGAAACAACATTTAAATCGCTATGACTTTTATTAATTATTTTTTTCCTTTATTTGAATTTTTTCTTTCGAAATGTTTAAGTTGAATTTTTCTTTTTTTGTATGTATTTTAATTTTAGAGATGTTTAGTTGATATTTTTTTGTTTTATTTCTATTACCGCTTTCTTTTTGCTTTTTTATATAAAATTTAAGATTAGTAACTTATCTCGACAGGATAGTTTTGTTTTTTGTCTTTTCTTCTTTACGTTTTGCCTAAAATCTTGTTTCCTTGCATGTATTTTTCAATAAAGCGATTTTTGTTTATATTTGCCTAGTAATTTGTTTTTTGCTTGCTTATAATTAAAGTTAATTTAAGCGTCATAATTTTTAGAAAAAATTTTTTTCTTTTTTTTTTCTTTACGTTTGTTTTTTTTTATTAAGTTTTCTCTTACACTGTGTTTTTTTTCTTAATTCTTGTGATTATTATTTTCTGTTTGAGATGTAGTAAAAATATATTTTTAGCAAATACACTATGTATATTTTTTTTTAAATAATTAGCATGAAAACACTTAGGGCTGTGTTATAGAACATGTTAATTGCAACGAAATTTTAATTTGAAATTAAGAACTTATAACTTGTCAATATATTTTAACTGGCAACTTAATGTAGAATTAGTTTAATCCGGAATTATATTTTAATTTCGTTTTCTACATATACGGAACCATAACACAAAATAAATTAAGAATAGATTAATAAAGCCGCTTGTGTAAAATTTGTTATAATTTTTTTTTACTTTTTTATTTATTTTTTTTTTCTATTTTCTTTATACTAAAAAAATAAAAGAGCAGAACGTCATACATTTATTAGATATAAACTGATTTTAAAGTTGTTGAACATTACTTGAAACACTAAAAATTACTAACAAACCCAATAAGTGTATTTGTGCCCATATTTTTAAGAGTGATTTTCCTCTCGTTTTTTTAAGCAAATTAAACGACAATTTTAGTGTATTTTGCAAACTTGGTCACTAACTTGCGACATGATTTTTTTCTACTTTTCTCCGGTCCTTTTGTATCCTCTTTGGAAGAGTCGAATGTTTGGTTTGATTGTGTGTGTTTTCTTTTACATTTTATCGGTCACAGTTAGTTTCTATCTGGCTTGGATTAATGAATACGACGGAGGAATGCCGATAACTAATCAATTGTTTGAAACAAAATACTTTCAACAACATTACATCGCTCCTCACACTCGAGCACCTCCTTATATCCTTGGAGTGCTTTTCGGATATTGTCTCTTCACTCTAAAAGACAGGAAAACAAAAATGAATTTTTTTACGAATTTGAGTGGCTGGTTTTTGGCTACGATTTTTATGAGTGTATCTGTGGTCGGATCTTACAGTTTTCAAATGGAAAATCATGATTATAATCAACTTGAAGCTTCGCTGTTTTTGTCATGTTCTCGCTCAGCTTGGACTTTTGGCCTAATTTGGATAATATGGACTTGTGTCAATGGCTACGGAGGACTGATTAACGATTTTTTGAGCTCGTTTGTGTTTCGAGTATTGGGCAGAATATCATATGGATGTTTCCTTCTCCATTTAATTCTACAAATTTTCAAAAATGGGGCCAACAAAATGCCGATTTATTTTTCAAATTTTGCAGCGGTACTCTAATCATCTAAAGGAGTCCCAGGGAGTTGAAAAAATCTATTATTGACTTAATGAATATTTACTTTCTTAAAGGTGTGGATAATCACTCCCTGAATTATTAATTATTTTCAAATATACAAAGTGTTCCAAAAATAAGCTGCAATAAAACCTATTGTTTTTTAAGGAAAAGCCGAAATTTAATTGCAATTTTGGACGTAGTTTTTAATACTGATGGCTAAACTTGATTTAGTCGATTCTGCTTAGTTTGTTTTGTAATTTGCCGCCATTTTGATGCTTTAATAGGCATCTTAAAGCACTCAACGTCATCAAGTGCGATGTCATAATAGTTATTATTTGACGGAACATTTTACGAAAATTTTTAGGCTAGCAAGAAGCTAGGCAGACTTCTTATGAGAATTAAGGGACCACTTAAACTGAGTAATTTTTATATCAATCGATGTGTCTTAAAAAGCTGAACAAATCATATCATTGCGCCAAACGTGTAGCGTAATCAAGAACGCGGGAAATTGCAATCAAAGTGAAGATTTGTCCCATAAGAAAAGCATTGGGTGGGCTTTTCGGTGAGTACAAAGAGCTTGTAAATCTTCGAGATTTACAACACTGCGGTATTACTACAATTACTGGATTGGGGGTCAGGTATAGGGAACAGACACTTTTACAAATTTTAAGGGGCGTTGACGCAAGATTTCTTTCATTGTCATTCAAACTCTTGTTTTTTGACAAAACTTTGATAAAACAAAAATTTTAAATCAATATTTTACCTTTAAAATTGAGATATTACCAACTGTAACAAAAATGCCTAAATCAATTATAATAACAATTACATTATTGTCCTTTTTTCTGTCATACGAATATATACAACAATATATATATTGTTATATAATATATATACATATATACAAAAAATAGTATAAAAACCTCGTTTCATAAGATCTTAGAGCACTCATTCTTTAAAAAACTCATGGCTATCGCCACTCGTTTTTGAAACGGATTTCATGCTTTATGACTGGTCTTATGAAACTTATTTTTTAATATACAATGATTTAAAAAAAAAACACTTTCTTCTTAATTTATTATTCAAAAATTAAAAATTTTTAAAAGCAGGATTTAACTACTTAAACCTGCACTAATTTTTATAGAAACGTTAAAAAATTAAAAATTGCTAAAAGTTGAATAACTTGAAAAAGTAAAATAAAACATCTTATTTTTTGCTTGCATCTCAAAGTTTGCTTAAATTGTTTATCTAAAAACGTGACGTTTCAAATGTCTTAATGTAGCAACTAAAAAAGTGAAGTAGTTTAGGAGGACTTTTTTTTAGAACCGTTTAATAATTTTTAAAATTGTTTTGCAGTTTGAACGGTTGCAGTTTTCAAAAGCCAAAACAATTAACTATGGGCAGTTTTAAAACTAAAGAAATACAAACGTCGCATTTTCTCTAAAAGTGAAGTAATGAAGCGCAAATTTTAAATATTAAATAATTTTTTTCATATGTTTTTCATGAAAATTTTAGTCATCAGTTTATCTCAGTCTGTTAGAAGTGCAAAGCCTAACATTTTAGCACTTTTTTCAAATAATTAATGAACAGATTGGATTTAAATGAATTTTAAACGATTTGGCACCGAAACAGTATAACGCTCAAAACGCCCTAATTTTTTTTCTTAAAAAAATTTTTCGATATTGTATCTCGTTTTGTGTTTCTACTTGTAAGTTATAGTTCTCCGTAGTCCAAACCTACCCCATTCTGCTAGGAAAACAGAACAATGTGCAGTTACTGTTATATGCAGTCAACGTACCAGCTTTATAAGGTTATTTATCATACCTTATGCAGGAAATTAAAGCAACTTTCAAATATATTAGGATATTCTTGCAATTACAAATAACACATACAACTAATGTTAAGCATGAAAATTTTTCTTGAGACAGCTGTTTCAAAACTATAAAAACACCGACGTCGCATTTTACCGAATTATTTTTTTAAATAAGATTGATAAAATTTTAATGTAGTTATTAATGATTAAATCTCTCAATAAAAGTATAATTTATATTAGCTATTATTTTTTTGAAATGCACAAATAATAATTTACAGCGTGCTCAAAAACTGGCGCACCAACTCAATGGTGTGTGGTAAAGTACTGGTTACATATAAAGGTAAAAATAGTAAAAAAATTCTTTGTATTAAAGTTATTAATAAATAACGGATTTTAGATAAATGATATGTGGCAACGATTTGAGCAACAATAATAATAAATTATTTTTGAAACGGTTTTCTAGGAAATAATTCCCAGTGTTGGCACATCTACACATTGGGATTATTTTGATGAATTTTAATTTTTTTAAATTAAAAAAACTGCTAAAATCTGATAGTAAATTTAAAAATAATTATTCATCCTTTTGTTATGGAACGATTACTTGGTATGAAACATAAAAACATAAAAAAATAATAAAAACTAAAGAAGTTAACACAATAAGTTTGTAGCTCCAGATTTTTTAAAAGATTACTTTAGGAGTTCTTTCAACATTTTTTCTGTAATCTGCACTTGCTTCTCAATAACGTACCACTGAGTTGGTGCGCCAGTTTTTGAGCACCCTGTATAACAGCTAATTTTGAGAGAAAATGCGACGTTGGCGTTTTTATAGTTTTGAAACAGCTAATACTAGACAACAAAGATTAATTAATTAATTAATTAATTGTTTCGAACTACTTCACTAAATTGTGCACGCTCAGGCTTAGCAAAAGCCCTTAATTTTAAAATGTCTGGACATGCCCTAGTTCCGATACTACCCTACTTTACCCTAATTTATAGTAACTCAAGCACGAATTATTTGTTGGAGTTTGCTCGGGGATTTAAAAATTCGCTATTAATACTATTATTATTTTAGTTATTTTACTTATAAAATAATAATGGCCTAAGGGTAACATTAAAGTTATTTTAACTGAGAATTGTATTTATCTACGGACAGTCTATTATTAATTCATAATATCGCTACTATATCCCATGTTAGTTTATAGTAGAATTTTGCAACAGCGCATTTGCTTTCTAAAGCACGAATGCATACAACGTTTTATACATTAACAAAATGGAATTATTCGAAATTAATTAAAAACATTCGTATTTGTAAAGTGAAACTTAGCAGGCTTTGTCTGGTAGTCATAATTGTTAGTTGCTATGGCAATAGTGAAATAATGTTACTTTATTCTAGTAGTGGATTATAGGTCACTTTATATGCTTCATAAGTGTGGATAAAACTCTAATTATAATGTAATTGTGGATAAATAACTATTTGCGATTCAGTGAAATAATAATTAATAAATTTTGTTATTATTTTTTTTCGAATAATCAGTAAAAGGCATTAACAATGTTTTTACAGAGACAATTTAAAGGTGTTCTGAGAAATAAAAAATAGGGTGTTTTATTTAGCAAAATTTTAAGTTAATCAATTTTCAACAAACCTCTTTATTATGATGCAGTGAGCTAAAAAAATATATCTTCTAAGTTCAAATCTTCTTGTTTAAAGTAGTGAAGGTTTATCCTTTTTTAGGATTCTTAGTTTCTTAGTCAAAAAAGTCAATTTATTTCAAAAACTAATAAGCAAAATTTGACAATAATAATTTAGCAATCAGTGTTAAAAGCTATATATAAAAACGCAAAAAATTAGGATGTTCTATCAAAAAAATCATAACTTTGTATTGTATACATGAAAGTAATTTTAGATGGGGCAGGGGGTTTATTATCTAGGACTTTTAAAGAAAAAATAATTTTCTAACATTTAAAGGTCAGTAATGGGCTTTTTCAAATCGCTGTAGGAACACCTAACTTTTGTAAAATTATAATTTTTAGATTTATGACAGTTGTGCTGATTTGGTGCTAGTCGTAACAGCAAGTTTTTTCTTCACAATTTTCTACGAATTGCCGCTTTTAAATATCGAAAGTTGGTTTTTTAAGATAGAGAAAAAAGTGCAATCTAATGACTAAGTGGCATTTCCTATGATCCGTATAATGCGACGAGAAAGAAGGTTTAAATAAACAAAAATCCATTAGTCTTGTTACTGACGCACATGTGAGAGGCCACCCACGTTTCAGCTGTAACAAATTTACAGCTTTTGTTACAAACAACACACAATGCTATGATTGTATCGCACTCTGCTTTGTTCTGCAAATAAATTATTCATATAGTTATCCTCTATTATGAGGGTCGTTTATGATTATTCCTTTTTCCTTTCCTTCGGTGCTTGTGATTGAAAGCATAATATACTGAATTAACATTTTTTTAAGTTGTACTTCTTATTAATATAATTTTTAGTTGTCAGTCTTCTCCGAAATACTAAGCTTCCGTTTTTATGGCAGCTAGTGAGGTATTTATTTCAATTTTTTACTTGTGCCTTTTTGCTCTAAACTTTTTATTTTATATTGTGTTCCTTTCTCTAAAATTGTAATTAAAAAAATTCAATTTGACAATATTTTTTTTGTTTCTTTTTTGCTTTTTTCTGATTTACTTAGATTTTCTATGAAATTGTTTCACTTGAACTGTAGCAAATGTAATAAAAAATATTTTTTTAATTATTCAATTTATCAATATTTTTTTTGTTTCTTTTTTTCCCAAACGACTATATTCAAAATTCAGGTGCCTTCTTTCACATTGTACGAACAAATAAAATATTCGTAAAATTATTGTGTGTTGTGAAGATAATTAATTTCATTCTTAATCCAGTTTTTTACCTTTACCTACTTTCTTTTCTTTCTGTAATTTTGATTATAATTAAGAATATTTTTTTATTATCCTTAGATTGATTATATGTGTCTTTAATGTGTTCTTTTACTCTTTCGATACAATAAAGTTTTCTGTTGTTTCCTTCTTGTGTTTTAATATTTGCAATAATTTTTGTCAAAATAAGTTGGAATTATTATACATGTTGATGGTATGGATTTCTTTCTTTTTTTGAGTATTTTTTTCTGAAATGTGTACGTTTTCTGTTGTGTTGAATTATCTTCTTTCTGAGTATATAAAGAAATTTTTTTTGTTTCAGTCTCATCGAGGCTCCATGTGCGTTTTTTTTTATATAAGAAAAATTTTTATTTCCAATCTAGAAATTTTATGATATACTTTTAGCTAATTTTTCTTTTGTTATTTCCATCACTCCTTTTGTCATTTTTAATTTTTCCAGTCAAGAGTTATACCTTAAATGCGATCATAAATCAAAAACTTTTGTTTCAGTTTTAGAAGTGTATAGCAACAGGACATTTCTATTTTCTATCCTTTTTTAGTATATATGATTCTTAGTGTGATTTTAAAAAGGAAAATTTTTGTTTTTTTTACTAACGAATTCAGCTAAAAAATTGTAATTTTCACTTAAAGACTTTTAAGCGTTATTATTTTTAAAAAATATTTTTGTCTTTTCTTACTTTGTTTACTTTTAATTCTTTTATTTGTTAGTTTTGGTGGCTGATTCGTAATTGTAAGTAGAAAAACTGTAATCATTGCTAAATTTTAAATCATTGAATTATATATTTTTCTTTCTTTTTTTTTCTGAAATACTGAGTTATTTGTGACTGTTAAAAAATATGTATGTTAATGTTAGCAACATTGTAAAAATCAAATTTTAGATTTACTTAGTTTGAAGTTTGATTTCTTTTTGCTCTTTTTTCATTTTCTTTTTTCAAGTTGTTGTTACACCCTTTTTCATTCCAAAATATTTTTTGTTTATAATTATTTTATCTTCTACTGACGTATTTAAGTTTTTTGTTGTGCTGATTTTTCTTTTTTTTGCTGTAAACTTCCTTTGGGTTTTTTCCACCATACTGTATTCTGTGTTTTTGGCTATTTGCTTCATTTCAGAATATCTATAATAGCTTTATATTGATAGAATTTTTAGCCGAGAATTTGTGTTTATTTTTTTATCTTTCTTTGTTTAAATGTTCTGTTTCATTATATTTCTTTGCATCTGAATGAACAATGATATCTTTATTTTAATTTTTGCTATTTAGTTTTTTTTCTTATGATTAAAATTAGGAAATTTTTATTTGAGTTTAGTCATTGTTTTTTGTTTTGCTTTTGTTAATTGTAAATACAGTCTGTCTATAAATGAATGTAGGATCGTAGTAGGTATTAAAAGTTTACTGCTTCTTTCCAGGAAACACGAACAATGGTAAGTATATAAAAAATTTGGTCTTACTAGTTGCCTGAATAGATAAAAATTGGTACTTTTCAAAAACTTCATAAAAATAAAATAAATAAAAGCGGCAAATTCAAATTCCAGGACCACCTGAAATCTAACACTCTTTTATAAACAGTCCATATAAAAAATGACATCTTTTGAATTTGAATTTTCTTTTTGATACTATATTCAAATTTTTTGCTGCTCTTGCGGTTGTAAGAACATTTCAAATCCAACTTTTGTTACAAACAATACTGATTATATCGCACTGCTTTGTCCTGCAAATAAAATATTCATAAACCGATGAGTGTTACGCCTATTGAAGTTCAACCACCACCATGGCAGGACGCAAAGTCAGAGGCAAAATGTTGATCGAATTTATCAAAATGTTTTTTGCCCAAAGCTCAATCCATGGCTTTCCCCATATGTCAGCACGAAAACGCCACCCCATCGAACTTATAATTTGGATAGTGATCGTTGGAGCTGCAATATATGGAGCTGTGGTCCTTAGCAGTATAACTTTGAGGCGTTATACGGAAAATCCAACTGTGATTTCGATGGAAAGGGACCGATTTTCCTGGAACACCACTTTCCCAGCGGCTACAATTTGCCCCACTTATAAAATAAACGAGCCTTTGCTTGAATTGTACGTTCAAAGTTCGACAGAGAAGAATAAGACGCTTTTGAGGGAGTTTTTGGTAACTTTAGCTGGAGCGACTTATACGAACTTTGACACTGTTGTGGAATATGAGGGTATAGCTGAGGAAAACTATTTGGATATTTTGTTGGATTTGCAGTTCGAGTTTAAACCAGCTGTTTCGAATTCGGGTGGTAACGACAAAATGTATACTTTGCAGAAAATTGTTTCCGAAATGGGCATTTGCTACAGTTTTAATTCAAAATTGGCTATTTACAATTCACCTGAGTAAGTTTTTTGTGTGTCTGTGCTTCAATTTTTTTAACTTATTATTAATATATTTATTAAGTTACTGGGACGAAGGAAACTGGGATTTGGTTGAAGGTAACGAAACTTTTTACGTAAATCCACTAGATGGTGAAGTTTTTGCAAATGTTATGAACATGTCTACCGGTTTTGATGTATTATTGTTGAAAATTAATTTATGAATTATTTAATCTCATTTGAGCGAATTTCAGATTTATGTTCATGGCCCATATGAAGTTGCCGATATTGCAAGTAAAAAAATTACTTCACCAAATGGCAATTTCCTACAAATGTCTTTATCTGGTTTGACAATTTTTAGCAGTGAGAATATTAAGTTCCTAACAATCAAGCAACGAAAATGTAGATTTTACGACGAAAGCAATTTGAAACACTCTCCTGCTTATTCTTATGTTTTGTGTCGAATGGAATGCAGGGCTGCGTTGGCCAAACGGTTGTGTGGTTGTGTTCCACACTTTTATAGAAAATTGGGTAAGAATGTAATCGTTTTTTGTGTCAGAATTAAATTTAATTACTTATTGCAAAATCACTAAATGGAATGCATTTTTCTAGTGTTTTATCCATTTCATAAAATGACAAATTACGAAAATTGGGCAACTTTTGCTTTTATTGTGCGTATAAATGTGTTTTTAAAATAAAAGGACACAAAATGCTTTTGAAGTTTTGCTAAGTAAAAAAAATGATGGGTCAAGTCTTTAACATTTTGACAAGGATTGTCAACAACAATTGACTGTTTTTTGCATTTTTTAAATGTTTATCTAAGGGCATTTTAAAATCTTTGGTCAAAAATAAAACTAAAACTCAATATTTTAAACATATTGATACTTTTGCCTACTAAAATCCACTTAAAGCAATTTCTCGATATAGAATGATGATCCGTCTTGGTATGCTTTGATTGCAGAGCTTTTTCACTAAATACAAAACTTGAAATTTCAAACTGATTAGGTAATCCAAATAGGATGCGTTATTTTAAAAAACAAGCAGCCAATTTTAATTCAATCAATTTTTTAATAATCCAAAGCAATATCTAGTGTTAAGTGTACCTGCTTAGTATTTTTGGTTATATTTAAGAAAATTCCCTAAATAAAACCTAATTAAATTTGCCGTGTATTTATGGTAAAAAGTGTGGCTTCTTTACGCAAGATTATTCCGGTTTCCGGTTGTCTTCTTTCTTTCTTTTTTTCTTCTTTTTTTCATTTATTTCTTATTTTTTTCTTTTTTTTTAGTACTTAAACTGTACCTCAAATTTTGTAAACCATGTAAACCAGATTCTCTCAATATAGAAATTCTTTGATTTACCGGATTTTTTGACTGGTGTTTTAAAGATTTCTCTTACTTTTTTAAATTGATTTTTCAGAATTGTTTTAAAAATATTTTACGCCGATTTTTTTTGCGGTTTGCCCTTTTTTTCCTAATAATATCTGAATTTTCTTAATTTTATTCGGTGAATTTTGTACATTTAAGATATTTTTTAAATTTGGATATACTTATTCAAAATTTTAGTTGCGCTGGATTTTTTGCTTGTAACGCACTTATAACTTATAACAGTAACTAGATTGGTTTTAATTTTGCCATTTGTACATAAGTTTTTTATTCCTTTTTTGTCTGTAGTATATTTAACTTTCTGTTGTCTCTTTGCTTGTGGATGTAAATATGGGTAAAATCACGAAGGATTGCATGTATTTTAAATAAATTTTGCGGAGCTATGATAGATGTAAAGACATATTTCAGCTGAATTGTTAGTTATTCTGGCATGAATAACAGCTCTCCCCACACACAAACCGTTGTGACTTTAACCATATTTCATGTTTGACACATTTTAACGCTATAATTTTGTTGTTTTTTATTCCAGTTTTTCTTTTTTATCTATAATCACAAAGAAACGAGACTTTGCTATTAAATACTTTATTTTTTTAAATACGTACATTTTTTCAGCATTATTTTCTACAGTTTCTTATGCTTAAAATTAATTAATTAATTTGCTGAAATTTTTAAATTATGTTTTTCTGATGACTGATTGTTTTGTGTAAAAATTACGTAAAAACTGGCTCTAAACCAAAAAAAAAAATAAGTTAGTCTACTACGTTTCTTACATTTAATTGTACTGATATTAGAAATTCATGATTAATTTATTCACTACCAAGTAAATGGTAACTTAAATCGAAATATAGCTAATTTGGAAAATAATTACGAATTACAATTTTAATACAATTAAATTTTTGTTGGAAAATGTAAGCTATACAACAAATACACTTTTTTGTACTTCTAAAAATAGGTAGTTATTTGATAAGCAAAACATTAAAATATAAACATCGTATATTTCTTATGTCAAATTGATAAAAAAATATTTTCAATAAAAAACCCAATTTAATTAATTAATTATAATTAAAAAATAAAAAAAATAAAAAATGTTATCCTAAGGTAACAAATAAAGTATAATAGCAAATGCCCATTTCTGTGTAATATTATTTGTTTTTGAGATGCAGAAAAATTATTCTTTTAGCAAACTCACCCTGTTCATATACAGTAAATTTAAATTTTTTAATAAAATAGCTTTGTGTTCTTGTGGTTGTAGATAAGAGAATGTCTGTGTCAGTTTGTGAAATTTTTATTGATACATTACTCACAATACTCGTACTTAGCATTTGATTATTTTCCATCAATTCAATGTTTCTGTTGTATTTTTTATTCCTTAATTGACAACAAAAGCTTTACATTACATTTTTTATTAGATTTTTTATATTTCTGATAAACGAGTACTAAGGTATTCGAATTTTTAATTCTGACTTGTTTTTTTAAGAAGGAAGGGTTAATTTATGGGTATATTTTTTTTATTTGTAGGTGTTAATATTAGAAGTCCTTTTAATTAGTGATTAGCAATTGTGGAATAACTGTAAAGTTATTTAATAATTGCTAATTGTTGTTACCTATGTGTATATTGTTATGTGCGTTTTTCAATTCATTTACAATAATTGCTCGTTTATTTAATTTGCAGTAACTAGGTATGTTCTCCATACGTACAAAAGTTGCTAAGCCAAAAGGTTTGTATTTAATAATAATTAAACTTTTGGTTTATTAAATTATGTTTAAAATTTCAAGAAGTGGTTGATTGTGCAGAGGTTACAAATTTCAAAAATTAATTACTTACCTATACCTACCTTTCCTACCTAGTTAAATATAATTTGACGGAGCTTTATTAATAAACGTAGAAATTTCGTTGCAAATTTGCAATTCAACTTATTTAGAACAATCGTTTTTTTTACAGAAAAATTTCAATTTTTTTATAGATAGAATGGAATAGAAAATGTTTAAAAGATTTTTGTAAAAACATTCACAACTTTAAAATTTGCTGACCATCTTGTTTGTTTGTTTTTTTGTAAATACGCTCTTGTTAAGCTTTTCAAATGTTTCTATCATTAAGGACTCTTCAAACAAGTTAAACATTTGTGAACTATTTAAAATAATTTTTTAGTTTTTAATTTAAACTTTGATTTGTTTTCTTTTTTTTTGTTTTCTTTCTTAAAACTTTTTGTTTCTTGTTTCCTTCATTTGTGTATAAAAGACTTTTTATAATTTTTACGGTTATACTGTTTTAAATTATTTCTCCTTTTTTTCTTTTCTCTTGACAGTTTTCTTCTGACCTTTTTTATTTTCTTCTTTAAGTTTCGCGGATTTTGACTGTATTAAGTACAATGTGTTTTTAAATGATTGTCATCTAGTCGTCTGTGAATTTTCCATGTAAAATCAAAATTAATGACTGGCATTTAGACACCGAACATTACCATTCTCCATTTATTAAGTTTATAATTCAGGAATAAGCTTCGAGAATAAAAGTGTTTTCTTGCACAGTGTAACAATTGAGTTGCATTGCAACGAGATTTTTAAAATAAATTAATTGATTGACAATTTGTAAATTTCACAACTGACAGTTTTGACATTTTTTGACAGAGAATTCAATTGAGCAGAGCGGCACAAATTTTTTTACATGTAAACCAATTTCACAGTTAAGTAGATAAGAATAATTTTTAAAAACACATAATAATATTTGATTTAGTTTTTGCAATTTTATTTTATATACGTATAAAGTTAAATTTAGTTCTTTTCGAGTTTTTTCTTATCACCTAACGTGCAAACATTTTTTACGTCGACTAAAAACGACAAAATCTATACAAATGAATGCGAAAAAGTCTACTTTTTACACGCATAGTTTCTTAACGTTGTACCACATTTTAGAAGGTGAAAAAATATGTAACGTCCCTGGCCTCCACTGTCTGGCAAAACACAAAGAAAAACTGATCCTCCTCAAAGGCGAATGTTCCTGTCTCCCCAACTGCGACGAAGTCAATTACATTATCGAAGACATGGACACCCGGGAATGGTTTTTGGGCTCAAACCTGCAATGGGGCCTTAAAGAATACCCCAAAATGCGTTTACGCCGTGACATCATTTTCGGTTTTTCCGACCTACTCGGTAATGACAAAAATTCAAACAAAACGAAAATTAATTCAGACTTGAACAGTTTACATTGGCGGAATGGCTGGCCTATTTTTAGGCTGCAGTGTGTTGAGTTTTATCGAAATCGTGTATTTTTTCACGTTGAGGCTTTACTGGTTTGTGATTAAATATGGCAAAGAGACACGAGAGAGGTTCTGAAGAGGTGGTCCTGAAAAAATAAACAGTGGGTAGATCGTATGTAATTTTTTGCAGTGATGTTTTTTTCAGGTGTTAGTGGGTGGTCGCAGTGACATATGTGATGCAACAATCTAATGGACTAATGTTTATTTAACAAACTGACAGTAATACGTCACACGCAACACAGCGAGACGCTTTCAGGCTACAGCACAACACACGTAGGAAAATGCACCTGAAATTTTCGTCTCGCACTATAGAAAATTAAATCTGAAGATTTCATAAACAAATTGAATTCTTTGTTTAAACTTAATGTCGACTTTAACTGTACACTCTGTTTCATAATTATTTTAATTGTACATTTAAAAATAAATGTTCTTAAATAAAATTATGTAAAAAAATTGTAAATACACATGAATGAACCAAACCTAACTGAAAGGAGCAGGTCGTCTTCTGGGTGTGAAAATGATGATGTGTGACTGTGTCGATAAAAAAAAATACAATTTGAGAAAAAATTACCTCTAAATTTGCCTACGAGTTTTTTTCAAAATTTTAAAACTGCATAAAATATAGTGATCAGAAAGTATGAATGAAAAGGATGATATAGAGAACGAAGTTTTTTTGAAGAAAAAGAAGACGCAAATGCTAATGTTAGAGATATTTTAATTTCAGAGCACTTTGCTGGGTTACTTATAAAATAACTAATTAGAACTTATTCTTTAACATTTGTTCTTTAATTTTATTCTCACGTCCAAAGGCATCAACATTTTTGACTTACTAGTGGTTCTTCGGTTGTAAAATTTATTTCGGTTGAAAATATATGCCCACAAGACAGTAATAATATTTTGATATCGATTCAATCTGGATTTTGAACTAACCATGCGACTCAATGTAACAAGTAACTACTGAAATCGCAAGTGCATTTGAAAATTTTTAACCAACTATTGTTGTTCTGCTTGATCAAAGCAAAATTTTTGATCTAGTAAATCATGAATTATTATTATTATTATTAAAACTAAATACAGAGGAAGCAAGAAGATGTTTTGAATTGGTTTTATAGTAATTTCATAGAAAGGAAACAATAAGTAATTAATTATTAATAATATCATAGAATCTACAATTCAAAATTTTATAGCTGGAGTGCCACAGTGTAGTATTCTGGGTCCGATTCTGTTAACTTTGATATTCTTAATTGTATAACTAATTGCAAAATTCACATATACATTGACGATATACTGTTGTGTCTGTCAGTTCCATTTACTGATTATGTTTTATAAATAAAGATTTAAGCAGCATTCATGGTTATATATAAAAAACACGGTCTTAACCTAAGTGCAAATAAAACTTTACAGCTACAATCTTCGGAACAAATAGATAGCGATCTTTAATTAAAAATAATCAACATCTGAATTTAAATAACCAAAAACTTTCTGGACATAGTAAAGAAAAAAATTAGGAATTTACTTTGATAGTGCTTAGTTGTTTGACGAGAATGTACAAAAATCTTTCAAATTTCATGCTAATAAAGCTAGTGAATATTTATTTCAATAAAAACAATACATTTTGAAGCAATACGCTTGTTTTTAACTTTTTTAAGTAGCATAAGATAGAAAAAACAAGAATACAGTAAAACCTTTCAACAACGGACACCGATGAGGAATTTTTAATTGTCTGTTATGGACAATTATTTAATTATAATTTTTTTTTATTTAACAAATGGGTGTAACTGTGACATAGGAGTGCGACAAAGTAACCACAGAAGGTATATTGGATTTGTTAATTACTCAACATAACGCCACAAAATTCAAAATATTGTATTTATAGAACTACGTAGGAAGACATCATTCAATAAACTGCCTTCCAAAGATATTCAAATTTAAAACATCTGCAAATTTTTTTTTACGAAAAAAGCTTTAAAATATTCAGACAACATGAGTTTACAGTAGAGTTAAAAAAAGTTTTCTCTTTATCACTATCGTCTTCATCAATCTTTTCATCTAATTTTTCATCTTTCATCAAACAAATGTTCGTTCTTTGCATCACTACTTTTTCGGTCTGTCTGTTGTAGAGAGGTTATTTTACATTATTTTCCAATGCATTTGTTCCATTCCTACAAAAATGTCTGTTGTAAAAAGTTATCGAGAGGTGTCCATTAAGGGAGGTTTCACTGTAATATTTCAACCATTCCAGGATAAATGCAAAGTGACACCAACATTTGAAAATAATTTTAGTAATGTTAAGATTTTTTCAAAATGCACGATTTATATTTTGTGCATTTTGCGACAAAAGAGTTTTTGGTAGATGATAATCATTTAAATTGAAGTAATTCGTCGGAATTTGAAATTTAAATACAAGGCCTTGTCGGCCTTGTTTAACTTTCTACAAATGTTTAATAATTTTTCTAAAGCGTTTTTTTATTTCCGGCAGTTTAGAAAATATAACTTCGTAAGTAAATTGATAAGTAGTATATTTTTATCTTTACAACTTTTACTGTGCCGTCCGTTTAGTTAACATTTAGTTGTTAAGGCTCGTGATAAGAAAAAATGTTCGTTTTCTAATTCTACATCGAATGAGTTAAAAATAAACACGTGTTTCATTTGAAATTAACTAAATAAAAAGCTCAAAAGTTTAGAAATAAATTGTGTAATTCAGAGAAATCAAACTTGAGTAATAAGTTTGTTAGATATTGATCAACACGTAACGTAGTAATAATGTTATCAACCAAGCACTTTATATATTTTTTATTAATTAAGGTGTATAACGTCCTACTTTATGCAGGGTGATTCTTTTAGGGACTATATTAGAAACTTTTTAACTTCTAATATAGCTAGAGCTTTAAAATTTTGTATACGGTCCAAATCGACCATTTTGAGTTCAACAAAATTATTTCAAATAAATAACTTCAACCCTCTGCGATAATTTTTTGCATTCTATAACTGAGGGTTTGATGAATTTTCTAGAATTTTCAAAATTGTCAAGCGTCAAAATTCATAGCTAGTATGTTTTTTTTTCAAAATAGTTTTCAAAAAACTGCTATAACTCAGTTTTTTTTAATGGAACGACTCTGTTTCCTTAACGGCAATCGAATAAATATTTATATTAATGGTGACTTTTATCAATACGTCCTATATCTGTCTTTTACAGTTTTGAAAAAAATCACAACAAACAGATTTTACTTTGTAATTTTTATAGTTAATCAAGTAGACCTTGTAAAATGGTCGACAATTGTTAAAGTTCAATATTTTATTTAGTTTTTAGCTAGTTTATTATCGATTAAGCAATAAAACAATAATATTCAATTATAGTTTACCATAACTTAGTGAATTATGTAAAGTAACTCATTCAGTCTGCCATCGAATTTTGAACTTCTTGAATAAAAATGGTGTACAAATTTCTTTCAATTAATGGCGCAATTTTATCGTATTTTTCAAAAGTTAAAATGAAAATAATGAGCCGAAATTCAGTTTTTTGTGATTATTTCAAATACCGTAAGAGATAGATACTGAAGATGTTGTAGAGGTTTGAAGTTTTCTCGTTAGATGGCAGTGCATCTTTTTATTTACTACTGAAGTGTGTCCTATGTTAGATAAATAGTTCTATGTTTGATTAGATTTTTAGATTGTTCAGTTATAGAACTTATTGTTCCTGAATTGTAGTGTGGTCAATAAAGTGTTCCTCTAAATCTTCTAAAATCTATAAAAAATTGATGTTTTTCTGATTGCCATTAAAGAAAACATAGTCTTTCCAATTGAAAAATGTTTTATAATCATTTGTTAATTTGTTTCAAACAATTACAGTAGCCTTTGAATTTGACAGTTGACAATCCTAAAGACTTGAAAAGACCAAATGCAAAAAGAATTATTTACTTATTGTAAAGGGTTTACGATATTTTAAATATTTTTAAATGACCCCGGCAAATAAAAATTTGTATAAAAACTTTACATTCGTCAAAAACTATATCAGATAAGTATCACAACTAGAGAACATTTTACTCATTTTCAAGAGGCTAATTCAAAAATGCATGATTACTATTTAAAATTTTAAAGTTGGCGCCAATTTCTTGTAGCTCCGAAAATTCAGCCATTTTGAAAATAATTTAGTTGAACTGAGAATGGTTGATTTAGGTTGTGTTCAAAATCTTAAAGCTCCAGCTATATTAGAAGTTAAAAAGTATTTAATGTAAGCTCTAATAGAATCAGTCTGTATTTAATGAACTAGTTAGTGGCACTACATTTATAAAATGTAATAAGTTAACAAACGTTTTATTTAATTAAATTAAATTCCCAATTAGTTAATGTTTCAGCGAGTTGCAACTTATAGTAATCGCGCTGTGCTAAGTAACAGAAGGATTTCTGAAATTAGACCGATTTATTTGTGAGTAACACAGTCAATTAGTGTTACTCTTGAAATCTGTTAAACATTTCAAGTCACCCATCATGACTTTGCATTTTTCGAACACAACAGTCTATTTCAGTCTCTGAAAGCTCCACCTGAAATTATGAAAATGATTTTTCAGGGCGTATCTTTCAGGTGTTGGGCACAAAACGAGCTCCGATTGGTGGCTTCCGCATCCTATGTGGACCTCGACAGGATAAAGCTTTATCCTATTGGCTGTATCAGATGCTGTATCTTTGTCACGACTGAAATCTTCGGCTCGTATCTATCTATTCTTGTATTCTTTTATTCATTCGAGAGTTGCCGTTATTCTGTTTGCAAATGTTTATTTCCGAATAATTCTTAAAATGTTGTCGAATAGTCGATCGGCTCGAGTGCCGAAATGTGCAAGATGTAGAAATCACGGCATGATTTCGACTTTGAGAGGACACAAGAAGCAATGTATTTATAAAAATTGTTCGTGTGCTAAGTGTGGGTTGATTAAGGAGCGGCAAAGGATTATGGCGGCTCAGGTTTGTGATTAATTGATAATAGTAAAAATAAATAGTAAACTTATTTGTTCAAGTTCGAGTGTTTTGAGGTGAAGGAAGTTTCAATTTGTTTTGATCAATTTTTATCTTATCGATTTTATTTAATGTTTTGGATAAGTTTAGGAAAAAACATAAACATGCGTTTAAAAAATAATTGATAGCAATGATTATCAAACGATAACAGTGTTTTGCAATTTGAATACCTACTAATGTCAAGTGTTTTAAGTTCCGTCTTCAATTAAAGTTTTTAAGCACCGGTTGAAGTACTAGATCTTGTAATAAATAAGTTTTTGCGTACATGTACTTTTGCGTACTTGTACATATATAAAATTTCATCTAATCTAATTAAAAATTTGAATAAAGTTGTTAAATGAACATTTTTTAAATTTACAAATATTTATTATAATTGAACAAATTACAAAGTGAGTCAGCTAAAATTAAATATATTTTTGCTATAGGAATTCAGCGTTTGCCATTAAATCCATTTTTTTTATTTTTTTCGCAATTTTTCTACAATTCTTTACATTGACATACCTATTAATATTAGAACAAGCGGTGCTTAAATGTTGTTTTGTGCAAAAGTTCTCAAAAAATGTCGCCATCTTCAAAAAATGATTAATTAAAAAATGTTAAAAATTTAAATAGATAAACGTAATTTTGAATTTGAACACGAATTTTCTATAGAATTTTTGCTCAAAAAATTCTGAAAAAAATTACATGCATAGAGAAAAAAAATGTTTAATGGCAAACGTTGAATTCTGAAAGTTTATTAGTTTTTGAGATCTACCTGTAGTAGAAAGTGGATTTAACATATCACCCTTGATATTTTAATAGCTATATCAGTTGATTCACGTAAACTGATACGACTTACAAATATAAAATGCATGCACATATAATACATAATAAAAGTAATTTTTCTCAAATTAAATTGCAAATGCGCAAATTTTAATAGTTTAAGAGCCGGCTTATAAAAGAGTCATTAATTTAGTTCGGTTTTTTTTCGTAAAATAACCTTTTTCATTACATGAGTGTTTAAATGCTTAATTCTGAAACCAGTCAAATATATTGTTTAGAATATCGCAGAAAAATCACTTTTAGGACCGGTTTACAGAAGCGTCATTAAATTAATATGCAATTAAATGCGTGATTAACTGATCACGTGATCAAATTCTCCTAATTTCATTGATTCATTTGCGTTGTTAACTTTTAAAAACAAATTAAAATTTAATGGAACTTTCTATAAACCGGCCTTTAATTTGGCAAAAGCAGACCATTCTTAATACAAACATTATGTACCTACTGTAGTTCAGAAATCGCAATTATCGCAATGTAGTTTAAATTGCAATTAAACTTTAATTCTTAATAAACTAGCAAACAAATGGCAACTTAATTCGAATATTAGTTTAATCCTGAATTAAATTTTAATTTTGATTTCAGTAAACCGACTATTAAAATTTTAGCGATTTTAGTTAGCGACTTTTGTCACGTGATCCGTTAATCAGGCGTTTGATTGTAATTAACTTAATTGCTTCTGTAAACCGACTCTATTAAGGACGGTCTACTGAAATTAAATTTAATTCAGAATTAAACTGATCCGTAAAGTTCTTGTTCAGTTTTGTGTTGACATTCAAAGCCAGGGAAGAAAACTTCGTTTTTTAGTTTTTTTTTGTAAGTATGATTTTCTCTTTTACTGCTATAAAGAGCATAGCTTGATATTCAGAAACAAACTAATGTGTTTTTTACTGCACTTATTGGATTACGATCAAAAATTTAATCAGAAAGACTTTTATATACAGGCTGGCCCAGCTTAGTTCTCGTCTTCTTTAGCTCAGATATTAGTTAAATTAGACCTTTGATATTTTGTAGGTGTTATTTATTCTCTAGGACGTATTTTAAAAAATATTTTGTATTACACAAAGTGTCCCAAAAATATGTCGTTATAATGGCATGCTATTATATTTTAGTGCTCATTAGGATCCTATTCTAGCTTCTTACATATTTCTAAAGTTTTTTTTAATCGGATCCGAGATTACTAGTACAAAAAAATAGGAAAAAAAATCGGTTTTACATCTTAAGATTTAATAATTAATAAAAAATAGAGACGGTCCTTTCTTGATAACATTATTCTTATAATTATAATGCTCATTCTAATGAGCACTATAACATAATAGCATGCCATAAAAATGTTATTATGACGTCATACTTTTTTGGAACATTCCAGTATAATCAAAAATATTTTTCTAAAATACGTCCTAGAGTATTAATAACGTCTACAAAATATCAAATGTCCAACTTTACTTATAACTGCGTTACAGAAGACAGGATTTAAGCTGGGTCACTCTGAATAGTTTCATTAAACACCATCATTTTAAAATAAATACAAAAATTAAACTGGAACTAATAGAAAATTATTACTTTCATCGCAGTTTATTTTTAACAATTTGCTAACTTTCTTTATATATTTGTATTCATTTATACAATACTTTTTTAAATGATTCTCATCTAATTAAATTGGTTACATGTAAAAAAAATTGTACCGCTTTGCTTTATTGAATCATCTGTCAATAAATGTCACATCTGTCAGTTGAGAAATTTTATTATTATTTTATTGTTAAAATGCAACTAAATTGTTACATTGAGCAAAAAAACTCTTTTATTATCGATTTATTACATAAGAAATTCACAGATGACTAGATGAGAATTATTAAAAAACACATTATATCAGTATATCCCATTTCAGTTCATAGTAGAATTCCAACAGGGCATTAAAATTTTTCGGAGTGAAAAGGAAGAGTGTCTGTAAAAGAAAAGAATACTTTGTTAAACTAAATTTTAGCGACATGTTTTGAGCTAAAAAAAAACACCAGCAAGTCTCAATTTGTGCTCCATTTCACTCCAAATACGCTATTGCAAAATTCTACTATAAACTGAAATGGGATAAAAGCGAGTATCAGAAATACGTAATTATTTAATTTTAATTTTAATTTTATTAACAGGTAACAAAGGTCAAGAAACAAAACATTTTTTGTGTAATTTTTCAATAAAAATTTTGACAATTTGCTTATAATTTGGAAGAGAAACGTGTACCCGCCTGTCGATACAAAAATAAATGTAAGTAATTGAGAACACATTATTTCTATTTTTTATTTAAATTTTAAATTTAAGTTATTGTAACTGCATCTTTTTTTTAAGAACATTGTAGGTTCCTATACTTCATCAGCTTAATTGAAACCTAACTCCTTCTTTCTTTATTTATAATAATACTTCAATATCCAATTGTCCCTTGCGTTCTCTCTTCAAAAAATTTCTTTGTTCATGTAATTTTTATAATAACTACCAATTTTTTTACAAATTGCTCTCGTTTTTAAAAAAATGCTTAGTTTGTAAATGTAGTTATACTGAACAAGTAGCTGTAAAGGACTGGTAATTTAAATAAATCATAATTATTATAAAAAATAAACGAAACTTTTACGATGGTTAAGAATGTTTCTAGAAATTACTACTTTGCATAAGAATATTTTAAGTTTCAATACGATAAATGTATTAGATAACAATCAATTCGAATCAAAGTGATGTCATCTTGACTCAACTACCATTATTTACAACAAAACCTTCGATGATTTCGTAATTCAATCCGGTGACAGACTGAAGTGTTTGATCGATATTCCATTAACCAAGTATCGTATAACCTTGTCCAAACATCCATTGGTAATCATTGCAAATCTGATATCACCAAAACCCCCACAAATCAATAATTAAATTCCCCTAATTCTCAGGTGGCCCTAAAACGTCAACAAGCGGCTGAAGACGCAATCGCCCTTCATCTCGCCTCGGCTGAAAACGGCACCACTTATGATTACCTCCCTCCTGGACGCATCTACGGCATGCAAGTCACATCCCCTGAGCCGGAAGAAGAAAAACAAACGGCTCAACAAGAAACCCAAGACGAAATCCTAGTCAGTCCAGCCTCCATCGATATGCTTAGCAAACTTTTCCCTAATAAAAAAAGATCTGTCTTGGAACTCGTCCTAAAACGTTGCAATCACGATTTACTCAAAGCCATAGAACATTTTAATTTGACCAACTCGAAGAGTAGTTCTTCGGAGTCTGAATCTAGCTCTAAAGAGGAAAATAGTTCAGCTTTTAAACCGGTTGAAGCGAACAAACCTAAACCTTTCACAACTCCACACCAAAACTCCTTGCCTTTGATTTCTGGAAGCAAGGTTTTCATGCATAGTTTGTATCCGTTTTTGCCGTTGTTTAACCCACAACCTGTTTTACCTAGTCCGGTTTATGTTCCAGGATTTTGCGAATGTGAGCAGTGTAAACATAGTCTTTACGCTAGGTTGGAACCTAGACAGTAAATCGATGTGCAATAGAAATACAAAGGCAGGTTAATCCAAAATTGTAGACATAAAACTATTATTATGCCAAACACTTTTACAAAAACCTGTATAGAGAGTAGATTTTGAGTATTTTTATTTACATTTAATTATAATTCTCTGAATGTGACATCGTGTATACCCAAGCAATTAATGTGTCTTTTGTTTTAATTATTAGGAATCGTTTTGTTAAATATATGTTTTTCAGTACCCTGCCCACTTTTTACCTGATTGTACAAAAATGTGGTATCGGTGTCAATTGTGATAATTGATAATTGACACCAGAACGTATTTACATAGAAATTTACTACACGTTTAGTGTAAACTTATTTTTTGACATAAATTAATAATTTAAAAATCTTGAGAATAATCATAAAATTCTGCTGCTTGTTGCTTGTTGTTTTGTGTGTTACATAAAATTGTTGATTCACCATTTTTTATAATCAAAATTCATTACACACTTTGTTTTCTGCAGAATATCACTTGAAGAAAAAGAGTTTTTTAGAAAAAAGCTTTTATTTAAAACATGAACTAAAAAGTGAAAAATAAAGTTTTTCTATCAGACGAGAATATTTTTGCTTACAAATTACTAAATTAGGATTTTACAAATTATAAAAGCTTTGGGAACAGTGCTCAATTTTAGAAAGTAACTCTGTAATGCCGTATTATTATGACATAAGTATGGCTGTTCTCAAAGTATTTATAAATTTTAAAATCCTAATTGTAAGCAAAAATATTCTCCTAACAAGAAAAACATTATTTTTCCTTTTTAGTACATCTTTTGAATAAAAGCTTTTTTCTAAAAAAAATTTTTTTTTATTTTTTTAATTATTGCTTTTTAGTTTTTACTTATTCTAAACGTC
This sequence comes from Tribolium castaneum, assembly GCF_031307605.1. Classification (NCBI taxonomy): domain Eukaryota; kingdom Metazoa; phylum Arthropoda; class Insecta; order Coleoptera; family Tenebrionidae; genus Tribolium; species Tribolium castaneum. The sequence continues at coordinate 5,391,363 of NC_087395.1, read as the reverse complement.
TTTTTCTCTGAGATTTAGTTTCGCCGTACTATTATAGGACCAATATTTTGCTGATTTGAGCAAAATTGTTTAGTGGTATGTGATAGAAAACAGCTGTTAGCATTGAAAGCACATGCTAACTTCTGTTAGCGACATTTTTTTGTAACAAAATGTAATGAAAATGATTAGGTATTAATATATTTCCCAATGACCAACATACCGTTAATGTTGGTATAAGTTACATTATGCAAGTCTCCAAAAAACGTACTATTTCATAGTCAAGTAAAGATGTACTATGCACGAAGTACATACAAAATTTTATATTTGACTGTTTTACAAAAAGCTTATTGTAGCAGTGAAATGTAAAACGTAATTTCATTCTAGAAAAAAATATAATTTTTAAAGTTTGCTTTAGTGGCGCTAAAATTTAATTAATGATTGCTCATTCTAACGCCTGGTTTTGATGTTTTATTGTGCTGTTATACAAGGTGAGTTTAAAATAACACATAAAATTGTATATCTTTGTTAAAGTCATTTTTCAAGAAAATCCTGGAACAGTATGATTTTATTTTGATAAATGCTACAATTGACAACTAACATTTTTGTTTACTAATTTTGATATTACACTCCATTATTTTTCTGATAATAATAAAAAAATATTTATTAGATAAATACTCGCAAAAGGCAATATTTTTTGTTATTGGTTTATTTTGTAATGGACGGCCGTTTATTTTTCTATATTAGGATGAGAGCACATATTACAAAATCGACATAAAATAAATAAAATGAATTCTAAAATAAAGACAAAACAGAAAAATAATCTACCTTGTGTACAATTATCCAAACTGTTTAAACTTTTTTATTTTATTTGTTTTTTTTCCAATTATTTGTACGTAGATATATTATTTTTCGAAAAATTTTGTATATTTACCAGAAAGCTGAAAGAGTGACTAGCAAAAACAGAAAACAAGAATGTCGGTTACCATTTAAAAAATTAACAAACGACAATGTCAAAGTATAGAAGAGAATTTATAAAAATATAATCGAAATGTTCAATTTTTTTTTATTTAAAGCGCATCAAAAATATGACTTGTATGGTTTATTTTAAACTCACTCTGTAGAATAATTAATGATTTAATGAGACTCATTACATCCGCTACGAGGTGACATAATGCTTCTCATTATGAACAGTCAAACATTTTGATAAAAGATATTAAAAAAAACATTAAGGTCTTAAAGAGTGGGTGCCCGTTTTTACAATACAGAGTCCTTTTTAATGGTTTTACAAAATTAGCACTAATGTCAAAAAAATAATCGGTATATATTTTGTCACATTTATATTAGTAATAAGAAAGCAAAAGAATTGATTAAGGTCTATACTAGTGACTGTCAATTCATTTTTTCTATAATAAAAGGACTTTAAAATTAAAAAGTTTGTATTATAAAGACATTTTATTAAAAAAAAAATAAATAAAAAACTCAGTGATGCAGTGTATGCTTTTTTGCAAAATCAGAAAAATCGTAACACAAGTTGCCATACATTTTCCTTATGAAAATATCGGAAAACATTTTGAGAAAGAAAAAGATTTATTAAGGCCCTAACTAGTAATTAATGGATAATCATTTTTTACAGTCCAAGGTCCTTATGACAAGTTTTCTTTTCTAAAAAAATCAGTAAATTCGCTGCAGGGCATGGCAAACTTGTAAAAAAAGTTTGCTAATCTTGTGTCTACACATCTATATATTCAGCAAGTCTCTTAACTCGTGGGTTAAAAATAGGTTCACCATTTTGTGTTGAAAGCTTTTTTAATAAACTTTTGCTTTTGCATAAAATCTGGAAAATCGTCAGACTTGAAATTTTTTTTATTGTAAAAATATTTTCAAGAAACAAAAAAATCATTAAAACCCTAACACAATTTTTTTATTACACTACACGGAATGTTATTTAAAAAAAGTTTAATTTGTGACCAATTTTTACTTAAATAATATTTGAAAAAAAATTAATAAAATGAAAAAAATCTCCATCCATTTTTGTGTGAGATCTTTTACAGTAATGTATCGGAAAAAATAAATTGGTCTTTTTCCCTTAGATGTGTTATTATAAGGCTATATGTTTGTGCTAATACATAATCATTGGCCATCTTCAAACTTAAGCTACATATGTAAATTTAATGGGTAGTAATAAAGCAATTAGTAATAAATTCAATTTTGATCAGTAAAAGATATTAAATGATCAGTATTTAATTAATTTTTGCACAATAAAAAACTAAAAGTGATTGATATGATATAGGTAATATTTTGCACAGTAAGAGATTTAAATCACATGTCAACCACGCACAGTATTTTATTAAAATTTGTTCAGTATGAAGTGCCTAGTAAAAAAATCGTTAATGTACAGTATACAGTTTCAGTTTGCACTGTTAAAATAATAATAAACGCTCAGTGGGATTCTTGACTCTCTAGTTTTGAAATGCTATTATTTAGAGCTCATTTTTATTTTTATTTTGCATCTATCATTTTTACTGTGTAATTATTATTTTTAATGTGCATTTATTATTTTTACTGTGTATTTATTATTTTTTACCGAAACCGTCACAAAAATAGCATTTTCCCTGGTTACTTGGAGTCAAGGAAACTTTGTGCCTTGTTCTTTCTCACAAAAATACTTTACGTGATTCTTCTGAAAAAAATACAAATTTATAAATCATTTTAAATTTCTTTAATATCTAGTTTCATTTTAAGCAATTTCGGGGTTTCGGAAAACATTGTATACATGACACATAAAGAAACCCGGCTACTGAAACACGGCCTATCGGCCTCGTACGTTCAAACAATCGGCTCGTCGTGTAAAATACCACTTTCTTGACTTATTACGGTGCAATTATTATTTTACTGTGCATTTTTATTTTTACTGTGCATTTTTACTGAACAAAAATGCATGTCGTTTAAATAAAATAATGTGCATTTAATTTGTACTCAAATTTAATTTTCTCAAAATGCTGGTGATTAGAAAAAATAATTTTTGCATGTAACTTAAGTCTGAAGATGGCGCACTGAGTGTCTGAAACATATACTCGTAGCTTCCTAATAAAATTTGAGAAAAAGTATTAATTGATTTTTCCCTTTACATAACCTAAATAAAAATAATCGTTGATTGACTGTTGGTTCATTATTTTCTACTGTCAAAGGTTTTTTGGACAAGCATTTTTTTCTGCAAAAATCATAAGAATTTAACACTAAAAAAACTATAATTTTATAGTAAAAATTATGTTTTTTAATGCAAATTTAAAAGCGCTAATTATTATTAGTGATTGTCGGTTTACCATATTTTTGGCAGTCAATAGTGATCATTGAACAAAATTTTAAAACAGTATAACATTTGAAAAAAAAGTGAAAATATTTTGAGAAAGAAAAAACGATTAAGGCTGTAACTAGTGTTTGTAAATTCTCACGTCTTTTAGAATCAAAGATACTTTTATAATGCATTGTTTTCTTAAAAATAATAAAATCGCTAAACGTAATGACATTTGGAAATAAAGTTAAGTTTATATTGAGAAACCTAGCTAATACCAGTCGGTTTACAATTTTTAAAAAAAATTTGATAAGCTTTATTTTCTCCAAATGACAAGAAAACTTTGCCACACGGGCTAATACTTAAAAAAATAAGTCTTGTGTAGTTCTGGTGTTTTAATATTTTCTTTTTTACAAGCAATAACTTACCTAGAATGGGTGCCGAAAGTATTTTAAATAGCTTCAAGTTAAAATATTTACCTAAAAAAACACGCTTTGTTTCGCTAAAGCAACTTTATTCCCTTGAAAGAATGGGGTTTTATTAATTCCGAAAGCGTGTCAGTATTGTATTCGTCGTAGATGGAGGTAAATGGCAAATAAACACGAGAACATCCTTCTTAACTTACAAACCAAACAAAGAGATCGAGTTAGTCGGATGGTGTGTTAATATAATGAAGTTAGAACGCGCCATCCGGGAAATAAGCAAGCCCTTACTCAAACACTGTCAATTTATTACATCAGATTTACGAATAAATTGGCCGAATAAATTTCACGAGGAATAACAATCAAGATACAACACACAGTTTAGTAAGTTTCTTCCTCTAAAGATGAGTAAGTATTATCAAGTGTGGAGTACGATTTTGGAGTATTGTAGACATCGTCAAGCAAACCAACTTTAGGATCCTAGAAATTAATTATTACTTATTAAAAAAAAAGTTTAACGTTATGTTATTTATTATACCTTCTCTAATTCCAACAATAATGGACAAAACATCAAATTCATAAACCCAATCAGTCTCATTAACCACGGAAAGCCTAAAACACGCACAGCATGTCCTCCTAATAAAGGGCCAAAAGCATAAGCCAAGCTGACAAAAACTTGTTGAAGGGCGTAAACTGTTCCGTACTGATTGCTCCCTTTACTGTCAACTAAATTAGCTAAATATGGAACTAGGGCTGCGTCTACAGCGCCCACACTTAGTCCAAGTCCGAAATGGGGAATCGATAGTTGATAAATGGAGACGGCTAAAGGCAAAGCGCAACAGCTTAAACCTGCGAGAACCAATGCACTGAAAGCTATTCGCCAAGGCGCAATAGGAAGAAGACCTAAAAAGAGAAAACTATCGTAAAAATTGCAAACATTTTCTTCTTCCTGATGTAGATTAATTATATTGACATTAATAGCTATTGTCTATAGTGATGTTGTGGAGAAATTTGTTATATTTTTCTGCAGTTATTTATCGTTATTATACAAGGTGACTCAGGGGTGCGTGCATCTCCATAACTTTTTTTCTATGCAAGCCAACAATTATAATTTTTTTAACGATAAGTCTTGCAATAAGGCACATTCTAAAAATATTTTAATCAGTATACAGAGTGTTCCAAAATAAAACACCCAATTAAGCTCTGTTTTTTTTAATGGAAACCCCAATTTTATGTTACATTTTTAAAATCGCGAATGAATTGTCGATAAAACGTACCAGGTTTTATAAAATTGTCTGTCATAGTTTTTGACTTCAATGATTTTAGACTCGATGCCAACTCGAAGTCGATATTCCAGCGCTTACTACGATTTTCTGAAAATGACAGACTACAAATTACAGTAACTCGATTTATTCAAATGGAATAACATATATTTTTTTGCACCATAGCATGGCATTTTTTATGAGCTTTTTGTCGATATAAAGTTTATGGGGTCTAATTTATAAAATGTGTAAGATTTTTGCGAAAAAAAATCGAATAGGATGTTGTCGTAAAATTTAACACACCCATACCATTTTAAAAAGAGAATCTTTTAACAAATTGTAAACAAAGAAAACAATTCTAGTAGTTTTTATAAAACCAGGGAAGTAGAGAACAAAAAGTAAAAAAGACAGACAACAATATAAAACTTTCCAGAAAAAGCTATTTATAAAAAATGCATAAATAGGTGACTATCGTGTTTCACACAAGCTACTATTATTCTTCTAATAAATAACAAAACATTTATGACCTAATTTGTAAATTTTTTTGACAAAAATTTTGTTGGAAAATTTACTTTAACCCACAAAAAACTGAAAACAATGTTATTGTCATTTAAGACTACTTTAAAGAAATTTTTTAAGAGTTCTTAAAAATGAAGAAAAAGTAAAAGTAATAACACTACTTTTTAACAAAATTTCGTAGATTTTTAGTTTATTTTTAGCAAAAATGTACTAAAAAACCAGTTAAAGCAAAGGAAGCAAATAAGTGTATACATTGTTAAAATTTTGTATTATTAATTTAGCTTTTACCGGCTTTTACTGAAAAACAAGGTCAAACATTAATTAAAAAAGCAAGTTTACCATTAGTTTTAGTTCAAATTCGTAAATTTTCTAATTATTTTTGACAAAATTTTGAGAAATAAATTTGCTTCAGTTTAAAAAACTTACTGAAATACTGGAAAAACTAAAAATAATAACATATTGACTTGACTCGGTGGTTTATAAGCCTGTTGAGCAAAATCTTTTAAACGTGTTTTGAATAAATGTTGACAAGAAAACTATTACACAATTTTCAAGCAAGTTGTGTTTTTTTTTGGTTTATTTTTAATTTGATTCGCTAACTGACCTTTTAGAAAAAATTTCAGCTACTTTCTTTTTTATATTTTGCAAATTCACTAAAAACATGCTTATTTTAAATAAAAAATAATACTATTTTTGTCTTTATTTAGTGACTTTCAAACCATTTTTTCAAACTCTCCCAAAGAAAATTAAGTTAGTTAAAAAATGTTCTTGAATTAATTTGTTTGCCCATTTCAATTAGCGAAAAAAATACTGCGTAGTGAAAAGCTAGTCCTACTAAATAGTCCCCATAATACTAGACTTTCAAAAGAAGTGTTTAAAATGAACTGTAAAAATTTATATTTTTAAACAATCTTCAGATTTTAGAATTTCTACAAAAGTTTTGATAAAATCATAAGATTAGCAACAAAATCGCCACATATTATACAGGCTGTCCCAGCGAGTAGTATTAAAAAAGTAATATTTTTATTTTTCTAAGCCGTAGATACTAACCCTCTCCTTTACCTAAAATTATTTTCAAATATACAGGATGTTTTTGAAATGAGCTATAATACAATTTAAGTTTTTTTAAATGAAAGTCCCTATATTTTTGCATTTTTTGATGTAGCTTTTAAAACTAATGATTTTGATTTAAACTTTAAAAATGTAGTTTTTCTTATCTCACTTCGGTCAAAAAAAATAAAAAAATAAGAGGTTTGTTAAAAGTTAAATAACTTAAAAATTTTAAATGAAACACCCTATTTTTTATTTTGGCATCTAAAAAAACTTTAAACTGTTCATCTAAAAAAACAATAATAGTTAAGTGTCTTCTGCTGGTTACTTAAAAGATATTTAATTTTAAACTATAAAAAATCATAAAAAATCAAAAAGTGAAAATTTCAGGTAATAATGGTAATAATATTACTCTAAGGCCATTATTCGTCAATTTTTTACAGTTAAATAATTAAAATTTTAATATTTATGGCAAATTTTCAAATCCTCTTGTTTTTATTAAAAAAAATAAAATATTTCAGAAACTAAGCAAAATCAACCAATAAAAGTTTCGGTCAAAAACACTAGTTTTAATACCTACATCTAAAAATGTAAAACAATGTAGAGTGTTTCATTTAAAAAGTAGGTTTGGAGCTTTACTGTTTGTAGCTCATTTTCAAAACATCCTGTATATTTGAAGATAATTTTAGGTAAGGCAAGGGATTAGTATCTATGGCTTACAAAACAGAAGTAATTTTTTTTCTAACATTTAGAGGTGACTAATGGACTTTACCAAACCACTGGACATCCTGTATAGTCAACACTAGTGAAATTTACTAAACCTATATCATTGAAGCGATTCATAAAATATGAAAGTTTTAAATAATTTTTTTATTGGTAATTTATTTTACTTATTTAAAACACGCAGCAGGGTGTACAGTTCATTTTTTATATAATCAACTGTCAGTGTCAAAATTCTGAGAAAGACCAGACTATATCACCCAAAAAGTTCATGTCCAACCACTTTTAAATTTGGCTGTATTCTGTATTTAACATTTTGAACACTAGATTTGTCATTTTTGAAAATTGGACATTAGTGTTAACCGCTAATTCGTTAGTCTAAAGGTGGTGTAAAATAACTATATGTGTTGTTATACATGTTTTAAATTGGAGAATTTGCCAGGTAAAAAATTACACCAACCTTAAATCAAAAAAATAACTACTTATGATAATGCCAACCTGACGGCTCTTAGACAGTGGATTATAAAAAAATCGACTATATGTATAAATTCAACTTTCATAAATGCGGGTTTTTTTCAGTATTCATGGCAACATCAATAACCCCAGAAACGTGAAGATAAATAGCAACTTTTGAATAATTTTTTAGTGTAATGCCAATCAATGCCATGACAACGAAAGGTATAATGATCTCACATTACATTATTTCCAATTTTTGTAATGTTATTATCAGTATTTATAATTTCAAAGTATACTACCAAAAAAATAACGTAAAGTATTTGTTGATGACTGGTCTTTAAAACACTACGTCGTCGTGCTCGAAAAATGGTGCGTGTTTTAAAGACCTCAATATTCAGTTATACTTTAATATACCATATTGAGACACTCGTTTCACAATACTGCTAAAATAGTTTAAATAATTGTGTAATTTAAAAAATCTATTTACCAGCAAAATGAGATCCGATAAAATAACCAACACTATCCGGTATAAAAACAGCCCCTAACTGCCATCGTGATGGCGGAGGATTCAAATGGGCCAATAACCACATAGGTACACAAGGTTCCAAAATTGCCATTGTAGAAGTACAAATACAAATCGTAAAAGTTGTAATTATTATTTGCTTGTCTTGCAAAAGACTTATAAATTGACTACAGTTAATTTCATCAATTATAACATCATTTGTACCATCCTCAATATACAATATCTGAAGAACTGTAAAAAACATCTTAATTGCTACGACAATAAAATAAAAATTATTTGTACCAATGCTGACTGATATTAAAAACGCAATCAATAAAAACGGGGCTGATTTTCCAAGTAGTTGATAAGCGGCTCCTCCAAGTGGGTAACCAATCAAAACTCCAAGTGCTATACCTCCAAAAGCAAGAGGCATCAGTTTTGCTCTTAACTCCTGAGAGACGTTTTTTGCTAGAATTGACATACCACTCACTGCTATTGCTGCAGAAGAACTACCATGGAGAGCCCTTGCTAGAACTAGGACACCATATGAGTTACCATAAGCAAACACTACAAACCAAGGATTAAAATCATCTTTTGAGAGTGAATAGTTTTACAAATTGCAGCCACAAGCATGTTACACGATCCTAGTAGCAATGGTATGCAACAACCCACAGTTTCAGTGAGATAACCAATGAAGGGAGTAAAAGCCAACTGGACAAAAGCCTTCGATGCTAGAAGAGTTCCTAAAGGCCCATTATCGTTCTCTAAAACTTCAAATTTTTCCTGCAGAGGACTTAATGACTTAAGACCCAGTCTCGAATCAGCTTTAAGTTGGTTTGAGAATAAATAATCAGGAATAATTGGAACTACAATTACATAGTAACAAATAAGAAAAAATAGGAAGGTTTGAAAACTTACCAACTACAGTAAGAAGCACATTGTCAAGAAAAAATGATAAATAAATGATAACAAATAAATAAATATTTGACTTTCGTATAGATTGTAGGGCTTGCATTCTGTCGGAACACCAACTTTAAACTAAACTTTTCCAAGGGATGGTAATCGAGAAGCATCTGTCGCAGGAGACTGGAAATTGTATAAAGTGGTTTTCAATGAGAAATTTAACGCTTCGGTTAGTTCCGATGCTAACATTGTTATCACCCTTGGCCAGGGATTCAATTTTATACACAGGTTTAAGACAGTAAAAAATTTATTGACTAGTAAACATAAATAAGGTACAATAAATTACGTAGATGGACAAGAATTGTTTAAACGTTAAATTAAACACTTAACTAATGTTCAAAGTTTTAATTCAAAGGATTGTTGTTAAACATCGGATTTTAGGTTTGTTTTTATGTTTCAAGTTAGGTTTTGCATAAAAAGTTTGTTTTTTTACACAACAGTAGTGATAATGACTAAATAAAAAATACTTACATCCTTAAATTATCTTAATAATTAAACAATTAACTTTTATGACCTAAAATAACACAATTTTGTTGTAATACGAAGATTGAAAAATAATTAAGTACAACAACTGACTTATTTTATTACTACCGTGCGAGTTTCTAAAATTCTGATCTAGTTATCCATGACGTTTACTAAGTTAACCTGATGTTTATTACGGAAGTAAGGTTTTAATTTTTTTATGTTCTTCGGTGAACATTTAGGACATTTTGACAGATAAAGTGATGCTGAAGTTGTTTACGCAATACATTTTACTTTTGAGGTAACTGTCATGGGTAACTAGATCAAAATTTTTAAAAATCGCTTGGTCACTTTTTAGGAATTGAAAAAAAAATGTGAGGGGTAAATCGCAGGATAAATCGGTGTAGAAAATAGAGGAAATCGGAAGAAACCTTGGGGAAATCAGGGGAAATCTTGGGAAAATTAGAAAAAATCTTCAAATAATGCGCATGCGCAAGTTGAGATTTTGTGAGCCCTGTCGGCAACATGTTTCAGCATGTTTATGACTCACTGATGAAGATGATAAAGAATACAATCTATACACTGCTTATAGCGTGAAGAAGCTCATGAAAACAATTTTTTTTCATTAATAAAATCTATATGAGAAAAACGTCTTTTGTGAATTGAGGCTGTTAAAAATAATGTTTACGCGCTTTTTGATGTAAAAATGTAAAAATGACTTCTCTCATCCTTTAGCAACCACTTTTCACAATTTTCAAATATATTTTTTTCTTTGAATTAGTGGGTTTTCTTGCTTGTAAATTTGTTATTGGGATTCAATTTAACACATTCTTTTTTTACACAGAAGCTTCTAATTGGTGCTCTATTTCACCCCAAAAAAATGCAAATACGCTCTTGTCATTTGCAATTTTACGAACTAGAATGAGACAGAAAAATTAGTAATTTTTGACTAACTAACAATTTTACAATGTTTTATTCACAATGAATTTAGAAAATCTGGCAATTGTTCAAGTTGTTTATTTTCTGAAATATCCAGGGTAGCTCGTCTTAAAAAATCGCTCTGTATAATAAACCCAAAACACAATAGATCACGAACGATTTTTAGAATCATATAAATTGTATGTATAAGTTAGACGCACTAATATTTTTGTTGATATTCCGATTATGTTTTATCCTCGAATTTATTTGACACATCATTCCTACCAACGCCGTTTTTAATTTTTCAATGTTAATTAACGCTTTATTTATAAATATTGCAAGACAGCAATAGTAGTTTATTATACAAGTAAAAAATGTTTATCATTTTCTGCAAGTGAGTGCGGAACGCTAGTTTTATAAAAGAATCACAAGAAGATAGTGCCACCTTTTCTTTACGTGTTTAATTCAACGTTTTCTTTTATTATATACATTCATAAATTTTTGGGATAAATTTTTTACCAGTAGAATAAAAAAATCACTAACTCAAATGATCGTTTCAAAGTTTATGAATTTGACTTGTCTTTTGGTTTCGATAAGATGAACATCTCTAATATTTATTATTGTTACAAATTAAAAAATACATATTATGATAATTAAATTTTGAAAGAATGAAGAAAAATCCGCGGTGAACAGGTAATAAGTATATAATTCACGGGAAATAATTTTTAAAAAATATGGGAAATCTTGAGGAAATCTAAAGGAACTCTAGAGAAAACCATGGGAAATCTGGGGAAATCAAGGAAAATCACAGGGAAAATTTTGGAGTGAGAATTTAGACACTTCTCACGAGCTTTATAATGGCATAGCGATCACGTGTGATATACGTTTTATCTTACAAGTGCATTGCAAAAAAATCCAAGAAATTCAAATAAATATCCGTCTGTAACATTAGCATAGTTTTATGTATCAGTTTTCGTAGTGACCTGTGTTGCAATAGTTGTGAAATAAACAGTGTCATTGTTTTCCTCAATTTTCCCCTGATTTACTACAAACTTGTGAGTACAACCGACAACTTTATCTCCCTTGTAAAAGAAATTTGATTTCTCTCACTAAAAACAATAGTATAATGTACCTAAAAAACTGCACCTGTAAGATCAAAGTAATTAATACATTGTCAAGTCGATTTTTGTGAAGAATAAAACTTTTCAAAATTTCAAGGGTGTATCTACAGCGTGCTCAAAAACTGACGCACCAATTCAATGGTGTGTGGTATAGAACTGGTTATATATAAAGGTAAAAATAGTAAAAAAATACTTTGCATTAAAGTTATTGATAAATAACGGATTTTAGATAAATGATATGTGGCAACGTGGTCTAACAGTCATGATCGCAATAGAATTTGATCAACAATAAAAATAAAGTATTTTTGAAACGGTTTCCTAGGAAATAATTCCCAGTGTTGGCACATCTACACATTGTGATTTTTTTGATGAATTTTAATTTTTTAAAGTAAAGAAACTGCAAAAGTCTGATAGAAAATTTAAAAATAATTATTTATCGTTTTGTTAGGGAGCGATTACCTTGTGTGAAGCATAAAAACATTAAAAAATAATGAAAATCAAAAAAGTTAACACAATAAGTTTGTAGCTTCAGATTTTTTTAAATATGAGTTTAGGCATTTTTTCAACATTTTTCCCGTAATCTGCACTTGCTTCTCAATAACGTACCACTGAGTTGGTGCCCCAGTTTTTGAGCACCCTGTCCTGTATATATTACAGCCCTTAAACTTTTTGCGATAAGTGAATATTTTTTTGCATTTGACAACCGAAGGTTTGAAAAGTTTTCTAAAATTTTTCAAAATTGCAACTGTCAAACTGTCAAAATTCATGGCTAGTACGATTTTTTCAAAATGGTTTTTAAAAAACTGTTAGACCTTAGTCTTTTTAAAAGGAACGATCCTATTTTCTTAACGGCAATCGAAACAATGGCGATATTTATGGTGACTTTTATCCTTAGTTTTTGAATAAAATGACAAGAAACGGATTTCACTTCGTAATTTCTCTAGTTAATCAAGTAGGTCTTGCAAAATCGTCAACAATTGTCAAACTTTAATATCTAATTTAGTTTTTAACTGGTTTATCATCAAATAAACAATTTAATTATAGTTTATTATAACTTGGTGAATTTTGTAAAGTAACTCTGTTTGCTATTGAATTCTGAACTTCTTGAATGAAAATGGTGAACAAATAGAACATTTTTTTAATTAATAGTACTCTTTTATCGTGCTTTTCAAAAGTTTACTTGATTAAAAATGAAAATATTGAGGTAAAATTCTGTTTTTTGCAATTATTTCAAAAACTGTAGAAATAGACAGTGTTAATAAAAGTCTGCATAAAATTTGATGTTCTTTTGGTTGCTAATAAAAAACAGAGCCATTCCATTTGAAAAAAAGTGTTTTATAATAATTTTTTAATCATCATTTTAAAAAAAAAATTATAGTAGCCTTGCAATTTGACAGTTGACAATACTGAAGACTTGAGAAGACCCTTTGAACTTTTGGCTATCAAATGCATAACGAATTATTCACTTATTGTGAAAGGTTCACGAGCTGTAATATTTTAAATTAACCCCTGCAAATAAAAATTTATATAAAAAATATAGGTATAAGTACCAACAACTAGAGTACTCTTCCAATTATTACGTTGGCCTGCACGGTCACCGGATTTAAATCCGATTGAAAATTTATGGGGGGCCATGGTGAGGGAATGGCACACGATTGCCCAGAAAGAAGCGCACGTAAGGACAGTGGAATTATTGAGGGAAAACGTTCTGAATGTATGGAATCGATTGAGAAGAACAGATATTTGTCAGTACTTGGTTGGCAGTATGAGAAGAAGAATGCAAGAATGCATAGATAATAATGGCTATTATACCAAATATTAAACTTTGTATAAATAAATATTTATTCTTGATTTGTTTAGATTTTTTTCTATAAAAATTTAGCTCTGGAATAAAAAAAAATTTTTTTTTGATAGAACCAAATAAAATTTTTGTTATTAATATTCATTGAATGAAACGTCAAAAGGAATAGTCCTTTTTTGTGCACTATTTTTAGATATGCCTTTAGTGGCAATCAAATTTAAATTCGAGATTAATTTTGTTTCACAAAGCAAATTAAATGACAATTATTAAGTGGAACAAAAATAATTAGTGGGGACTTTAAGGGCCGGTTTACTGAACGTTTAAAAGACCTGATATGGGCAGGTTTAATTCGAGGTTAACTTGACGTTTGTCAATACAAAAAATGGCAACTTAATTCGAATTAGCTTTATCCTGAATTAAATATTTTAATTCATTGTTAAGTTAATTCGCGACTAAAAAATGAATCAGATGGCTTCAATTTGATAACGTAATCAGTTAATCCGATGTTTGATTGTAATTAATTAATTTATCATTTATTTGCACTATTCTCAAATATGCCTTTAGATGCAATCAAATTTAAAATTCAAAATTAATTTTGTTTCACAAAAACGAATTAAATGGCAATTGAAATTGGAAGTAAAAGTATTGGTGACTAAAATCATTATAAAGTCAAATCATATTTTAAGCAGTTGAAAAGTAAAATTATTTCGTGTTTCGAAGTTCACGACAAAATGATTTATTGCCACAGATGGTTGCGGTCTGAGTACCTACCGAATCCTCAGCTGGGGTTTATTGGCATGACATTTTCAAATCACCCTGCTGTACATTTTACACAGTTTCAAGAGGCGAATTCAAAAATGCAATTTAAAATTTTAGAGTTGGCACCAATTTCTCGTAGTTTCGGAAATTCACCCATTTTGGAAAATAATTTAGTTGAACTCAAAATGGTCGATCTAGATTGTATACAAAATCTTAAAGCTCTAGCTGCATTAGAAGTTAAAATTTTGCTGATGTAAGCCCTAAAAGAATCAGCCTGTAAAAGTAAGGAATCTCTGAAATCTCTCTGTATAGATGTGTAATAAACTAATGAATGTCAACGTAATTTAGAAATTTTTTATTGTTATAACTTATTTAGATTTTTTTGTAATCTTTTCACATAAAATTTGTATTATTTTTACAATTAGTACTGACACTTATTTTATAAAGGTTTTAAATAATATACACACCCTAAATAATTTACTCTTCTCAACCTAAAATCCGGATTTGTGACCTTGACAATTATCTACACCGCTATTTGCGTAACATGTCGAGCCTTAGAAAAGTAGGTAATATACAAACAAAATACATTCTTTACGTAACTTTATATAAAACGCTCGAAAAATAAATTTATTAAAAATTAGGTTAGATTGATTTAATTTTTAAAACGCTCGACGTCTCACGTGAATAACACTGTATACTTTCTCCAGGGTGAGTTGATGCCACGATAAAATAAAGTTTTAATCTGATCCCTTTGACGGAAACAGTTCGTAATGTAAATTACACATCCTGTCCTTTTTCCATTATTGTGCAAACAATTCATGACCTCAAAACCTCGTCACTTTATCATCCGCAACCGGCGTTTCGCACCTCAAATCAAACTCATCTTCCGGCAAATTCGGACAAGAATAGAGATCTGGATGCTGAATAGCTGCCACTCTTACCGCATTAATTGCGGCCACATTGACACAGTCATAAACCGGCTAAAAAATCAAGAGTTAGTGGGAGAGTGTGTCAAGTTCTAATAAGAAAGTCAAGCTTTTACCTGCGCTCCGGTCCTGTAAATATCCATCGCACTTGTAGCTGAAGCAAGAGACGGTAAAGTGCTTGTGATCTTGTCACGAGCTGCGGCAATTGTCATCAAATAAGTACGTGGAACGAAAATTGTGGCCAGGAGAACACTGGCTGTGGACACCAAACCGAAGCAAAGAACGGAATCTTTGTAATAATCACCGAGGAGTAAATAAGCCGGGACCCAGAAACACCACAAAAGGGAGGTGATAATTGTGGCGAACGTGAAATATTTGCCCTCGCGATAGTTCCTCTGACATTTAAAAATCAAGGGACAGAAACACAAGAGGAAAAGAAGCAAAATTATATTGTATGATAAAATGTAAATGAACGACTGGCCTCGGAAAATATCCTCGCAGTGATTAAAGACTTGCAAACTCAAAGCTGCTTGGACCCCAAAAATAAAAAGACACAAAAAACTCTGAACTGGACCAGCAACGTGTGACATGAACCCGATTTCTTTGGAAGCTGTTGCTAAAACAATGCTGCGACTGAGCATTAGGGAAAATGCTGCTGCAAAACTGAGCGTTATGGACAAAGCACGTGCCATACAAATCGAACGTTTGGCCCACTTATTGCCTTCTAAAGACAACGGAACGATTGAGCAAAACATGACCATTACAGTGAACAACAGTAGAATTGTCAAGACGGGATTGCCTTCAAGAACATTTTTACGACAAACTGAAACTAAGAGAAAAACTAAAATTGCAATGCAAAACAAAACACCCAGTAGAGATAGTGACAAGAAGGCAAAAATCCACGATTCGGTTCGTATCCGAATATCGCAGTTCGAGGAAATTAGTTTCATTTGGCTGTGAAAGTTTTTGCATTGTTGTCGACAACCGTCTTTGACCGCAAGGCAACTTAACATCGTTTGGTTCAAATCGATGGGTTCTAGCATTGTTAAGTTGTTCGTAAAGATGTTATAGGCGAATAGTTTGTTGAGTGTCAAGTTCTCAGACTTGTAGATGAAATAATTAATACTGGACGGTTCAATTTTGAGCAGTCTTGCGATTTCAGTTGGGTCTAGTAATGTTTGGGGGACAGTGCAACTGGTTTTGAGGCACTGTTTGTAATTCGTTTCATTGCAGTTTTCATTGTTTAAGTTTTGAGCGTAGTTTACAAGAGGGATTGCGACTTCGAATAGTTGAGGTGTGGGCGTGTAAACATTTTGTTCGGTGTTGAAGGATTTGCTGCTTATGACGTAGCTGTTTTCGGGTAGATCTGGAAAAAGATTTTGTAAAATGTAAAATCTTTTGATTATGTCAGAATTGGTACCATTTTGAACAAAATCGTCCTCAGGAACAAATATGATATTTGATGTGTTGGAATTTTCAACGAATGTTTTGAAAACTATAGTGTTTGCAAAAATTACAATGTATTCGTTTGTGTAGTTCCGTGAGGGTACAAACGACCTAAAATTAATAATAATTAAGAGGATTAAAGTAAAAAAAATATTTTATGTGACACCTGCTCGTATACGACAATCTGTCTATAATTGAATGTAGGATCGTAGTAGGTAATTAAAGTTTGCCGCTGTTTTCAAAAAACGAACAATGTTAGTATAAAAAAAATTTGGATTTACTAGTTGCCTAAGTAGATAAAAAATTGGTACTTTTTAGAATTTTTTTACAAATAAAATAATTAAATGCGGCAAATTCAAATTATAGAACCATCTAAAACCCTACACTCTTATATAAATAGTCCGTACATACATTACATACAGAATGCTCAAAAACTGGCGCACCAACTCAGTGGTACGTTTTTGAGAAGCAAGTGCAGATTACGGGAAAACTGTTGAAAAAATTCCTAGTCATATTTTAAAAAATATGGACTTACAAACTTATTGTGTTAACTTTTTTAGTTTTCATTATTTTTTATTGATTTTATGCTTCACACTAGGTAATCGTTTCCTAACAAAACGATGAATAATTATTTTTAAATTTTCTATCAGACTTTAGCAGTTTCTTTAATTTCAAAAATTAAAATTCATCAAAAAAATCACAATGTGTAGATGTGACAACACTGGGAATTATTTCCTAGGAAACCGTTTCAAAAATAATTTATTTTTATTGTTGATTAAATTCTATTGCGATCATGACTGTTAGACAACGTTGCCACATATCATTTACCTAAAATTAATTATTTACCAATAACTTTAATACAAAGAATTTTTTTACTATTTTTACCTTTATATGTAACCAGTTCTCTACCACACATCATTGAGTTGGTGCCTCAGTTTCTAGCACGCTGTATACTACATTGGAAAAATAATATAAAATAGATCCAAGTGTTTTTTGATTAAATTATCTATTTTCTGAAGAACTGTTCTGTAAATGATTAAAAATATAACGAAATGTAGCAGTAAAGAATAAAAGCGTAAATATTTTTTGGAGAAACGGTAAACGCAGTTGGTTTTTATTCAGTTGAACAAATTGTTTAACAGATTAGGACAATGTTGCTTAAATCAGCAAGTACAATTATGTTTTTAAATGAAGTTGACGGAATTATACTTTCATAATATTATGCATTGTACACACGCTTATAAACGTGTTTGAACTAGAAGTGTTTTTTACGTCTTAACACGTTTAAACGCCGAAAACGCAATGACATTTTTTTGTTTCGATTTCAAAAAATTAAACAAAAAATCAATAAGTGTAGCAACTTTTTGAAAGTACATAAACGGATTTTTGGTAAACACGCAGTTTTTTACGATTTATATTTAAACCAAGTCACTAAACCTTTGAAAAACGTGATTATTTTGAGAAATGGATAGAAAAGTAAAAGTAACTGTATTGAACAAGAGCAGTGTTTTTTGGATTTTGTTAAAGCAACGAGTCACTTCACGACGGTTTATGTGTGAGGATCAGCTTTGTTTCTCTGTTATGACTAGACCTAGGATGTTGGGTCCCGAAGCACAGTCAAGCAGTGCAACTGCGAGCGAGCGAAAACTGACCGAACATTGGCGCGCTAGATTTTAACGGCATCAAAAAAAATTACGACGTGAATTTGTCGCGAAAACTAAATAATAGAAGTTTTATACTTTAAGTACAGCTATAGAACAACCAAGATCGTGAACATTTGAGACTTTTAGGTGCTCAATCGCCATTCCTATTTTCACGTTTAGGCACTGCACTGGGACGAGACCTAAACATCCTAAGTCTGGTTATGACTAAAAATTTAAATTCAAAAGTTTGTAATGAGGTAGTATTAGGGTTTATAATATTATATGCTGAAAAACTACATTATACGTTTACCATAATTTTGCAAAAATTGATTAAAATACCGCGCCAAATGCAAATCGTCCTAAGCGCATTTTTCAGTCAAGCATAATTAATAATGTTCCAAGAAATACAAATTTTCGGTCGAAAATTGTGTTATTGCCATGTTTTTTACGAGATTGTATTGAAAACATGTGAAAAATCTCCAATGGTTAAGTAAGTAGTATTCTTTTTTCGAGTGTTTAAGATTAAAGCTTAGTTTTTGAAAAAGTTTTTGACCAGACAAAAAATGAAAAAATTGTGTCACATACAAAGAGTACAGGAGAACAAAACTAGCACATTCTGTACTTTTGTATTGTGCTTAAATACCAATTATTTAGTAGTTAATAGTTGTAATTTCTATCAGATTTCTTTAACAGCAACTGCAAAATCTCTAAATGTTTTTCGTAAGAATTATTCATTTAGGTCAAAAAATGTTAAAAATTTAAAAATGAATAATTCTTC
Organism: Tribolium castaneum; assembly: GCF_031307605.1. NCBI lineage: Eukaryota > Metazoa > Arthropoda > Insecta > Coleoptera > Tenebrionidae > Tribolium > Tribolium castaneum. The sequence continues at coordinate 5,372,344 of NC_087395.1, read as the reverse complement.
CAAACCATGTGTTGCGATTTTCCACATTTTGAACACATTTACAGCTAGAAACGCAATTTTTGACAAAATAAATTCAAAGGACAGAAGATTATTAAAAAAAACATGAAAAACATTTTTCAGGCATAAATGTAATTATTTCGTAAATTTTCTTAAAAAATGAGCAAAAAATCATTAAATTTCGTCATAAACAATATACTCTCTAGGTAGTTTAAGCACATTTTTAAGACTTTAGTTAAATTCTTGCGTAAAAATCAATAAATATGTTTGAAATGACATTTTTTTTGAGTATTTTAGCATACTTGCAGCTAAAGAAACGATAGGTGTTTGTAATAGAAAATTTTATTTAAAATATTCATATAGCGTCTAATTAGTTGAAAAATTAGTAAAAAATCTCCATTTTAGCACATTTTGCAAAATATACACTTAAAAGTGGACAATACGAGAGAAAATTGACTAATGTTTACATTTTTAATTGCAATTGAAACATAAATGATGTATTTTGTTAAATTTTGCTAAACATGACTAGAAAATGAGTAAAATGTTTAGAAGATGCGTTATTCAGTGACATATGCTCAATTTATTTATTTATTTATTTATTTATTTATAAATACTGTCACATTACTCATATTTTATTAAATTTAATTTAAATGAAATTTAACTATTTTGCAAAAAAAATTTTTTTTAACTTTACATTTTTATTTCAATTTTTCTTTCACCAGTTTATTTCTGAGAACAATGAAAACACCTATGTATTATTATAACAAAATGACATTTGACTCTAAACCTTCAAGTTAGAATATTGGATTATATTAATACTAAAGGCCAAAAACGCCAAATTATTGGTTCAAAAAATAAAATTTTTGCATTTTCAGACGGAATATTTTACAATTCTTTTTAAGAATTAGCCAAAAACATTTTTTTGCAAAAATTACTATATCTAGTCAAAAAAATAACTATTTACCTAACAAATTTGAAAAGTATAATTTCCCACATGAGCACTTTGTTTGCTGTACGAGCGTTAAGCGAGTGCTGCATGAAGTGCGAATGTGGGGAATTGCTTTACAAACAACTAAGTTAAGTAAGTACAATATTTTTTATAGCAACTGTCTCAAAAAAAAAGTGTTGATAACAGGTTAAACAATCATCAAATTGCCAAGAACTTTCAATTATCATAAAAAAATACTTTTTCAGAGTCTTTTAGCACATTCGCGGTTAGAAATGCTATTATGAAGCAAAATGTTGGTAAAAGTAAACTAGTAGAGTCAAATTATGTAGTTCAAAAAAAAACTTTTTGCTTCTTAACTCGGCCAAATATGCAATTATTTCTCAAAATTTCTTTGCAAAAGTTAAAAAGTTTGCAAGTAGAATAAATTATTTTGCCTATTACGAGCACTTTACTTATTATTACTATTACAGCTAAAAAAGCAAATTTTAAGCATTAAGTAAATAAACAAAAAATTACCACCAAATATTCAATTTTTACATGTCAACGAGTTTTTTTGCAAATTTTATTGTAAATCATGTAATTCTTGTCTGTACAGGAAATTTGGTTAAGTTTTTTAACTTGTTCAAGAGTATCTAGAGTTTCACTACATCTACAGCTACAAATGTAATAATATTGCAAAGTTTCGTTGAAAAATAATCTTAAAAAGCACCAATTTGTTCGAAAAAAGAAAAATTGCAGTACATTTTAGTTTATTTGCAGCTACTTCGCTATTTGCCAAATTTCAATGAAATTGAACCCAAAAAGCAGTTCAGTTTAAAGGTATTGAGAAGAAATGCAATATTTTTTGAAATTGTGCTAAATCGGAAATTACTAAGCATAATTATATTTTCTTAATTTAATAAAAAAAAATTCCTGAAAAAAAGGTCAATCAAAACACGTGGCCTTGTGTATCTATTTTGACTAAGTGACTACCTACTGTTATTGAACAAAACTATTGTTATGTCTATAATGTTACAAAAGTCTAGGACTAAGTAAAATAAAATTATAAAAAAATAATTTCTAACAATTAATAATTATTGTAGGGTCGTTCTTTCCTAACAAGATACTCACTTGTATGTTACAAAATCTCTAACGCAGATCCACTTTTTCCGTGAAATAATTGCAAACTCATTTAGAATGAATTCATTGGGAGCAATCACGGTCACATTTTCAATCCAATTTAGACGTTTTAACAACTCAATTGAAGCTTCAACTAACGGTGTAGGACACTTCACAGTCGCTTGAATAACCAAATCTAGTGCATCACAAAGTTTGCGAATTTGTGGCTTTAACGACGTGCTAATTAGTCCCAAAAGAAAATTTTCGTCTTGTTTTTGGAACAGTTCAAACACAGTTTGGTATTCTTCTTTCTCGTTGCAAGCCTTGTAAATCGACAAACCAAAAGTGATAATCTCCGAATAATTCAACTGGTGCACTGTCCAAATCGCCGAATTAACCAACGATTGCTCTTGCTGTGTTAGAACTGTTGTGCTGTTACAATCGTTGTGTAAAATAAGGGCTACATTGACGTCTCCGTCCTTTTTGAATACTTCCTTAACACTAACATGTGATTGTGTGACACACAAATTCGTTAAGAGGACTAAGATAAAGTGGAAAAAACTCGAACTCATTTCACTGACACCTAAATTCACGTCTGTGTGTGTTATATGGAAATACAATGGCACAAATGCTTTTCCGTTTCCGGCTAACGCATCAATGCACAATTTCTTGTTTTTTCGGTTTTTAATGGACTAAATAGAGGACCTTGTTCAAACCCATCCACCCCACTGTGTGACTCAGAAATAATTTGCTTAGCAACGAATCGATACAAACTTGTGGGTATTTAAAGATAAAGTGGAAAATCGATGGATATTTGGAAGCCCCATAAACGATGGAAAGTCTACGTTTTTTTAAACAACACCTTAAAGCAAGTACCGTTTCTCTTAATGAAAGCTGGATATAATGGGTTGGTGGCTTTCTCTAAGATCAGTCGTTCATCAGATTTTCGAAGATGATTGTCTATCACGCGTATCTCAAATATGTCGCTTTTGCGGTAGCTACAGTCACTTTTCCCATCATAGGATTGATTGTTTTGAAGATTATTCAAAAGTTTACTACCGGCAGGTGCAAGAGTTTGGTTTGTTTGAATGGAAAGACGGCGATTGTTACGGGAGGTGGTTCAGGTAATTAAGTTATTGTCACAAACTTTACAATAATTGCAATTTCACATTTTTTACGACAAATTAAATAAAATTTGTAAATATCGTAAAATTCTTACAATAGTCCATAATTACATTAAATAAAACAAATAGAGGTCATCCAATATTTTCAAATTTTAACATGTAGATAAAATCGGTTTTTAATTAAACTAAAATAAAAAGTCAAAATTTTTATACTCACAAATTGATGTTTGTTTTTAAAATTTTGTAAATTTTGAACTAAATAAAAAATACCAGACCAATCTAGAGTTTTGCACTTTTTGAATATTATGTACAGGGTGCTGCATTTTGGATGTCCGAAACCAAAAGATTTAGAGAAAAACAAGTAACACATTCTCAGGTCCGTTTTTTGAGAACATAATTTTGATCAAAACAGCATCTTGCTATCGTTTTTTATTCTCGACTTATAACCAAAAGTTGACATCTTAGCGAAATCTTAAAAAATTAATATCTTCTTTATTATAAAAGATACACATATCGCTATCAGCAATTTTTTTAATGATTTTTTAATCTAATGGCACTGAAATTAATTCTATTAGGCTGGAATGGTTTCATAATGTTATCTTAATACACTTAGGATGACTGAGTTAAATTTGTCAAACCCTGATTATTTGTCAGTTTTAACTTAACCTTTTAGAAAAAAGCCTTGTTCAAACTATAGAAAAATATAAAAATCTGACATTTTTATATTAAGACATTTTTCGTTTTTATTGCAACCAACTGTACATTGCAGACACTATAAGCTGCTTCAAAACTATAAAACGCCGACATTAATGATTAAATCTCTCATTTGAAGTATAAATTACATTAGCTATTATTTTTTTGAAGTGCATGAATAATTTATAACTGCTAATTTTAAGAGAAAATGCGACGCTGGCATTTTTAACAGTTAATAATTTTAAAATAAATGAAAAATCGGAACTCCTAACTTTTGTCAAAGTTCGTATACTGTTTGAGATTTTCGTTCAATGAAAAAACAGCTATCTACATACAAGGTGAATAAAAAGTATATAGAAGTGTAGAACAACGCGTTTTCTCTTAAACTATTTTCTTTAAAAAAAAACTGATTGATAAATAAATAAATGATAAAGTACTTTAAAAATGCAATCATTTTTCGAAAATAGATATAATTTCTTTTTTTGAATTGTAAATATTAGCTCTTTCAAAACTATAAAAACGCCAACGTCGCATTTTCTCTCAAAATTCGCTGTTTTAAATTATTTACGTAAATAATAGGTTATATGAGTTATACCTTCAGTGAGAGATCAATCTTATTTGAAAAGATAATTTTGTAAAATGCGACGTTTGCATTTTTATATTTTTGAAACAGCTAATAGTAACCCACCACATTACATTTTTTGACAATAAATACTATTTATTGAATGCATACATCCATCTAAATCTCATTTATTTTTTGTAAAAGAATTTCATAATAGATTTACATTTACGAACAAACACCGCAAAACTCAAAAGCAAAATTAAATTTTATTCTCGAAACATTGGAACTTGAAAATTTTAATACTTAAATATGAAATAATAAAATTTAAATATTTTAGTATTTAAATTTATTTATTATATATTTTAATATTTAAATTCATATATTCTTATATTTTATATTAAAATATAAAAATATTTTAATATTTTTTTAAATATTTAAATAATTTAAAATATTTTAAAGCACGCATTTTAGTTGCCTTTTAACGAAACTTTAAATGTAATTAACTAACAATTTTTTAGTTTCACATATGACAGAAATAGTACACCAAACCAAAAATGAATCTTTGAAATTTAATTTTTGTATTTTTAATAACGAAGATCCTAGAAGGATTTTACAAAGAATAATAATGTAAAATTTATTATTTTCTGAAAGCGAATAGCTTAAACAAGAATCCTTGGTTCCATAGTTGTTGAATCATAAAATGTAATTTTCTGATACAAAAAATAAAGATATAAAAAATACTATACAGGCAGATGTTTTAAAAACCAGCCACCCTAATTATCTCCAAAAATAGACAACAAAAAAATAAAAAAAACGAGAGAGGTCAATTTTTATTTAAACGGGGAACTCCTTTTAATGTACATTGTAGCGTCATCCCCTTTATGATACCTCACATGAAAGGTATTTTGACCAGAAATTCGACTGTTTTTTTTTAAATTTCATTAATTTTTATTTCATTATTTTAACAATGTGATCATTTTTCAAGAATAAATTTTTTGAAACCACTTTTTTAGTTTTTGTGTTATACAAAAAAAAGTTTTTTTAATGGCACCCCAATACGGCAATTTTTTTGATAAAACATTATGCTCCAAAAACTACTTCTAATTCAATAATATTGATTTTGAACCAGCGGATTATGAAGATTTTTCAAACTTGCCTGATGTGGTTTGTATCCTTGGATGTTTATATTTGCGAAAAATTTGGACAAATTCGGAAAATTGTCGTAATTAGCTCGGAACGCAAGTTTAATAATTTATTTAAAAAATTCATTGGTTCAAAAACAATATTATTAAATTAGACGTCATTTTCAGACCATAATCAAAAACTCGAAAACTAAAAAAAATTCCTATAAAAAATCATCTTAAAAAATCATTATTTTTAAGATAATTGCTAATGTACTAATTAATTGTTTCTTAAGGTACATAGTTTAGGCACAAAACGCTAGTTTCCATACTTTTGCTCAACGCTGTATAATTATATACAGTGGGTGCAATTTAAACAAACTATGTTATAGGCTGTAGTGTAAAAATGAATCACCCTGTATAGAGCAAAATGATTTTTGAATCTACACTATAATCTCCCGTGTGCAGTACCCTTTGACTTTTTCGATATCATTGACGGTGTAGGTGTAATCGAGCCTGTCCATATCAATGACTCACCCTGTATTATGGTAACCCTATTTCAAAATTTTATTCTTCCACACTGTCAAAATTTACGGTTTTTCTCCTCTGTAAGGAAGTTTTGACAACTGTTTTTGACATTTTTGAATACGAAATAACGTTCAGATTATTTTTAACAGTAAAACAATTTTGAACCTAGTTGACTCTAATTCAAAGAATAAAATGTTGTATTCTACTCATTTTCGTGTAAATCGGTTCATTTATTTCACCTCGTGGTTGATAAATCACCCGTTTTCACTAGTAGTTTAATATTCTACTCGTGAAATAAAGCATCCGATTTACACTCAACTCGTTAAATAAATAACTACAAAGTGTTCAAAAATAATTAAAATTCAATGTGCCGCTACATCTAAATGTCTCTTGTAGTAAGTACTGTCATGTCTGCCAAAACCTTTTTACCTTTTTTGTCATTTTTTTGGATTTTTCTGCAAAATTGTTTCAAGTGGAGGATTTTTCACGATTTGGGTTTTATATTTGCGTGATTTTTGTTGTTGTGTATTCTTTCATTTTGAGATTGAAATCATTTTGCATTATTTTGACTAATCTGTCACTTTGACGGCATTCACGATTTGAATTAAGCGGCACAGTACATAGGTGACTTGATGAACAACCATTCTTGAACACGTTGTATTGTTAATTATAGATTTATTATTTTGTGAATTTTTCCTAAACAAAAGTTCAAACCGCGCGAAAACCTGTTTTAAAAGAAATTCAAAAAATTCCAGTTTTGTGTTTTTGAATCTTCAATATTTTTTCAGGAATTGGCTTTGAAACGGCTCTCCAACTGGCCTCCCGCGGCTGTCGAGTAATAATCGCAGACCGAGAAGACGCCACCAAAACTAAAAACAAAATCATTGACCTTACCAACAACACAAACATCGAGACAAAACATCTCGACCTAACTTCCTTCCAGTCAATTCGACGCTTTGCTAAAGAAATTAACGAAACTGAAGATCGACTCGACATTTTAATAAACAATGCTGGCGCAGGATCAGTTGGAAACAAACACACTGACGATGGCCTGCACATCACCATGCAAGTCAACCACTTTGGTCCATTCCTTTTAACACATTTATTGGCCGGTAATTGTGTCCTCCAGCTTTTCATCAATTTATCCAAATAAAAAATTAATTACAGATTTGTTGAAGAAATCTGCTCCAAGTAGAATTATTTTCGTGAGCTCGGCCACAGCTTTCTTCTGGAACAATCTAACAGTAAAGAATTTGAATTACCCAAGTGACCATCCGATGACTTTCTTCCGATCATCTTTCATTTATGGCAACTCAAAATTGTGCAACATCATTGCGGCCAATGGCTTTGCCGAAAGGTTGAGCCAATTTGGTGTTACGTCTAACTCACTCCATCCGGGTCTTGTCAACACTGAAATTCATCTCAAATCGGCCAGGATTTTAGGAATTGAAACGTTTGGAAAATTATTCGCAAATACGATTTTGTATTTGTACGGCAAAGTAAGTATAATTAAGCATGCAGGGTGTCCGTTTTTCGAGCTCCACCATAGGGATCCCAGTTATTATCAAAGATACGAGGTTGGTTAAATTAGAGTAAAGTTGCGCATTTTTATGCTGAACAATTATTATTAAATTTGCAATTTTTGTTTGTATTTTTTCCAAAGTTGAGTGTTGTAACTCTGACATCAACAACGCCTTGGAAAATACGATAACAGATTTAGATGCATTGTAGAAAAGTGCCTCAATCATCCAAAAACAAAAAATAATTTATCAAATTTTCCTTGAAATAATTGTTCAGCATAAAAATGCGCAACTTTGCCCTCGTATCTCTTATAACAACTAAGATTCCCATGGTGGAGCTCGAAAAGCGGACACACTGTATAGTCCAGTCAAATAAAACTTTTATATATTTTACTGTGAAAGACAAACGCAGATCAAAAATTTTTTTGAATTATTAAGGAGGAGTTAAAAAATTAAATCAAAGTGTTTTTTCAAGATTATTCAAAACAGGTAAAAGCTAGGACAAAGTGCATTTTCTGCGGAACGGTGATCTGTTCGATTTAATTTAATTCGATTGGTATATTTAAGTCAGTATTAGTGTAACAGAAATTTAACCAACCAAGACAGATAACCTAAATGGCAAAAATCCTGGCTAATTTTAAGTAAAAAAAAGTGAGTTAGTGTAATCTTTTTCTTCTGTAATGTCAATTTTCTCCACCTCTGTTTTTTTACTGTTTAGCTTTTGTCATTTTTTTCTTTTTCTGTAGTTTTTCTGTCTAACCATTTAGTAGTGTTTAGAAAATAAATTGTCGCTTTTTGATACGTTTTTACAAGATTTTATCAAAACAAATTTTAGTAAATAATGTTGTTACACTCAGTTTCGATAGAAAAGATCAAAAATGCGGCTAGGTAAGTCTAGCGCTACATAATACTTGTTTTTTTTTCAGAGTTATAGCAGTCAAAATATGTAGCATGTAACCTTATAGCATACTTTAAACATAAACTTATTTATTTCGCATTTTATTAAAAGTTATCCGTAAAATCATCAAGACAGAATGAAAATAGAAAAGTCTTTTCATTTTCAAAAGTTTACGCTCATTTTTGAGATTAAAGCAAAAATGTTTGTGTTAACTTCGTGAACATTGGTTGGAAATGACAAAATTCGTTCAAATATTTCAAGTTGATTTTATTTTAGCTTATTTCATACCGGTTTCTGGTTCGATTAAACTTCCGTTAAATTTTATCTTTCAGTTAGTTGCTAAGGAAGTGCGTATATGATTGGCGTTGCTATGTTTTAACTGAGGTTTAAATTTAATATACTCCGTTAAATATGATTCTAGAAACTAAACCTTATTAGTTTGTTTAAAACTAATTTTGCAATACCAAAGCTTTAGCTTGTTCTTAAACGAAATTTCTTCAAAATTAGCCAGAAAAAAACTGTCAAGTTCGAAAAATATGTAACTTTTTTATTTTTCAAGCAAGTAAATACGTGTTTGAAGTTATAATCTTTTCAATTTATTCAGACTAATTGAACATCAATAAATTTAGTCAAATAGAACACATAAATAATTATGTGTAAAAATTTTTTTAAATGAAAACCAAATCTGTCCAAAAATTTAGCGAAATCTACGTTTTTCAAATTTTTGAAGACAATTTTCAGTGAAATCAAAGTTTCTGTAAAAAAATTTTGCTAAAGCTAGGCAACATAATCATTTCAACTAGTCTTTAACCAGAACTGAAACTTCTTACAAAAGCAAATTTAGTTAAAAGTGATGTTACCTCTACTTTTTTGAGCATTCAGGCATGTTTTAAGCTAACAAATCTGTTTTTTTTTTCTGAGATTTTGCTAGAAAGACCAAAAAGTCATTAAATTATGTATAAAAGGGGTGTTACATTAAGGTTCTTCGAGTTATGTTGAGGTAAAAATTAAATTTTTTCGAAAAATTTGGATAAGTGTATAAGAAATTATCGGAATCAGATTGAAATTGATGCTTCAATCTTATTTTTTGGGTTTAGCTTAATTTATTTTGCAAACACTTTTCTAAACACTCCCAAAATTTTAGTTTTTCTCGATTTAGCTTAAGTACCTACAATTTTGTCACCGTAAAACAACAAACATTATTTGGTCGAGAATAATTCTCTGTTTTTAGTTAATATTTCTGGTTTAGAGATAAACTGCGAAAATTTTGAGTGTTTTTTATGTAAATTTTGGGCACGTTTTTCAACAATAAACGAAAATATTCGCACAATTTTATGCATACCAAGCCAAATTTTTTTATTTTTCCATTTTTTTAACTATTGTTAACACTAAGTTTATTCTTTCGAACACTGGCTGAAGAAATCACCAAATTGATCAAAATTAATATCCGTCAGTTTAGTTCGTTTTTAAACTTGAAACTTGTTTATTTGGTTTAAAATTTTGTCAAAACAGGCTTCATAATCATAAAAATACAATAAAATTAATTACTTTGCTTATTTCATCTAATTTTGTTGGATTTTGAGCAAAATTGGGTCAACAATAAGCGATTTTTGGCCGAATAATGCGAGTTATTCCTGCTTTTGCCAAACTCTTAAACACGTTTAAACCGCGCTAAAATTAGCCAAAACTTAAAAATAAAAAATTACAAATTACAAATTTTGGTGTTTTATTAGAACATTTTTTATGTAATTTGTGTACCCTCCAAAATTTTGATTGAATAATGGTTTAATTTTTTGTTAAAGAGCCCCAAAGAAGGTGCCCAAACCACCATAGCCCTGGCCGTCTCAAACCATTTGCAAAACGTGACCGGGAAACACTTCTGGGATTGCCGTACTTTCATCCAACCTCCGAAAGCTTGGAACAGGAAGTTTTGTACCGAAATTTGGGAAAAAAGCGAAGAGTTGACCAAACTTAAGCCCGAGGAGAAGCTTTAATAATAATTTTCGTCAAGGCTATACCAACTTTTTCTTTTTCGATGTATTGTTTGTTAATTTGATCCCTTGGTGAGGCATTAAAATATCGCAAAGATGACACAGACAGCGCGGCTAATGGTCTCAAACATCGACCTAAACATCAAGAGCTACTCGTGATTAAGTCTTCAGTTCGGAAACGTGCGCGCTGCCGTCACAACTGTTCTATTGTGTTTCACTGTGAGTAGCTCTTGATTTCTTGATTTTTTTTTGTGTTAATCACTTGTACTTAATTGTTAATAAATTTTGTTATTTTTTCGAAAAAGGCCAATGTCTCGTCTCCGTTAATTAATAACTGTACCCGAGCCCAAAATAATTGTCCTAACTGTTAACTAATCAGTAATCACGTATGAGGCCGATTTATTTGTGACACACGTTTGTGTTATGAAACCGAAAGTTTGTGGCTGAATTTTAATGCCGATTGCCCTTGTTTGGAACAATCAGATTTATTGTAGTCCAGTGTCAAAAACTCAATAAAAATTGACTTGTCTGTCGCCTTCGGCGCTCGATTAACCTTGCTGGGGTCGATAGACTTTACCAAATCAACAACAAATTGGTAAAATACGCATCTTGAGGTAAAAATAAAATCCAGGTAGGTCCCTTGTTTTGACCGCACAAAAAGTAGATTAAATTATTTCGGTTTAAACTACTGGCATTTGGTCGAGGTGTGCCCAAGTTAAGGTCATGGTTACTTGTTATTTACATTTTCAATAACGATTGGGTACAAATTTTTGACTATGGGGTGAATAAAGCTAGTTTGTGATAAAGTTAAATTAGCCACTTGTTTTTCTCCGTCTGTTATGTTCTTTATGTGGTAAAACCGGACAATCGTGTTTATGGGATACATTTTTGAAAATCGTTGTAAAACACTTAAAAATATCCGTACACTTGAAGAAATAACACGATTCAACGACGGTGAATTAATTTAGATTTATTACCTCATAAATTAGGTACGTTACTAAATAACACCTGCCATTGAAGCTTACATGGGTTTTTAACACCTGGTGAGAGAATATAGGTAGTAATTAATTTTTCGTTTATTAAACTGCTCCTTCCAAAGGCAATGAACTCTTCAATCTTTATTTTGCAGTTTTTGTAATTTTTTTACTTTGGTTTGAATAAATTTTGTTTCTAAATATGTAAATATTTATTTATGATAATGGAAATATCCAAAGACAAATAAAATTGTACTTTTCTTATATTTTAATTTTATTAGCTTTAAATTATTTTCATAATATTTTAAGCACACTATATTTTTTTTAAGTTTAAAATCAGTAGTAATTAATTTCTCGTTTATTAAACTGCTCTTTCTAAAGACAATGAACTCTTTAATCTTTATTTTCCAGTTTTTGTAATTTTTTTTACTTTGGTTTGAGTAAATTTTGTGTCTAAATATGTAAATATTTATTTATGATAATGGAAATATCCAAAGACAAATAAAATTGTACTTTTCTCTCATTTTAATTTTATTAACTTTAAATTATTTTTATAATATTTTAAGCACACTATATTTTTTTTAAGTTTAAAATCAGCCAACAGAAGTACTCATACTCATAAAACTCATACTCATAAGTTTGTTACGTTGAAAAGGATGATAAATATTGATAATGCACTCGATATTAACACGTTTGGTTTCGGTTTTTTGTTATTGTATTTTTTGTATTCTTTTGTCTTCTGCATAAAAATATTTTTTCTGACATTTATTTTATGCTTAGGCAACTTATTAAATAACTATTTCAACGTAATACGTATTAATAAATACAAAAACACAAAAAAATCCCTAACAAAGTAATGAGAATGGGATAGTATTATAGTATGATTCTGTAAACAAAAAAATACAATTTAAATTAATACACATATATTCTTAGCGAACGATTTTTTTAGACAATCATTTTTGGGTTTATTTATCTTTCATCTAATTTTTACTAATTTATTATTAAGAACGTGTTTTATCTAGTGCACAACTGACGCATGAATATGATTATTTAAATACTGAAGAAACTGTATTTGTTTATTGTAAAAAAATGTTTTCGTATTTATTAGAGAAAACAAATGACTTTCCAAGAAGAAATCAACAGTCTTATATAAAAAAAAAGATGATTTTGAATAGGAATATCAAGAGCAGCATATCGAAATGACAAGTCAATGGTTATTTCACAAGATTTTCTCGTAACAAACTAAAAAAAAGTTACGAGCAAAATACCTTTATACCTATGACACTTTCAAACAAATTAAATTTTAACTGGCCTATTTTTTGAGATTTCGTCGATAAGAAGATGACCTAATTGGATTCGGTTATTTCACTCATAATTCCGAGTTTGCATAATTTTGTTTCAGGAACAAACTCAAAAGTTAAAAAAACATGTAACTGAAACATACAGACTGAGCTAAAAATAACGTACAAAATTCATACCTTTGTCATGAGTCATATTTCAAAAAAATCTTGTAGAATGTCGATTTTATTTAATTTTTTGACACCATAATGCCATTTATGACGTCATTCATTTTTGAGTAATGACACCAATTTTCATTTTTTTTAATGACAAGTAAAATTTTTGGTTAGTGTTTAAGATAGGAGACATTTTTATCTTAAGTATAAAAAAATTCAAAAAAATAAAATAAAATAAAAAAGTGACTTAAGTTATTGAGAGTATTATATAAAAAATATTGTACAAAACAATTGCCGTTTATAAAATGAGCAAAGAACAAAAAGATGAGCCTATCATGTTTAATTACATTTTTTTTAAATTTTGAATTTGGAATTTTTTTTATCACCAAACATATAAGGATGTGTACTGTTTAAAACAGTAAATAAAATTGTCGGTTGTCAAAAACAAATAACATCATAAATACTATGAAAAATACCAAAATAAAATAACAGATGTCTAACTGCAAACATAATAGACAGTTACTAATTTAAACTCTAATTTAAACTTTAGATTGTTTGTGAAATAAGCATTCCATAAGCATTTCAAAGGTAAACAGTGAAATTTACAGTATACCAAAATAAAAATTAAAACATACAAAATTTGTTAAGTGAAATGTTTTAAAACCTCTGCTTTCATTTTCGTGCTAGTAAAAACAGGTATAATATTCTTTCTTAATAAATGTTAATTATAAGAAGGATACAAAAATTGTGACAAAAATTCACATGTACAGAGAAAAATACTTACCTATTTACCTATTAGCAAACGCTGAGACTATTAGTTTTTGACATACTATAGCAAAATATACTTTTCGCAGACTGACCCTGTAACAAAACTGTATTTTTGCTAAAAAAATATACATTAAGAATAAAAAGTAAATAAACACAGATCTGTCAAAAATATTGTCTTCAGTTATTTTGTTATTTATTATTAGATGTAAAAATTAATATTTCTTAAAGCAATCAACTATTTGGCCTGGAGAAAGAGAATTTCGAATAACAGGGTGTAGGTAGTATCAAAAATTATACTCATTTAGAAATCAGCGTCTACTATTAATTTTTTTCTATGTTGATGTTAATTTTTTTTAAATTAATCAACAATTACTTATACAATTGAAATTAATTAACGTGCTCAAACTACCAAAAAAAAGTGTTAGCTCCAAAAAATATTAAACCATAAAGCTTAGATGTTTGTAATTACAATAATTTGAATCTTTCTATAAATTTGAGTTTTGCAAAGTAAATGGCTACTAAATTTAATTGAAAAAGAAATAAATGTTAGCGACAAAGAGTCGGTTTTTAGGAGCATCATTAACTTAGTCCGCTATTAAATGTGAGATTAACTATTACGTGATCAAATAAAACCAATTTAATTGTAACATGACCACGTAAATTGTGACCATTTAATTGTAACGAATTACATTTTAATTAAGCTTTATATAAATTGGCATACTGTAATACTGTAAAAGTGTAATTTTAACAGACGCACCCTATACTGAGTAAAACTGTACTACTAGGGTTATGTTTTCTCTCATATTAAAAAAAAAATGAAGTCACGACAAGATACGTGCAAGACATGTTTTACAATCAATTTCGAGCAAAATATAAAGAAATCTAAATAATTTATTCCAACCATGTAATAGCTCACTTATCTCATTTTATTTGAAGAAATTTTGCCACACATATTTACAAAATTACTCATTCTATTTTAGTTGCTAAGTAAACTAGTTTTTGACATGACATCATTTAATTTTGTGATTTTTATCAACCCTTTTTTTGAACCACCAAAGAATTGTTAACCTGCAGACAAACATGTTGGACAACAGTTTTTATCAATCTTGTATTTTTCTTGCAAATAAATTTTCCGTCTTATTCCCTTTAATACATGAGATGATACTTTTTATAAAAAAAAGTAGTCGAAAGAAATAATTATTCTGGTTCATAAACTCAAAGAGGAATTTTTGATTATTTATTTAAATCACATTTAAAATATGTAAGAGACAAAGTCAAGGTTTGTAGATTTCAACGATAATAGTTATCTGAAATTGCTGATGGAAACTTTTATAAATTTTTCTATACCTACCTTTATTTTTTAACATAACAACATAACAACGTTTTAACATAACAAAGCATTTTGTGTCTAAACTATGTACTTTACGAAAAAAACAATTTGTACATCACCAAGTTCTTAAAAAGTGTGATCATTTTTCAAGAATAAAATTTTTTGAAATTCCTTCTAGTTTTTAAGTTATTAAAAAATATTTTTTTTCAAATTTTTGATAAATGATTAAAAGAAATGTGATCATTTTTTAAGAATAAAATTTCTCGAAATTGCTTTTAGTTTTTAAGTTATTAAAAAATATATTTTTAAAAATGCCACCCTACCACGGCGATTTTTTGGTAAAAGACTATGCTCTAGAAATTACTTCTAATTCAAAGTGGTTGTATCCGTGGATGTTCATATTTGCACAAAAATTGACGAACTAAATTACTCGGATAAAGACAACCATGGATGGTACAACCTTTTCAATCAGTTTCAGAAAACTGTCATAATGAGCTCAGAACGCAACTTTAGTAATTTAGTTAAAAAAAACACTGTTTTCAAAACAAAATTATTGAATTAGAAGTAATTTTTAAAGCATAATATTTTACCAAAAAAATCGCCGTAGTAAAAAAGTGCGTTTATTTAATCGAATTTAAATCGAAAAATAAAAGGAATTTCGAAAAAAAATGCTTGAAAAATAATCACATTTTTAAAGTAAATGGTTGATAATGTACTAATTAGTTTTTTCAAAGGGCATACAATTTAGACACAAAATGTTTGGTTTCATACTTTTGTCCAACGCTGTACATTAACTCACTTAGAAATATGGGTTAAAGGTAGAGAATTTTTTTTCTAAGTATTTAGAGTGCAAAGATCCTGTAAGGAGTTTCAAAAATATAAACGAAGATTTTAAAATTATTTTTTTTTGCATAAGTTACACAAGTTTACAAAATTTATACCAAGTTAAATTAACTGAACCATAACCTACCTAAGTATAGGTTTGTCTAAACAACTACAAACTAAATGGTTATTAAACCTCTAGTACACAATTGAAAAATAAATTATAGTGTACGCTGTATTAAAAAAATACATCGCAAAGCATCAGTTAGTCGTAAATTGTTTTATAATTTTTTCATTGTGTGTTGAATATCAAAGAATTAGTGACGCACGCCATATCCCCTGATTCACTCATCTTCAAAGAATTACTCGGTTCGGGAACACTATAGTCTCCAACACTTTAAATTATTGTGGTCACTTTAAAAATCGTTGATTGATGGTAATCGAGTTGTGAGAAACACGTTTAGGAAACCACACAAAAAACAAATATGCATACTTGAATATCGTAACAATAAATCCAAGTCCGGCGATCGCATTATGAATTGTAAATAATTTAATATGATTTTTATTGCAGTTAAATTACAGAAATTCATCTTTTGGGTAAAAGACATTAAGGGTCATTTATTGTTTTATCAATCTTTTGATGGTCACCAAGTTTTTTGGCTGTTGAAAGCACAGTACCCGGAACAATAATTAATATCTAATCGATCTGTCCCAACCCAAATCCTTGACATTTCCTTCAACATTTGACAATGTTAAGACCAAATAATCCACCTAGTAGGTAGTTAAAGCTAAAGGGTGAAGTTCCTCAATTAAAATGCACAACGTCGAGTCGATGTTTATTTTCATCGTCAGTTTATTGACTCTCTTTTGCAGAAAGTTCCTCGAGATGCTAGTGCCATTATCACGATTTTTCATTCTCTTGCATTTGTATAATTTCGTCCGAGGACATGGAAGACTGATGGACCCACCTGCTCGAAATTCAATGTGGAGGTTTGGTTTTCCTAATCCTGTTAATTATAATGACAATGAACTCTTCTGCGGTGGATACGCTGGTGAGTATTTTAATCGTTCGTCACCAAACAAAAGTTGTTATTTTCGTAAATTGCCAAGAATGCAGTATCGAACAAATTAGTACCGGAGTGACCGGACAAATCATGTGATTAACGATAAACCATCAGGTTCTTAAGCGATAAATGCTAAATGGAAATGTTTTTTGTATCGTAGGAGGAACCGACAGGAGTGTTAAAATAAATTATTCTTGTTAGCATGCAGACAGTAGGTAGAACAAAACACTACGATACGCATGCAATAATTAAGAAACTATAATTTAATATTTTACATTGACTACACCAAAAAAAAATGTAATCGCAAAACTACTTTAAAAACAAAAATTAAAAACGTCAAAATAATAAAAACACTGGTTTTATTCAATCTGAAATCATCAAAGTACTAAGATAATTGAATCGTTTTTATAGCTACACATTTTTTTTGTTTATTGTATTGTCACATAATGAAATCTTATAGTTTTTAATTTAGTAGAATCAATTTACGACTGTTTTAGTTGATTTGTTTATATAAAATCTTCAATTTGAGTTAGTACTTCAACAATATATTTACTTCCACCACTTTTCTTTGTTCTTTAATTTCTTATAGATTGTTCTTTTTTATTACCTTCCTCAAAAACACTGCTTTTTTATTTGTTTTAATTTGTTTTATTTGTCAGTTTCAACTGAACTTTCAGTATCATCAAAATAAGTTTTCTGCAACCACTTCTACCATATTTCCTTCATCTTCAAAATCCATTCTTTCTGCAATTGTCAGACACTCTTTTTCATACTTTGGTGAACACAAAAAATATTTTTGTATTTTCCAAAGCAGTCGAACTGTTGAATTCTAGGTTTTTTACTTACAAAATAAGAAATTTCTCAAGTTTAAGTATCGATTTTTTTTCTGACTTGTTTTCTGTGAAATACTTATATCTGTTTCTCTTTTGTGCTTTTTCCTTTTGCCTGTTTGTTTAATAAGAAGTGCCGCATATTTGGAATACCAATTTGTTTTTCGGGAATAAGTAGGAAAAGAAAAAATTTGTTCTATAAAAAATGCATTAATAAAAAAAAATACAAACAATCAAACAAAACAACGATTCTCAAATTTTTTCTAACCATAAGCGAGTTATAGGGTTGGATATAAATAATCTTTAAAAAAAAATTTGGTTTAAAAGAAAATGTTTGAAAAACTTATGGTACGTCCTACAAGAAAAAATCAAATAGCTACTTTGTAGAAAATTTTATGAACTTTAATTCTGGTAAAAAGATAAAAATTTATAGAAGTAACAGTTTTCGAGATATATGCAAAAAACCAAAAAAAGGCTGCTTTAACTTTTTCCCTCTTCCTCGAGCTCGCCTAACCGTAAGCAATTACTAGCTTTTGAAGTTTAGTGTCTACATGACACTACATAATTAAACGTTAGTATACCAAAAATATTTATATGGTAACAGTGTGTGTAAAGCATCTTCCAACTAAAAAATGCAGCATCTAAAGACGACTTTGAAGAATTCAGTGACTTCTGTCTCCTCCTTTCTCCTCTAATAAAGTGTTGGATCCAATAAATTTAGTGTATTGTCAGTTTTTTAAATCACAAGACATTTACTTTTATAGCACATTTTTTTAAATTCTTAATTATTTTCAAACTTATATCTTGCTTATGGTTAGTCCTACAAGAAAAATGCAAATAACTATTTTGTAGAAAATTTTATGAGCTTTAATTTTGGTGAAAAGACAAAAATTGATAGGAGTAACAGTTTTCGAGATATAAGCAAAAAACCATAAAAAAACTGCTTTAACCTCTTCCCCCTCCTCGAGCTCGACCTCCAACCTTGGAAACTTTTGATATAAGTCTAACCAATGGTAAAGGAAAGTTAAAAAAAAACAATTCTCTATAAAATTTTTCGAACGATTTGTCTAATTTGACTGGGTAATAATCATGTTAATAACAATAACAGTAATAGTAATAATACTGATAGTACTAAATTTGCTTATAAGCAAGCGCTTAATTTTTCTAAGCTACAATAGCTTTTTATGTGTGTTATGAGTGTTTTTTTATTTATAAGCAAAGGTTCATCTGTGAACAGATATTCTCGGTAGTCATTTTTTAGTTTTAAAGCAAGAATTTGAATTTGATACTTTTTCTCTTTGTGTGCTTCTTTTTTTAAACCTTTTGTTTAATATCGTTATGATCGAAATTTAAAGAAAAATTGTTATTTTCTAAATTATTTCATTAAGTTTTTCTTAAGACACTTGATTTGAAACTATAGATAATAGCAGAGTGTTTCGTCTAAAACCCACCTTAAAAGTATTGGTAGTTCTAATAATGATAGTCATCTGAAAATTTGTATACCACCATAATCTTTTAGGTCCTATTCCTGATGGCGACACTTTCGGTTATAACGGAAGTGGTAATCAACTTTCATATTTTAAATGAAAAGCTATACCATAATTTTTAATGCGTTTTTGGATTATTAGAGTTATTTTAAAAAATTTTTATAAGCTTTTCCTATTCCTAAATTTAGCCCTTTACGAAATATTTAGGGTTTTTTAATTTGTTTTGGATTTGCACTTTCCAGGTTAAAAATTAATAACTCTGTCATTTTTTAAAATTTGGAAATATTTTTTACCTCATTTAAAAGAGGGAGCTAAATATTTCCTTTGGAATTTTCAAATTTCTAAAAAACAGTAACAAAGTTATATTCAAAGTTAATATTCTTACCTGAGGATGACCACTTTGTGGTGGAAACGCGTAGTGTTTCAAATAAACGTTTGGTCTGTCGGATTTCTAAACTTTATTTTAATATATTATTGTTTTCACAAGACGGACAACCCAATTTTGAAAAAAGTTTGCCGTTTGTTTAATCAGAAATGTTTTTGTGACCAACTATAAAAAAATTGCTGTGGTTAATAAGAAATTTTCTACAATGTCAAAAAACCCACATAACTGGAAAATTATCGCCGATAAACAGAAAAAAAAATTCTCCTCCATCTAGTGAAATAAAAATTGGGATATCCTATTTGAAAAATTAAGTTATGGGAATTTAAATTTGTTCAAGTTTAACCTTAAAATTTTTGGGTTTATTAACTT
Source organism: Tribolium castaneum (assembly GCF_031307605.1). Classification (NCBI taxonomy): domain Eukaryota; kingdom Metazoa; phylum Arthropoda; class Insecta; order Coleoptera; family Tenebrionidae; genus Tribolium; species Tribolium castaneum. The sequence continues at coordinate 5,352,380 of NC_087395.1, read as the reverse complement.
TTTTCTAATTTTGAACACACTAGGAAATTGATGTAGGCTTCTTCTTTTAATTCTCCAAATATATTTTTCAAGTGACAGGTGCAAGTTCAAAAATTTTCAAAAAATCTTAAATATCTCGAAAACGGTTAAACTTAGGTATAGGGTAAGCTGATAAAAATGGTCTTAAAGTAACTCAACTAATCAACAAAAACGCAGTGAAAAACATAGCTTTCCATTTAAAATAAGAAAGGTGATAGGGATTGTCGGTATAACCGAGAGTACCGCCATCTTGAAAATATTTTTATTGAGCAGAACTTTACAAATTAAATTAAGTTTATTGTCGTAAGATATTGAAATACATCGACTTGTCAGTAAGATAAAAATGTAATGATAACACACACACACACTCACACTATATAGATTGGGCCACATTACATTTATCTACTTTAATACATGAAAAAATATTCATTAATACTGTATAGACCGCATTCAGTTAACATATTTATTATTTTAGTTTTAAATGTTTTAAAAGGAAGATGTTGATCTTTTAGATTTTGAGGTAGAGTGTTATAAAGCCGTATACTTAGATTGTCACTTTTTGCTAACCGAAAACGCGGATTAACAAGATTTGGTTTGTTTCTTGTGTCATGACTATGCACGTCTGCTAAAGAGGGATAACTTGAGATATATTTTATAACATCGTAAACTGTATGAAATATAATAAGAAAAAATAGTGTCATAATTTTGTACTTTTTGAAATATGCTCTGCAACTAACATCACTACTTATTTCGGCTATTGCTCTGACTGCAGCTTTCTGTAAAACAAGAATCTTATGGAGATGAACGTAGGCTGCGTCTCTCCACAATAAAATACCGTAATTTATTTGGGAATGAAACAAGGCATAATATGTTGATGAAGCGGCATATTCGTTAACGCTTATTCTAATTTTTCGTGGACAACCTATTGCAAACTTCATAAACATGGGGTGCCTATGAGAGTTTGTTGTCTAAAACCAATCCAAGAAATTTTATGTGTTCAGTTTGTTTGAGTTGCGATTGAAGTTCAAATACTTTTGTAACTGTTTTTGTTTTATTTAGGGCTAATTTATTGGCTGCAAACCACTCATCTGTATCTCTGATCATTCTTTCCTTAATCGGTACCACGTTATTCTTCTTGTTTATAGGAATACCTAATGACGTATCATCAGCATACATTATTGTTAGGATGTTTTTGTCCATAGAATTTTCTAAGTCATTTATATAGACTAGAAAGAGAACAGGCCCCAGTATGGACCCCTGTGGTACCCCGGATTTTATATGTCCTGCTTTACTTAGTGATGTGTTGATTTTCACGTATTGTTGTCGATCTTCAAAATAGAATCTAAACAGTTTTAGACATGTTCCCCTTACTCCATAGAAGCGTAGTTTATCTAGCAAAATTTCGTGATCAACGCAGTCAAATGCAGAGCTAATAAATATATAGAAGGAGCAGGCAGAGTACATACGTATTAATGATAATTTGATAATTCATATTCAATTCACTATAATTCATAATTTCCAGTTCATTTTTGCAACATTTTCTTAAGTTCTATTTTCATCTTACATTCTTAAAAAAATTGCATTAAAAGCACTTTGTTTTATACTACTTTGAATGTCTGAAACAATTTTTGCACTCTACAATTCTACAATTTCCTTTTTTTATACAAAATAGTTAGTTATGAATTCCATACTACTGAAAGGTAATTTTGGCGGTTACTGATTTCACTAGGTTCCAATGAATCAGTTACAACATTTTGACTTACTCTGTTACAGTTTACAGCTAAATGAGAGGAAATAACTTCCTCGTGTTTTACAAACATATTAAGAGGCGGTATGGTTGTAATTTTTTTTACAAAATAAATGGTAAATTAAAGACAAAAAATTATACATTTTTTTTCCAGTGCAGTGGGAGCAAAACAACGGCAAATGCGGCCTTTGTGGCGATCCACACCACGTCAAAGAACCCCGTCCTCACGAAGCTGGTGGTTTATACGCCAAAGGAATAATCTCACGCCATTACAGCGTCGGCCAAGAAATCGACATCGAAGTCGAACTAACAGCTAACCATTACGGTCGATTTGAAATATTCTTATGTCCCAACAACAACCCAAACCAAGTCGCAACACAAGACTGTTTCGATAGATATCCCCTTTATCTCAGTGGAACTCGCAACTTCGTCTACAACATTCCAGAAGACGGAAAAAAGAAAGCCATTTTTAGATACAAAGTGCAACTACCACCATATATTACATGCACGCAATGTGTTTTGCAGTGGAGTTATTACACGGGGAACCAATGGGGCACTTGTCCAAACGGTACAGAGGCTCAAGGGTGTGGAAAATCGGAAACTTTCAGAAATTGTGCCGATGTTGCTATACATACGAGTGCTGGATCTGCTGTTCCGCCACTGTTTGTTGGAGTTAATAATCCGTACTTGTTGTATTATAAAGACTTTTCGAAACCTGCTCCATATAATGTGTACCCACTTGTGGTACGTGAACAAGTCTGTGTCCCCAATTCGCTCTACAAGAGTATTCCGGGAGTTAATGAGTGGTGTCAAAGCAACTGCTTGAGGTATCCACCGAATTGTCCGGCCAAAATCTGTCAATGCCCGTAAGTTGATTTTACTTTTTACTTTAGTTTAGCTTACCTTTAGCCTTTTTGAAACATTTGGATTTTTTGTTTTTTTTTATTGGGACCTTCTACTTCGAAAATCGGTAACTCGGTATTTTTTAAATATTTTTTAATCGTATTAGGGCATTTAAAACAAAAAGTCAAAATATAAAAACAGGTAATAAACACTAAAAATTTACACTTGATTTTAGAGAACCTCGCTTGGAAGAAAACTTTATTTGAACCTTCTATTTCGAAAATCGGTTTATATATTTTTAATATTTTTAAAAATCCTACTTGAATTTAATTTTTCCTTTTATGTTTTCAAACTTTGAAAAAAGGTAATAAACCTTAAAAAATTACACTTGATTTTGGGAAACTTAACTTCCCTTGTAAGTGAACCTTATTTGAACCATCTATTTCGAAAATCAGTAAATGTAATTTTAATCGTACTTGTGTATTTGAAACAATAAACGTAGACCTTTCCTTCCAAGTTTTCAAACTTTAAAAAAAGGTAATAAACCCTGAAAATTTACACTTGATTTTAGAAATCTTACCTTGTAAGTGAATTTTATTTGAACCTTCTATTTCAATTTTAATATTTTTAATCGTACTTGAGCATTTGAGACAAAAATCCTAGATTTTTCTTTTAATGTTTTCAAACTTTGAAAAAATGTAATAAACCTTAAAAATTTTAACTTGATTTTGGAAAACTCCCTTAGTAAGAGAACTGTATTTGAACCTTGTATTTCGAAAATAAGTAACTCTGTATTTTTTTAATATTTATTATCTGTACTAGGGCATTTGAAACAAAAAGTTTGACCTTTCCTTCTATGTATTTAAACTTAGAAAAAAATAATAAACCCTAAAAATTTAAACTTGATCTTGGAGAACTTACCTTGTAAGAGGACTTTATTTAAAACTTTAATTTCGAAAATTAGTAACTCAAGAATTTTTAAATATTTTTTAATAGTTGGTTCTAGAAACAAAAACCTATATTGTTCCTGTTATGTTTTCAAACTCTAGGAATTTAAACCTGATTTTGGAGAAAACTTTATTTGAATTTTCTATTTCGAAAATCAGTAACTTTATAATATTTAGGTATTTTTAAATCGTACTAGGACAATTGAAACCAAAAATCTAGACCATTTCTTCTATGATTTTAAATTTTAAAAAAAGGTAATACACTCTAATACATTTGATTTCGGAAAATTTTGCTTATAAGAGTACCTTCTCTGAACCTTCTATTTCGAAAATCAGTAAATGTAATTTTACATTTGAAACAAATAACCTAGACCTTTCCTTCTATGTTTTCAAACTTAAAAAAGGTAATAAACCCTAAAAATTTACATTTGATTTTGGAGAACTTTGCTTGCAAGAGAACTTTATTTGAACTTCCCATTTCGAAAATCGGTAAATGTAATTTTTAAATATTTTTTAATCCCACGTAAATTTAATCTTTTTTAATCTTTCCTTTTATGTTTTCAAACTTTGAAAAAGGTAATAAACCCTAAAAATTTACACTTGATTTTGGACAACTTACTTTGTAAGTAAACCTTATTTGAACCTTTTATTTCGAAATCAGTAACTCTGTAATTTTTTAAATTTTTTCATCGTACTAGGGACAGTTAAAACAAAAAGCTAAAATATTTTTTTTATGTTTTTAAACTTTACAAAAAGCTAATAATCCTCAAAAAAATAAGAAACAAAAAAGAATCAAGAAAGAAAGTATGGAAACAAACTTAGGCAAACAATAAAAAGCGCAACGAAAGCAAAAAATGAAAAAAAATCTTACTGTTGTGAGAATAAACTGTAACGGTGGAAAAGTATGAGCCACTCCAAGAATTACAACCAAAAGAACAAAAAAAAATCCGAAGAGACGATGGGAAGGGCATGTCTTTTTTATTTTTATTTTTTTTAAACAAAAACTAGTCTTTCGTTTTGAGAACATTTTTAGTTTTTCCAGGTTTTTTCATATGAAAACTATGATACATTTGATTTCAAAGAAATAAGTTTTTAAATATAATCTTATGTCATCATAATAATTTGCTCATTGGATTTTTTACGAGGAATACATCAAAGTAAAAATGTAACCTTTACAGAATTTTTCTAATAATATGTTCAAGTACAATTTCACGATTGTTAAAAATAGCAGAGTTGTCAATTTTTGAAAAAACAGAAGCAAATCAATCCAAAGTTTAAATTACTTGAAAATGACTAAAGGCTAATGAAAACTATTTTTGCCATAAATAAATAAATCGCAATAAAGAACATAACATTTTAGGACTACTTGTGAGGCCATTGGAGAGTACGAGGGTCATCCAGGAGCCGATGTGCAATGTATGGACGAATGTCTCGTGTACCCATCAAAGTGTCCACTAGATAGATGTTTCTGTTACGAAGAATTTTCAACGAATTAAACTAATTTGTGCTTATGTTGGACGTTATAGAAAACACCCACTCTTCTGTGTATGTAATATAGTTTTTCTATTGTGTATAGTTAAGCTATCTAACAACTTTGAGTTATTACCTACTCAAGTGTGATCTTATAGTGTTTGTTAATAAAATATTATATTGTCCAAATTGAAATAAATAATTATTTTTTACTCTTCGCTTTTATGATAATTAGATAATTGATTTATTTCTCCCGATTTTCTTAACTTAACTCTTTATATTTTGTAGAGTATATTTTCATTACATTGTTGTTATACCAAACGGATTAGGTTTTTAAGGTTTAGTTTGTTTACTCAGATTTACCTACTGAAATAGAAAATGTATATGTTTATGTATGTAAAATGTGTGTAGATGTAATAGATCAACTATTTTTGCTTTACAACTCCTGTGACGCTTTTGTTACTTACTTTGATTTAACTAAGGCATTGATGGCATTACACGTAGCATTCTCTTAGGTAAACTGAAACACTATGGTTTTTCTTCTATAGTATTGGTTTGCCTTCAAGATCGTAAATAATTTGTTCGATGTAAAGATAACGTTCCCAACTGCCAGTACATGATGTTCCTCAAGGATCAGTATTAGGACCTATATTGTTTTTAGTGTATATAAATGATCTTCCTAATCTTCTCAGGGCGACACGTTCAAATAAACGCAACACTATTCACAGACGATATCACAATAAATTGTAAATAGTCACAGTAAAAAATAAATAATTAAATAATATTGCCCTATTATCGGAAAAAGAAATCAAAATATGGTTTAAAACAAAGACTCTTAATAAAGACAAAACACAATTATTTACATTTTCGTTAAATATACCAATGTAAATCTTATAGATTATTGTTTATTTAAGTTTAAGTACAAAGTGGTTGTTCATCAAGTCGACTATGGAATTCAAATTCAATGTGCAAACGACTACTCTAGTCTGCGTATTGTCATCTCTGTCAAATTTTTGAATTAGCTTTTTACTCACTTTCCTGTATTTTTCGGCAAGTTGTTTCAAGTGTAGGGTTTGTCTTCATTTGTGTATTATATTTCCTTAATTTTTGTTGTTGTTTATATTTTCGTTTCCAGATTCAAAGCCCGTCTGCATTATTTTGACGGATGCCACTTTGATGGCATTCACAATTAAATTAAGCGGCACATTACGTTCAAATTTCACAGGTGACTTAATAAACAACCATTTTTGAACACATTGTATTACCACCACTAAAAGTTATTAATTCATCATATACAGAGTGTATTCAAAAAATCGCATAAGCTCTCTGCCTCTCGTTATAGGAAATATTTCAGGAAATCTCTAAACAATGTAAGAAAATATTCATCGTCATTTTCAACAAATTTGTTAACCCAATACAGTTTGGTAAAATTGGCACTATTGTCAGTACCTGTCTACTTGTGTGTTTTCACCGTATCTCTATTAACTGCTATGGAATAGTTACAATAATTGTAACTATATTTTTTTACTATGTTGCCAAATCAGTTTTTTATCTTTTTTGATATAAATTCACAATTTTGAAAATTTAATGTTGATGATTACCTATAATTTTTAGTTTTGTAGACCAGACAAAAAGATTTTAAAAAATTAACAAAAAAATCTCCAGTTTACTTTTTAATAATGCTAAGAATATTTGAAAGGGAGTTTTTTTATTATTTTTCTAGAGATTGTTGCGAAGTAGGGTTTCTAGTAGTTTCTACGCCAATTGGTATACAGCCTGTATATTCATTCTTCAACAGCTCAAATATGATTCAGTGACAAAAATAAAGATAAACTGAAGAACATAGTAAAAGCCTTACGGCAACAGCTTGACCAAACAGAAAAAAGTATAAATCTTTATTTGCGCCACGATGGACCAAATATGTGTCTTGTACTCTAAACTAAATAAATATAAAAAGCAGATTCAAAAATATTAAAAAAATTAGAAAAGAAAAAGAATCTGAAAACTCAAAGTGAACACAATATTTTTGTAATAGTAATAATAATAAGAATTATTATATACTACAACTTCCTGTTGTTCAAAAACAACAAACAAGTAAGCAAGAAGAAGTTATTCTTCAGAGACAACTAATTCTTAAACAAGAGGAACTGGCTAAAGTAATACACAGAAATTTGTGAAACATCAAATCAAATCCGCGACCTTAAAAATCATCTGATAATTATTAAACCGTTCTTTATCTAATAATGCATTTTCTATTTAATTTCACCTTTAAAAAAACAAATGAAGAAAAATACAACATAATGTTGCAGAACCAAATGCTACAAATGTCCAAATTTGAAGAACAGAAGTTCCACATTTTCAGAAAATAAGAAGAGGAGGAAGAACCGTGGAATAATGGCTTGAAAGCTATAAACACTATCGGTCTTCCACCAAATATCAAAAGGTGTGCCAGGAGTTTGTTCGATAAATTAAATAAAAGTATACTCTTATTCAACTGGAAATTATTACCAAACGTATGGCAGCTATCGCCAGTTAAAAAAGTGAAAAAATTTAATAGCATTGAGGAATAAAAGACTCTCCCCTACATCCTGATGTATACAGGGTGTTAGGGAATGGCTCAGCAATATTTCGTGTGTGAATTTGTCATGATCAGACAAGTTCAAAATCCTTATATCATTTTTCCAAGAAGTGCGTACTTTCTTCAGGAATTTTTATTAACTCATCTTTTGAGAGCCAGTGTGTGGGTTATGGTAGTTTATTAGGAGTTAATTTTTTCAATAAACAAAATGGAGATGAAGGCACATGGGCGTTTTGACAAATTTTCAAAATTTTGATTTGCATGTTCTTTTGTGTGGGAAGTTTAAATTCCGGTCCTGTCAAAAAATTTTTTTTTCATAAAATTTAATAACAAAACACAAATTGAAATAGAGGAATAACATAGTGGACCAAGAAGTTAATTTACCTCTGCTGTTTTGTCAATAATATTAAAATTAACGTTAATTTTTAAAATTCTAGTTCAGCAGTTCTCAAAATTTGGGACTTTAATTCCAAAACGATTTTTTGGGAAACTATGCATCTGTCATTTACATAAATTTTCTTAATCAATTCGTCTTTCCATTCTCTATCTACCTTTAAATTTTTGCTTAATCATTCCCTAACACGCTGTATAGATGAATGTATTCTGCAAATAAAAATCAAACATGTTACTTAAAACGGTTGAAGTACACTATGTTTTTCAGTTTTTAGGATTTCTTTTTGAATTAAATAAATCACTGACCGCATTTTAAAAAAGAGCCGGGGTAGAAAAATGTATTCTGTGAATAGGTATCAAAAATGTTACTTAAAACGGCTGTAAAACAATGAGGAAAATGTTTGCCAATCGACGCTTTTATTGTGGGATTCTCTCCTTTAACGAAAACCAGTCTCGGTAAAAAAATCGTAAACCAAACCCCAAAATTATGTTTTATAAATATGTATTTTATTTCAGTCTGTTTAGTTCAATTTCTTATTTTTTTAAACCTGTATTCAGTTTAAAAAGCATTAATTATTGCAAGAAATAAAGAATGGAGTTATTTGTGTCTGTTTGATTCTAACGAGCTGATTTCAAGTTTCAACTTTACAACCAATCTTAAAAGCAGCTCCTAAGTAGCTTCCATTTTAGCAAAGAATAAATGTCTATTTATCAAAACCAAAAATATCTTATTTAACGCTACCTGGGGGCTTCCCAGTTGCCAGAGACCATCGTCCGAAAATCATTAAGCCAAGCAAAAACAAAGTTTTTTGCGTAAATAGGTAAATAACTTCAGCATCGCTTTATCTGTCAATATGGCCAAAATGTTCACCGAAGAACATAAAAAATTTATGTTGAAATCTTATTTCCGTAATGGACATCGGGTTAATGTAATTGTCATGAATAACCTGATTAAAATTTTAGACAATTGCGTGGTATAAAGAAGTTGATAATAACAGTAACAAAATTTTATTAAATTTTGCAGACGCTGATGCAGTCAATGAAAATGATGTGACTTCTGTAAAACTGAAGCTGTAGAATAGGTATTGAACACTTTAAGAAGGGGTTAGGACTCAACATCAAATCGATGAGTGCTTTAAAGAATTGAAAAAATCTTATAAAACTAGTATTTTCTACTACTTTCCCTTGCTTCTTTCCAAAAAAAAACAAAAATTGAAAAAAATAATCTTATATTACCATCATTGCGACTGGTAGCTCTGACAAAAAATATTATATTTTCGTACTTTGAGGTATATAATAATAATTTTACTTTACATTTCGTTTTAGATTTAATTAAGTATTAAACCGATATTTAAACTTGAACTTCTAATATTTCTTACGACTTTATCCATTTAAGTTATCTTTCGAGAAGTAGTTCAATACTTTAAATAAACAAATAAAAATTTATTACAAACAATACAGCGCAACTTTATTTCAAAACATTTCTAAATTTTGATGATCAAAGAGAAGGCAAAACTTTTTGCGCCAAAATTAAAATTTTTCAAAATTACTTTTCTAAAGCGCTATGAAACAAACTAGTTACACCAATTTACACTTAACTGATTTTTAGAGATTAAATAAACCAAATTTCTATCCACATAGAAAAAATAACAAAATACACTGCCCTTTGAGAATAGTCTAAAAATCTAAGATTTCTAAAATAAATGATATTGTATTATTGAAACGATTTGATAACTTATACTTTACAGGGCTCAATTATTTATTAATGGACTCAGCTCACGTTCCACATGTTATATTAATTTTTAATTAATTAAATTAATTAAACTTTTTATAATTAACTTTCATTGTCAAAATTCTGGTAAAGACTAGACTTTATCACCCTAAAAGTTTATACCTAATCATTTTTGAAACTGATATTTTGTACATTTGTAGATTTGGTACGATTTGATAACTTATACTTTACAGGGCTCAATTATTTATTAATGGACTCAGCTCACGTTCCACATGTTATATTAATTTTTAATTAATTAAATTAATTAAACTTTTTATAATTAACTTTCATTGTCAAAATTCTGGTAAAGACTAGACTTTATCACCCTAAAAGTTCATACCTAATCATTTTTGAAACTGATATTTTGTACTTATACATTTGAATTCGTTAGTCTTTAAATTAATAAGTCGATGTCTTTACTTTGTCGTAACTTAAAGATCATTAAATTACTTTTGCCAGGTAAAAATTAGTACCAACCTTAATTTAAAAAAGTAATGTTTATAGTAATGCGGCTCTTTGACAATTGAGAATAAAAAATTATAGACCAGAGATCAGACAAATTTTCTTTATTTTATAATTTCGAAATTTTTGTGTTTTATCTATGTTTTGTGTCACTCCAAAAAAATTCGAATGTACTGTTGCAGAATTCTAGTATAAAGTGAAATGGGGTACAGCTAAATTTTTCATTGTAGAAAAACACTTAAAAATTGTCAAGAATCAAAATACGTAACAAATTGCCAGTTAAAGCATTATTCAATTAGAAAATTATAATTAAATATTACATCAGTGAACAAATTACGTAATTATTTTTACTCATCCATTAAATAAATGTGTTTAATTAAAAATTACAGTTTGTCAATAATCGTAACAAAGTTTATTGCCACATTCGGTCGGTAACAATTAGAGCTCACAATAACGGGAACACAAAGGTAATTAAAATATGTGGGCATAGGAATATAACGCAATTCCAACACTCATAATCAGTTAATCACTAATTTAAGCAAATGGGTACTACTTACGTCAGAATTAATTACCAAAACAATTTTTTTTAATATCCTACTTTTAGTGTATTAACTCGGATTACACCCAGCAACTTTCTTTTGATGTTTCAATCTGTTCTTATCTACAATAAAGACTACAGTGTCAACAAACAAACGTGAGGTGAAAGCTTGTTTCATCATTTTTTCGCTTCGTTAAAACGTGAAACAACTTGACAAATACTTGAAATGTTGGCTCTTCCGGCGCTAAATAACACGAAAGCTTTATTTCAAAATAATTTTTATATTTACAATAAGTTTTAATCAGTTCTCTTTACAATTTCCACTTTTAGAATTTACAAAATTAAAGCTACAGTTAACTGAATCGTAAGCTTAGTCTATTGTTAAACTGGATATTTTCCTGGACGGTTTTTCAGTAAAGTAAGTCGTATAAATATCGTTTATCGTAATATGGTAATTGCACTTAATATGGACCTTATGCTACACTTCGAAAGTTTGTAGGTGAACACAATATTATTTTCCACTGTAGTGGCTGCCGACGTGCGAAGGCGGCCCCCTGTGTTTGTAGCGACTGCCAGGTCGCGAGTGGACTATAGCGTAGTGGTCGCTGTGGGACGACACTGATCTGGTTGAATTCATCGTCGAACCACCAGAAGTGTAGCCTTTGGGGTTCTGCGGAGCCCCGTTTAATGAGTACCTGAAACACTGCTGTGTAAAAGGAAAGTTTGAGATTCTGACGTCAACCCTTGAAACTCGAAAGGGTTAGTGGTTTAGTGGTTTAGGGGGTTACCGAAAAATTGAGTTTCTTTAAATGAGAAAGTTTAATTTAGTTTAGGGGTATTATGACAGAAAACTGCATGAATAGATTAAAAAATGTGTGTTTATTATAACTATACTTTTAAGAAAATAAAATTTCATTTTATCAGGAAAGTGTGTATGAATTTAGCTCATCCTGTATATTGATTGTACAACTTAGAAATATAGTTAGTTCTGATCTTTATTTGAAAATTTGTACGGACTCACGGAACCATAATTTATTAGACTATTGAAACTTTTTTCAAAAATCGTTGACTCCTATTTTTAAATATGTCTTTTAAAATAAAAAAAATAGCTTTTAGTGTTCCCAAGACTAATTAATTAATGTTGAAGTAGGCAAGATTATTAATTTTTGAACAAGCAGATGCAAATCTAATGATTTAAAAAAATCCTTATAAATATTTTGAACACAGCTAAACTTAGCGACAAAAAAGACCAATAAAACTTTCTTAGATATATAAAAAAAGTTATAAATACAAAGAAAGTAAACGCCCAGTTTTAAGAAACTGAGAAATATTCTACCGACTGCGCCAATTATTCAGTTTTTGACAATTTTCTTATAATTGCGCTATTTGACGACCGTAGCCATACAGGTATCTACCAAAATGTAGCAAGGAAAAGTTTATTTTTTAAAAATTCGTAAACAAGTTTGGCTCTAGGTAGTATTTTCTTTAATTTTTGATAAAATTTTGAAGCGAAATCGCTTATTAATCATTAATTTACTTCCTATAAAATATTTTGTAGTATTTGATATGTTTTCTATAAAGTGAGGTTTATACAAAAGAGTATAAAAGTTATTTTTCTATGCAATTATATTTAATAAAGATCGGACTTTAGGTGCATGTAAATTGGCGAAATAAGCACATCTTAAAATCAAAATTAAAAAATATTCTTCAATTCTATTTATGTTCTTTGCGGGAGTTCGTTCGATAACACTGAGCTCTTTGAACACTTTTTGCAGCTGTGTCGGCTCAATATCGAATTTTAAAAACTAAATAAACACGAACACGTACAAACATAAAAACAAAATTTTGTTTAAACAGTTCGAATAATTACCTGATCACAACAAAAATTACTAACTTTACAAGTAGATAATTAATTAAAAAAAATGTTTTTAAAAAAATATAATACTTTTAAGCTAATAAATCATTTTTCTTGCTAAAAGTGTTCGAAACATTTTTATATTTGCCGGAATTCTTAACTTTTTAGATAAATTAAACTTGCTTTATGCTAAAAACTTTACACAACTTTATACAAAACAACTAGGTCGAAAATCACGTTATTTTGCAAAATTTCGGTGTGCTTCACTTAATTTTTGTGTTTCAAAACGTTCAAGCTTATGTTTAAGTTAAAAACTTACTTTTCTCGCAAAATTTTGCCCAAATAGACCAAAAGATTAGCTATGAGGGTTAAAAATTATATTACTTTAGCTTCTTCCGCGCATTTTAATACATGTCTCAGTACTTTAATTTCCTTAAGTTAGCTCGTTGAAAAACACACGGAAATGTTATCTAATTAGTAATTACCTACTAATAATATTAATAATAATAAATAAACTTGATTCTTTTATTAAAAATTATTTAAAGTTCAAGAATCACCTAAGATTTTTACCCAAAAGTGTTGTGAAATTTCCGCTAACCATATATTAACAAATACAACGAAATTAATGACGAAAATATTATATCAAATTGACGTTATTTTGATCAGGTTAGAAAAATTTATTAATTCGTTTTTGACGTAAAACTCAATTATTTAAACAGATATACTTAATTGGAAAATTTTTCCTCCATTTTTTATGAGATTTTGGGTACTTCACCTATATCACTTGTTCAAAAATGTTGAAATTAATAACCACTTAAGTATTTTGTAAAATTTCCTCAAAAAATGACAAAATTATTAAATCAAACGTGATGTTAATTTGCCCTGTTTAGAGATTTAGCTCAAAATTTCTACAGTGTGCTCAAAAACTGGCGAACCAACTCAGTAGTAGGTACGTTGTTAAGAATCATGTGCAGATTATGGAAAAATATTTGAAAAATTCCAAAAATTATATTTTAACAAATTTGGAGCTACAAACTTCTTCTGGTAATTTCTTCAGTTTTCATTATTTTTTAATGTTTTTATGTTTCTTAAGAAGTAATCGTTTCCTAACAAAACGATGAATAATTATTTTTAAATTTACAATCAGACTTTGGCAAACTTTTTAATTTAAAAAAATTAAAATTTATGGAAAAAATCACAATTTATAGACGTGCCGTTTCAAAAATAATTTCTTCTTATTGTTAATCAATGCGATCACGACTGTTGGACAACATATCATTTATATGCTCATATCATTTATTTAAACTTTATTATTTATCAATAACTTTAATACAAATAATTTTTTTCTATTTTAGATTTTATACAAAGTGGTCCGCTCAGCTCCTGTCTTCTGTAGCTCAGGTATTAGTAAAGTTGAACTTTTGATTTTTTGTAAGTGTTATTTATACTCTAGGACGTATTTCAGGAAAATATTTTTGATTATACAGAGTTTCCTAAAAAGTATGACGTCATAATAATATATTTTTTCAATGGCATGCTATTAATTTTTAATGCCCATTAGAATACCTTTTTAGCTTCTTACATATTCCGGAAGTATTTTTTAAAATCGGTTCAAGAATTCGATGGCGAATTAGAAAATGAACGATTTTTTCTTATTACAACCCTGACGTAAGTCTTAACACATTTCGAGTTATTTGATAAAAATTTCTTTTGTCAATTATTTTATTGACAATTTAATGAATACATATCGAAGACGGTTTCCACTCCGTTTCTTTTTATGTCAATCGATGCAGAATTAAAAAACAAAAATTTTTTGTTATCACCTTATTACAAATCCTAACACATTCGGAGTTATTGGCAAAAAACACATTCTGTCAATGACAACTGACTAATGATTAAATGACGAACATTGTTAAGATTCTTGGCAAATAATTCCAACTGTGTTAAAATTTCCAATAGGGCTGTAATAACAAAAAATGTTTCTCTTTCAATTCCGCATCGATTGATGTAAAAATAAACAGGGTTGACGTCATCTTCGACTTTTATTCATTGAATTTGTCAGTAAAATAGTTGACAAAACATGTTTTTAGCAAATAACTCCAAATGTATTAGGATTTACGTTAGAGATGTAATAATAAAAAATGGTCCTTTTTTAATAATGCATCAAATGATATCAAAATTAATAGGGGTTGCTGTTTAAAATAAGCAAAATTAAAAGCTCACAATTTTAAAAAGTTTGATAATTGTAATTAATTAATTGTAAAATTATTTAATTGTAACCATCCTGTAATAATTTAGATGAATTAATCTTAACCAGTAAGTCTGTTGGATTTTGTTCAACACGCACCTAGTAATAATATCATCAAAAAACGTTGCTTCTATTTTTTATTAATTTTTAAAACTAAAGGTGTAAAACCGATTGTAATCCCTCAACCGATATACAATAAAATTTTAAGAATATGTACGACGCTAGAAAGATGACGTCTTACTTTTCTGTGACACTTTGTTTGATCAAAAATATTTTCCAGAAATACTTCCTGGAGTATACATAACATCTACAGTATACCATAAAACCAACTTAACTAATAACTGAGATACAGAAGACAGGAGCTGAGCTGAGCACCCTGTATGTAAGCAATTTTCTACCCAACACCAATGAGTTGGTGCGCCGGTTTTGAGCACCCGGTATAAAATCCTCCAATAATTTTGAGTTATAGAATTATACTCCTCCCTATTTTGCAAAATCTATCTCAATTTTTTTTGTAATTCGCTTAGCGAGCCGCCACTGGGCTAAAGTCCGTTCCTTAATAAACTGATAACTCAAAAATTCAATTTCTTTTTCCTTCTAAATTATATTGTTCAAATTCATTTTAATTAATTTTGGAATGTGAAAAATGTCACCCCCTTTTGTGAATAGAATATTTACCTCGATCCGTACTGGCTCCCATGCCAGGACCTATAAGGATCATAATCCTCGATAATACTCGGCTCCTTCTCAATAATCTCCGTCCTGGCACAAGCGCACGTCATTGCCGAGCACAAGAAAATATTAATGATCAACATAATAAGAAACAGCACCCCTAGGGCAATACAAAGCCACAGCAACCACGTCGGATGGACACCCCCTTCGTCGCACAACTCCTGCACCAGTGGCGGATCGCCCGGATCCAGCACAAACACACTGGTGGCGGCCATAAGAATCCCCTCCTCGGTGGTCAGCGCCCTCGACTGCGCCCCGTCATTGCAGACCGGCTCCGGGCAGGAGCCCCGACACAGGCCGATGTCGCACTGGAAATGCACCTCGGAGCTTTCCGGGAAGCGGAACATTGATCTGAGTTGGGCGTCCGCAGTGCCCTTCTTCTCGTCGTAGACGAAAGGGCCGATCACGTCCCCGTTGGTAGGGCAGCCCTTGTCGTCGATGAGGGGCACGCTGCTGTTGAGCTTGTTGAAGGCGAAGCAGGACTTGACGCGGAAGCCGTAGGTGCCGTCAGGGCGCGAGATCTCGGCGCGGAGAGTGTAGGGCTTGCTGTAGACGGCTTGGGTGATTTTGCGAGAGCCGTCCAGGAGGCGCAACGAGACGAGGGAGGTTTCGTTCCGGGCGTTGCGGAAGCCGGCTTTGCCGCAGGTGATCACGTAGAATTTGTCGTCGGCGAGCTCGAGGGTGCGGTGGATGCGGACGGCGATGGGGACGGAACGCTCCTCGGTTTTCTGAAACAAAAATAATATGAATGAAAATATACAGAATCGCTCAAAAGTATGGATACAGTTAAATATTTTCAGAACGGTTTAGCAGAGAACCTTGAAATTTGGGAAACAGCTAAAAGTGTTTAAATTCTATCATCTGAAAGCTTTTCAAATTTTTATTAACAGTTATTTTAAAAATACAAAGCTAACTTGATTTTTTTGAAATGGCGCGAAGGGTCAAATTTAATGATGTTTAAAAAGTCATTTTCTTCTGAATTCAGTGATGTAAAATAATACCCACCTTTAGTTTTATTAGGAGATAAAAAAATAAAAATTCAAAAATTTTCTAGAATAGTAAAACTAAGTTAGTTTTGAAAATACTGTTATTGGCGATATCTGTCACTTGTACAAAGTGTCTCAGCTAAGAATTTCGAGCTTAATATCTCAGTTATTTGTCAACGGATTGTTATGAAATTTAGAATGCACATATTTTAGGAGGTGGTCTTTCAATTAGAGGCAAAAAAATGACCTCAAGTTAAAAAATGAAATTTTAAAACACATTTCTGTTATTTAAAATTAAGCCAAATTACTGTTGGATCATCAAGCTACGAAAAATAAATGACCACACAAAAATGCTCGGCTGATCCAAGAAAAAAAAATTGTTGTTAAAAACTTAATCCAAATTTTGCTAGTAATTTGGGCAGTCACCTTTTGAAACAATTGTTGAAGCATTTCTATGCGGCATTTTGTGCACCACTCAAAAAAAACTGTCAAAAGTGTGTGCGCTGTAAAATTCTTTAAATTTGGTGAAATTACTTTAAGAACCAGCAACAGTAGCTGAAATTTCTGTGTTGTTGAAAAAGGAATCAATATTCGCCTATGGAAAGTGTCGTTGGACTTTTTGTGAAATGTTATTTATGAAATGTAAAGTTCAAAGAATCGTCAATAATTTGAAAACACAGAAAGCGCACCTGAACTAAATCGAGTGAGGACAAAACACGTCACTGGAAACGCAGAAATAGTTGGGGCTGTAATTCAAGCTTTTGAAGAGAATCCAATCAACAGTGTACGAAACATTTCCAAAGTCCTGAATGTTCGAGTGTCTAAAATTTTTCAGTTGTTAAAGTAATAATTTCGTGAGTTTTTTCGCAGTTAGCCTATTTTAATTTTCAACTCCAAGACCGTTAACACCCTGTACTATTTGCAGACCTATCAAATTCACACAGTATGTGTATTCAGTGGCTCAGCAAAGGGAGGAAGGTTTAGGGTTGAACGCCCCCTTGAAGCAAAAATGATTTTAGTGGTGTTAATGAAACAAAAAATACATTTTTAAAACAATCAATATTCGACTTTTTCTACTCCTATAAAATTCAAATTTTTGTAATTTTTCAGAAAAATCATAAATAAATATAATATATATATAATATATAAATATAATAAATATAATATAATATATAATAAATGCAACATTTTTTATACCATGATAGGTATTAATTTTTAAGTAATAATATCATTCTTTAATGAAAACAAACTTTTTTAATTGCTTACTGTTTCTGATAGTACACACCTTTATCTATGTGGTAATAATAAGAATATTAAAAAAAAATAAATTTTACACAAAACAAAAAAATACAAAAAAAGCCTTATCATGTCCTTTCATTATGTTCTAAGCCGACTGTTTTTTAGAAACACTTAAACAAAAAATAAAAAACAATCACCACCAATAAAATAAGACAGGGAACAGAAAAATAAAGCTTTTAGCGTAAAACTTCCAATAATTTTTGTAGCTACAAAGTATGATCTATACCCACAACAAATAAACTTAGGCTTGAGACACTTTTTACATTATTTTTGCACAAAATAACATTTTAGAAAAAAAATTCAGCGACATATTTATTAATTAATTAACTTATTATTATTTCTCTTGTATTAGCTGTTTCAAAACTATAAAAACGCCAACGTGGCATTTTACCGATTAATTTTTTTTATATAAGATTAATAAAATTATAATATAGTTATTAATTTTTGACGTGCATGAATAATTTATATCAGCTAATTTTAACAGAAAATGCGACTTTGGCATTTTTATAGTTTCGAAACAGCTTCTACGTAGTAGTAAAGTTGTTGCTTATTCCATAGGTACGAGTAGAGGTAGTACGCCTTTATTATACAAGTGGTAACTATAGTACATTATTTCATTTACTTATGGTCTGTTTTTATAAACAATTGTCAGTGTCAAAATCGGGTATAAAAGTAGTTTATATCGCCTTAAAAGAAAAAATTAAGAAATCAAATTTACATTACGTACCCGGATTTGAGATGAGCAATACAACTATTTAAGAAATTTTTTCAATTAAAGCCATACAATAAAAATTTAATAAAATAAAGTATCCATTTGGTGGCTTTTTATTCTATTGGTGATTTTTTTATTCTATCGGTCAAAAAATTTAACAAATATTTCTCGATGTACCTATAAGAGAAAACGTATTATACACGTACGGAAAAGTTGGCATTATCTGCTTGTGATAAACAGCTTTTCTTTACTTGTACAATAAACTACTACTATTTACCGAGTTTGAGTGTAAATCGGACGCTTTATTGCCAAGTGGATTTTTAAACGTTGAGTGATAACGAGAACTTTATCATTATCATCCCAGAGGTGAAATAAATGAACTCATTTACACAAAAACGAGGTAAATACCACATCTTATTCTTCGAATTAGATTCAACAAGGCCTATTTTTTTAAATTTGTTAAAAATAATCTGATTAAAAAATGCCAAACAGTTGTCAAAATATTCTTACACAGAAGAAAAACCGTATGTTTTGACATTGGAAAAAGAATTGTAAAAAAATTCTAAAAGTCTAAAGACGCTCATTTCTCACTTCTATGTAATGTTACTATGTTACTAGTTTCTATAGTAAAAATATACATTTACGTATGTAAACCCCCATAAACTCAATCTTTGGCTGCACCACTATGTCTATTACTTACTGTTTCTCAAAAAATTCATGTATTTTTAAATACTTATTTATTTCGTCTTATTTTTCATTTGTAATAATCAAATGATACTGCTAAAAAAATTCTTCAATTTACCTCTTATGGGAAACCTCGAACTAACTCAAAAATCGATCTCTGCCATTATTAAAAGTTTTAAAATCGTATTTAGGCAATTAAAAAAGCCGTTAACTGTTAATTGGGGTACTCAAAAGTGGAAATAAGTTAACTCCAAAATTTTAACCTCAAGTTTGGATAACTTTAAGTACCCATGACTCAAATTTTCCAAATAAAGTATCCCAAATTTTATTTTACTAAACAGATAGTAGAACAGAATTTAATTCTGCATCGATCTATCTGATAACTGATAACTGATAAGTTACAAATTTTCGCTATTCGAAATTTTATTAGAACTTCTAGTACCTACTTCCAAGGTGATGTCGCTCTATACCTACCATGTAATAATCGTCGCTTTATCGACAGTATTTGCTCACAATTTTATTAATATTTAATTAATACATGCTTTGGAAACATATCTAGCTACATTTCTATTACTGATTCTGTCTGAAATACAAAATAAATATTCGAGTCATTTTTACTTCATGTAATAGTTTATACTACAATAAATGCTACAGAGTAAATGCTTCTACTTCAAGTAAAAGCAAAGACTTTTTTCATCATATCACTCATTATTCCTGCATTTGTAACGCGTTTAAACGAAATGGAAACTGTATTGGAAGTATTTCTGATTAGATTACTATCTTTTATATTGGGTTATAAATTATAATACACATTTCCATGGTTCGTGATAGAATAGCATATAAATGAAAGAGCATTTTCGTGAAAATCTTCAAATTTCTTGTTTTGAAACATTAAACGCACTCAAGCCAAAAGCTCACTCGAACATTCGTCCTGGCAACAGTTGTTGAGCAGATGGGGGGGGAGATTTCTTTATTCTCCTGGAGAAATATAATTGCAGTGATCATTCTGCAATCGCTATTATATTGTATAAACCTATGCTAATATCTAAGCAATTGTAAACCGGCCTGTAATAACAACAACAACAGTAAAACTGATCTGTGCCGCTTGCACTTTTTTGCATTTAGCCGTGGATATGAAGAAGCAATTAATAGTCTAGAGATGGTTGCTTAGATGTGACCCCTATCAATAAAGCCCGTTGCACCATCAACACCTGTGCCCCTCCGGCTTATTTACGCACTAGAAAAAATATCCATTCGACTACAACAATATTTTTTCAATAAAACATTTGCGAGAGATTTCAACCGGAAAATTTTACCACAAATCTTCTCTTCGTTGTATAATAACAGCATTGTCCATGCCTGGAACTATGACATTATTCATGGGCTAATAGTTCGTCTAATGGCCTTTGTCTTAGGAGCTCAAACCTGCAGAAAAATTAATCAACTTGTGATAGTTTTATTTTGCAATCTTCCCGCGCACATTACGTCAATTGGCGATAGTTTTGATGACCTCAAATAGAAATAGCGTAGGCTTGTTGGCCAATCAGGGGGCGTTAACACTTTTTTTTACTTTTTAAGACTGCGAAGGAGGCACAGTTATGAATTACTTAAAATGCATCGTGACTTTACTGTTGATGTCATTAACTGTTTTTGTAATTCCGGTCTCATACTTCTCAACATGCATTCCTACTGTAATAATTATCATAAAATTTATACTCAACTAAAGGGCCTTAATAAAATATCAATGCATAAAACATAAAGTTCATCTTATTTCGTAATCAAAGAACAAAATAGTTTTTCGTATAAAATGTGAAACTGTATCTTGTAATTTAGTTCTGTGAAATGATCATTATAAACATACTTTTCACAAACACTAAATTAAATTGTGTTCCAAAAAATCGTAGTCGATGGCAATTAAAAAATTAAATACCCAACTTAAAACAAAATGTTTAAAACCAAAATAAGAAACAAAAAATAAAGCAAAGAAAAAATTCCCTCTTAAATTTCTTCTGTTTTTTTTAATTATTCTGTAGTTTTGTTTAAGTATTTTCTTGATTATTCTTTATTTAGCATTGTATATGTGTGTGTACTCTTTTCAAAATTTTTCTTTAAATTCTTCTAAAATTCTTTTGTAAAACCATTTCTAAATCTGAAATCGTGTCTCTCTTTTAGATTATTTTAAAAACCCGTCATTAGATTCTTTTATGAAATCTTTCTACTTTTTTCTTTTCTTTATAAGTACATAATTTTTAAGCTCCATTAAAATTCTTTAATAAACACTCTCCAAATACTCTTTTAGATTCTACTTTGCTTCGTTTGAAACTTCTACAGGTTTATTTAATACTCTGCCAGATTATTTTATACGTAGCATTATTTCTGTACACTGTTACAATTTTTTTTTTAATAATGTTAGGTTTTTTACGTTTTCCATTAAGGATACAAAAGTTCAACTCGTAAGAAAAGTGGTTAATTGTCTCGTAAAAACTTAATTTCTTAATCCATCTGTTTTCACTCGAAAGTAAACCATCACTTTTCTTTACTTGTTAAACAATTTGCTCGTATTGTTTCGTTTAGAGCGTCTACATCTAAAATCGTAACCATCCTTATCATTACTTTATAAACTTTCTTTTATAAATTCTTCTCTAGATATTTCTTTATAAGTGTTTTATTAAAGTTATTTTAATTAAATTAAAATTAATTAATTTAATTAATTTAATTACTTTAATTTTGCGCCTTTTTTAGAATTTTGATGTTTGCTTTAGAGTTTTTCCAAATTGTTTCTGTACATTTCTCTAGATTTTTCGAAAGACTTCTCAAATTCTTTTTTAAAGCAGGTACTAAAGTAAAATTCTGATTTCTCTAAAAAAATTCTTCTATGAAAGTACTACTTTAAATTTACTTTTTAAAATCTAAACAATTTTTTTATGGATTCTAATTTTTTCAAGAAAAAACTAAACTTGTTAAAATAAATTGATAGTAATGTTTTGATATTTGGTTGTGTAAAAATGTTGCAAGTACCTCTTGCAATAACGAAACGTGCCATTAAAAAATAATTAAATAATTGATGACATTTTGTTAAAGTTTTCTTATTAATTCTTAAAATTGCTAGTTTGAGGGACATGGAACCTTCCTTTATACAAATATACTTTTAATTAAACTAGTAGTACTTACTTACTAATAAAAGTAATAACTAAATTGTTTTTAGTAAAAAAAAAATGACATATGAGAAAGAAAAGTAAGAACATTAATAAAATATAAACAAAATATTGAATAACCAACAACTAAAAAAACTGAAAGTTATAAAGAAATAGAATGTAAAACAATATATAAAAGTAAAAAATAATTAGAGACAGTTATCATTACGAAGCCATATATTACAGATCTAAAAAATAAGTAATTAATATTAGCTATTTCAAGACTATAAAAATGCTGATGTCGCATTTTACAGAATATTTCTTAAATAAGTTTGATAAAATTATAAAATACATGTTAATGATTAGATTTCTCATTAAAAGTATAAATTACAATACCTTTTACTTTTTTGAAGTGCATGAATAATTTATATAACAGCTAACTTTGGAAGATAATGCAACTTTGGCGTTTTTATAGTTTTGAAACAACTAATACAGATAATTTAAAAAACATTAAAAAAAAGAGAAACATATAAAAATAATGACTTCAGAAAATTAATACTGAAAACTAAATAAGAAAAAATTAAAATAAAAAGTTTAAGAGACAAAAATATAGACTGGAGGAAATAAGAAACCATAATTAAATTAAACAAAAATCAAAAAAGAGCACAAATATTAGAAAAAAAAGGAAATACAAAAAAACTATTGACTATTCCAAAACAACAAAAAAGAAAAAAAACACTAAAAACCCGAAAGCTGAAAAATATATAAGTAGGAAAAAGTGTTATAGACAGACAAACGAAGTATAGGAAAGTTTTAGAAATTAAAAACTAACATAATTTTTTGCATATTTTATAAGCACGTAGGAGTATTTTCACATGCATATCAGAGATTTCAGAAGACAACGACGATGACAAAAATATTTAATGAGGAATAATGACATGATGTCGAATTTATTTCAGATTATTTTATAACCTTTTTTAAGATTCTTTTATAAGTATTTCTTTTTATTTATTTTCGAGATTTTACACAAAAGTACTTTATAATTTTTCTTATGTTTTACAAATTCTTTTATAGCTATGCGTCTTTTCATAGTTTTGTTGAAAATTATTTTTTAACATCTATCTGATGAGCTCTTTTCAAGATTTTTCCTAAGGTTTTCTCCTGATTCTTTTCTAAACCCGTATGCAGAAATAAAATCTGGACTTATAAATCAATTTTAAAACTTGTTCATAAATTCTGCTTTAGATCCTTTTTTGGAATTACTTTGTGAACCATAGTCAAAATTAATTAACACTTGTTCTATAATGTTCAAGTTCCACTATGCCTTGTTCAAATTTTTTTTATTGTTTTGTTGAGATCTTCTCTCCATTATTGTTTCTGAACAAAAGTTAATATTCTAAAAACAATAATGCATTTTCTTCTACAGTATTTCAACAAAATATTTAAAATCACATTCTCTAAAAATTCGTTACCTAATCTTAGAACTTGCCAAAAGTTCTAACTAAAACGATAGAAGTTAAAGAATGTATGTACAGAGCGTTTTAAGTTTTAGGGGCAGTCAAAAGATAAATACTTCTAGATAGCAAGAAAAGAAAAAAAATAGAAAAGTTTCTGAATTCTCATCTAAAAATAGGAGAAAAGGTATGATGCGAAAAAGATTGAAATAATTTGAAAACAAAAAAATAATGCAGTTTTTTGGTTTCACGCTCATACCATGAAAATTTGGGGTAATATTAAAGCATCAAATTGAAGCGTGTCGTTTGAAATATATTTTTTTTCCTTTGGACAACTAGAAGTATTTATTTTTTCACTGGCACTAAAACTTAAAACATCCTGTACTATGCTTCAAGATGCAATAAAACAGCTTTGTTCAGAAATTTTATCTAATACATTTTTGAGTAAATTAAACTAAGATCTTACACAGAACTTTAAATTTATCTTGAACTTTTATGGTCCACTGATTAGGTAACTGGTCGACTGTGCTTCAAAATGCACGTATTGAGTATTCAGATGACGATCCGTTACCAATTTTTTGCTCTCAATTGTATACCAGTTATGTGCATTACAACTTCATTTCCTTGACATATATGAAAAATAAGTTTAAGCATTAACAAGGCCATAAATTAACTAAGTATTTGTTTAACAAAAAAATAAAGTAATAACAATAATAATAACTAATAAGTATAATCTTGAAATTTGAGTAGGTAGGTAGGTGTATGATGTCTTTCCACCTGCTCTTGACCAAACTTGGGTACAACCATTCTTGTTTTCTTTTACGAGCCCATCGGTGAGTAACTTTAATTCAATTAACACCTCGCGCAATGTTTACCAGGAAACACTTTTAAGTCGTTAAACGTGGAAGCAGAACGACATGAAGCCGAAAAATTTACAATCCAACTTCAAGGTTGCATTTTCGACCTAATAAACTTTTTTTATAACATGAGATATTTCGTGACCACGTCAATGATTCGATTTCAGTAGAACAAAAAACACACACTGTTCTCCTCACTTGCGAGAATTGAGAATTAATACGGCAATTAAATTACAGGATCTTGTGATCGGCATCCAGCAAGGCTACGATATTATTAAATGGCGATTTAATCGTTGGTATGCAATTAAAATTTCCGATCGTATCTCAATGAAAATGATTTTTTCATAAACTAGCAACTAGAACAAAAAAATCTGGTGCCTTATCACTTATCATTATTATTACTGTTATCATGTTATCAATAGAGACCGGATTTTTAGGAAGTAAAAACCGTATTTAGGTGTCAAAAAAAAATTGTACAAAATCATAAATTAGGTTTTAAAATCTAGTTAATTTAGGATACATTTTGTATTAACTCCTACTACAGGAAAAAATCACAATTTTTATTGCAATAAATTTGTCAAAAATTTAAATTTATTACACGAAAACAGCTATAAACAAGTTAATTAATTGATGAAAATTAATTCGTTTATCCGTGAGAATTCATTTTAACGTAGAAAATAAACTCACAAAATGGAAATACTCATATTAATAGTAATAGAATCAGGCACCTCTGCATTATCAATATTTTTTCCTTCAATGAATATTTTTATTTTCAGTAGTTTTATTTTACTTACTAATTTTTCCACAACTCTTGGAATACATTTTACAAAAATTTACACTGTATTCACGAGTTTATTTGCTTCAACAAGTGCCAGGTCTACAGTTTTTAATTTTTGTTATGAAATTTACTAAAATTTCGGAGTCAGAAAGTAAATTATTTTTCAAAATGCCATAACTAAAAGAATGCCTTGTATTTGTAAGAGCTTGTGAATCTTCAAAAAAAGAGAAACACTAATAAATTAAAACATGACATTCTGAATAAAAAAAACAGTATACTAACCAGAGACTGAAAAGCTAAAAAAGTAAAAACTGGTATACAAATAAATAAAAAAAAAGTGAAGTGAAACTAAAAAAAGTAAAGAAAAATTTACGAAATCATTAAATTTGAACACAAACTAATTACGAGAATCAGTTTTATCAAAAACAAATCCATGACAATTTTCCACAAATATGAACCCAAGTGTAATAAAAATCTTAAAATTTACCTTAAAAACAGCGAAATTCCAGGTGGATGGACCGACATTTATATAATAATTAGACAATTGTTTTTTGTTCAGTTTTGAACGCCTTATAATTAGTCTATTTTACAGTCGGGAGTGCAATATCTCTCTGATATCCAATGAGAAACGTTTTAATCGTCTCGCAATTTTTTGGGCACCAGATAAACAAATAAGAGATGATATTTATATTTTTATTGGTCAATTACTCATTTCTGAGACAAGTGGGACACCAGTGAACCGGTTTAGGGGCCTGTGTTTCTCATAGACCGGAATTTCAAGCTTAAATACAATTAAAATGCTCGATTCTGCATAGTTTTGATTACATTACCTATTACTTTTTTGAAGTGCATGAATAATTTATATAACAGCTAATTTTAAAAGCAAATGCAACTTTGGCGTTTTTATAGTTTTGAAATAACTAATATAGATCATTTTAAACACATTTAAAAGGAAGAGAAAAATATAAAAAATAGCAAGAGTGACTTCAAAAAATTAATACTGAAAACTAAATAGAAAAAAATTAAAATTAAAAGTTTAAGAGAAACAAAAATATAGGTTGGAGAAAATAATTAAAAATTTAAAATAATTAAAATAATTAAATTAAGCAAAAAACAAAAAGAGGCAAAAATATTAGGGAAAAAAAATAAAAAAAACTGTTAACTATTGTTAACCAAACCTTAACCTGTTAACCAAAACAACAAAAAAACACTAAAAACCCAAAAACTGACAAATAAAAATACTGATGGAGATGAAATATGAGACACCAGTGAACCGGTTTAAGGGCCAGTTTTTCTCATAGAACGGGATTTCAAGCTTAAATACAATTAAAATGTTCGATTTTTTTTGAAGAAAACATACTTTTTCAGAAATTTATGACACAAAAACTAAGAATCTTAGCAACACTAAACACTGACAAAGAAACTTTAACGCAGAGTAAAAATACAAAAAGATAAAACATATTGAGACTGAAATTACGAAGAACTAATTGATTGAAAAACTGAGAAATTAAAAAAACTATAGAAATAGAAAAATGAAACACTAATAAATTGAAACATTAGATTCTGAACAAAAAACCAATACACTAAGAAACTAAAATGCTAAAAAACTAAAAAACTGCAATACAAGAAAACTAAAAACTGTAAGATTAAAATTCTGTAGATCTAAGTAACTAAAAGAGTGCTAATTACAAATCAATTGAACTGCAAAGTGAAAACATTAATAATAAAAAATACTAAAACCAAGATAAACTGAAAAATTGGGAAAATGAATAATATAAAATAAAAAAATCTTTAGATGTAAAAAAATAACTATAAAATTGTAAATTTTGATGTGATAATTTTAAACGAAATATTAATAGAAAACTGAAAAAAACATCTTATTTTAAATTAGGAAGGTTAAACACAAATGTAAGATGTTTAGAACTCATATAGAATACAATAATACATTTCAGAAATTTAGGAAAAAATAAAAAAGTGTCAATATTTGTTTTAGCAAAACAATATTATTTCGAGGTAGTTTTAAAAAAGCTCTTAAAAATTGCGTGTTAGGAAAGTTTTCTAAAATCCGGTCTTTAGTTATCAATCAAACGGTGTATCAACTAAGCAATCGATACCTCTCTCCTTCACCTT
This sequence comes from Tribolium castaneum, assembly GCF_031307605.1. NCBI lineage: Eukaryota > Metazoa > Arthropoda > Insecta > Coleoptera > Tenebrionidae > Tribolium > Tribolium castaneum. The sequence continues at coordinate 5,324,744 of NC_087395.1, read as the reverse complement.
TCTACGCCATTTATAAACCGACAAGATCACGTTGAATTAGTCCAAGATTTGTGTGTGTGTTGTTGAGAAAACCCTGAGCTGGAGCCATGTATGCGGTCTTCGAGGTCTCTGGATGACATTGCATTTGTTCTCGATAATTATAATTGTGTTATAATTATAATAAATTTGATCAGTTTTTGCATAGCGTTTGGTTATTTATAGTGGCAGGAAAAACATTATTAAGCCATTTCATTCCAGGGCGTGGACGTAAACACCCAAAGCCAAAGTTATGCGTCCACGTCATCGTGGAACACGGTAAAACCTACGCGGTTTGCATATTTGGACATAACATGCTTGAAAATCATTTATTTAAACACTAATCAAGCCTAGTTTAGAGATGTTTGGTAAAAGTAAAAAATCAAAAGTGAGTGAAAGTAACAGCTTCCGAGATTCTAATCAGGATGAAGATATAGGTACTTAAAAAGTTTAAAAAACTTTGATTTTACTTGAAGAATACAAGAAAACAAAACGCAAGAAGAAGAGAAACCACTTCCTTAAATTAAATGTATCTAATACAACTATAAAAGAGTAAATATTTTTTCTTTTATTTTTGTTTTTTCAGATCTCTTGTGTTTCGTCACAGGTTCAATTCCACTTTCTATGTGGCTAAATTATGATTTTTTAGGAGAAAGTAAAACTAGATCAAAATAAATTTATTGTAATGTTTTGATATTTGGTTGTGTAAAAATGTTGCAAATATACCTTCTGCAATAACGAAACGTGCCATTAAATAATAATTGAATAATTGGTGACATTTCATGGAAGTGTTCTTATTACATCTTAAAAGTGCTAGTTTGAAACACATGTTAGTTTTCTTTAAGAAAAAAAAAAGATAGTTTGAATTAAACTAGTGATAATTATACTGATAAATATCACTATTTATGGTAAAAAAATGCTATTTTTAGTAAAATAAACTGAAATATGTACTTAAGAAAGAAAAGTAGGAACATTAAAAAAATAAAAACAAAACTTGAAATAAATAAGAAAACATGAAAACAAAATGTTGAAGACAGAAGAAAAAAGACTAAGACAATAAAAAGAATAGTAAAAATTAATAAAAAGAAAGAGAAAAATAATATTGAAAAACGAATAAATATGTATTGAAGAAGAAATATATACCTAAAGTTGGAGAACGTTGAAAAGCAAAACGACTAGAGAAAAATGAAAAAAATACTACATATATCAAAGTCTCTAAAACTGACAAAACACAAAAAAGAAAAAATAGAAAAATGTATAACACTTGCAAAAAGTAATGATGTAAAATAGATGTAGCCAGCCAACAGAAAATGGAAACGTTTAAAAAATATAAAATAATATAAATAAATAAATAATATAATCTTATTCCCTTCAGGGGTTTCACAAAACAACGATTGACAAAAAAAAATAGTAAAAAAATTGACACCGCAGCGTTTTAAAAAAACTTAGGAAGCCTTGATGTTGAAATTGTAAAAATATGTTTACGTTTCAAACATTTATGCCAAATTTTATTTTTCCTTATTTTTCTCAATTGTCTTGTATTTCATTTTTACTTTGTCTTATGAATATTTTTCAAACAAAATGACAAAGTATCTTCAGAAATATTTAAACAAGAATCACAAAAATTATAACCAAAAAATTTGAGAAAAACAACAAAAATTAAAATTAGGCATAATGTTAGCGCGTCTTTTCATTTAGGGGTTTTTTGTAATATTTTTACTAAGAGATAAGTAGTAGTCGAGAAGCGATCGGGTGGCAGCAACACGCCGCATTTCTCAGTGGATTTATTAATTGTTAATTTAATTGTGCCGTGCCGTCAAGGTTCTCTTTCTTCCTATTCTTCCTCTTTCCTTACTTCTTCCTTCTTACATCGATCTGCACTTTGACGGACCACTCAGTAAGTTTTTTTTTGTGTTGTTTTGGATTCAATTAAATAGCCTTTCTTTTACGCAATAACACATAAATATTTTAAAAGTGAGCAAAAATGAAACAAAAGAAAAAGTCAATAAAAGTACACACAAAAAAGTTAAAACCAAAAATTCCAAAAATGCAAAATATGAAGTTATAATTTATTTATACACCAATAAATAAAAAAAAAGAAAAAATATATAACAAACTATATTTGTGGGTCGTAAAAGTTTTAATTTAATTTTAATTTTTTTTTTTAATTCCTTTTAACATTAATTTTCTTTAAATCTTGCTGTGTTATTCACATTAAGTTTCATAAAAATAATAGAACTAAAGAATCATGTAGAAGGGAAAGGACAATTTAAAGAAACTTCTTTGTCATCTTTGTTTTTACATTGTTTAGTGGTATTTAATTTCAGAGACAAAAACCACTTTACTCAGAAATTAAAATAAACGCAAAATTCTATTTCTTGCAATTTTTTGGGAAAAAGTAAGTTAAATTCTTGTCAATTTATAATACCCGCATTTTAATTTTTTGTTACCAGTAGGAATACTTAGTTAAATGATTACAGTCCTTTCTCCGCATTTAGGTATCTATAATTGTGCATTCTTTTTTATGTCATATGTAAAGAGAAAGTAAACAAAATTGTTATCTGAGCGTAAAGAGTCACTCCAGGTCTTGATTAAAATCTTCTCTTAATTAACTGATTAAAGAAGAAGCGAAGCTTATTTTCATTTCCCCCTCATTTAGGTGAAATTTTAGTTTATTATTAGTCATTATTTTTTAACTAACATTAAAACTGCCTGTCTTTGAATATGCCAGATTTCTACTCTATAGTAAAGGACTGGGATTAAAATTAGAAATCGTTGAAATAATTCGTGTTCTTCAGAAACCACTAAGTAAAAGCTTGATCATATTTCTTTGTAAATTTCCGAATAGAGTAAAAGAACATTAAATAAAGTATTTAACAAAAATTCTAATCTCTCATCTGAATATTATTACTGTAAATTAATTTTTTTTTCTAGCAATTATTTCTCCAACAACAAAAGTTTTGTTTAGTTTTAAATTTGACAAATCATGCGGCATAAATGGGTTACACATTAAAATTATTAGATTGTTCAAAAGTAGACAACTGAAAAAATAACGATCCAATGATTTTATCCTGTGACCTAAAGAGTTAATAATAATTCCTGCTTTAAAAAGAAAGAAGAAAGAATGTTTGGAATGTCAAGAACTTAGATATTGTAAAATAAATCTGTTCTAACGAAATATTGAAATAAGGATTATAAAACTATAGAATTTATTTTAAATTTTCCTGTTTTCATGACAAATGTATCACCTGAATTTAAAAATTCTATTATTTATATATTTTGTCACCGCTTTCCTTATGTAATACAGTCTGTGTCTGCATAAAACTAACGGCGGTATTAATGGAATGTGTAATTGTGTTAAAGCACAGTCGTGGTCGGCTAAGGAATGTGAATGGGTTAACTAATGTTTGTGCAAACTTTTGTTTTAGGTCCAATTACGAATACAGTTTAAAAATTCATAGCAATATTTCAAATTTTTTCATAATAATTACCACCACACAGCTCAGCACAAATTTCATTCATTCGTAACTAATCACTGATCGATTATCACAACGCCAAATTAACGTAATCTAACAGTAATAATAAGATGAATGAATCTGATATTATCTCCCACCATGTCAAAAAAGTTATTTTACTCTATAAACAAACTATTTAATTTTACGTTCCATTGCGGAGTTAATGACTGATGATGTTAATCGGCATCTATAAAATTTTACGATACAACAACCTCAACGGTACTTTATAAATTTCTTATCTTCCTTAAAAGTGTTATACAGTAATATCTGTTTACTGGAGTAATGCAGATTGTAAATTTCAAGCTTATTTATCCAATCTGTTACAGCTCAATAAAGTAAAAAAAACAAAAAAACAGGACAACAAAGAATATGAGAAAGACAAATTTCGTTAACCGTGTTTCAATCACTTCTACAATATTGTTTGGTCAAAATAGTGCTATCAATTTCATTCTTTTTTTTTTCTGTTCATAAAATATCAAGATCCAAATCATTTGGTTTACCAGTTTATTTTTTAAAATGATAACCTAATACAAAAGCGATTATAAAAATTTGCACAATTGTTATTTCAAAAACTAATTGTTATACTGTTTAAGACACGAACGAGCATAATGAATGAGTGCTTCAAATAGTTGTCATTTTAAATCGCCAGTTAACAAACGAGTTCAAATTTGAAATTAAAACCAATTTCATCTTCTTCATGATGCATTCTTCAACTACAGTTTAAACTTTGACACTATCATGAATTAATTGCAAGCAAAACCGTAAAAGTTTGGTAATATTTGCATTTTTTTTCAAGTGATGGCAATGTTTTTTGTAAATTGCATCTACATTGCACCTCAATGGTTATGGTAAATTTATGTACAGTTGCCAACATGAAGTAGATAGGTGGTGAAAGATAATGTGTTTTTTAAGAAACAGAAGCACCTTAATATAGGAAGTACATTTTTAAACGTAACAATAAAAGAGCTACGTCATAAAAAAGTCCAATATCACGTCACAAAATACATTTTTTTCGACAAAATCATTTATTAGTGCTAACAGAACAATGTGTTCAAAAATATTTGTTCATCAAATCGGCAATGAAATTCAAATTTAATGTGCCGTCTCGTCCAAATAACTATCCTACTTTCTATGTCCAATCTTTGAATTAGCTTTTTACGCAATTTTTGGATTTTTCGGCAAAGTTGATTCAAGTGAAGAATTTGTCTTGATATATGTTTTATATTTTCGTGATTTTTGTTGTTCTGTATTCTTTCGTTTTTAGACTCGAAGCCCTTTGCATTTTTTTGACGTATCTGTCACTTTGACGGCTTCACAATTTTCATAGGTGACTTGATGAACAACTATTCTTGACATATTGTATTATCAAGAAAAAACTTTGTGTGCATTGAAAAATACTGTAAGTGTACAGAGTGTTCTGTAGAAATCCCCCATTAGCAGTATTAAAAGTTGTGATAATAGTATTTATTTAAAAATTGATTTACAGTCATAATTCGTTAGGTCTTGTTGAAAAAATATTCTGAAAATGAATGCACTTCCGATTATACCAAAAGTCAGTATCAATTGTTACTCGAGTTATTTTAAAAAAATCATCAGTTTTCCTATACCCAAATTTTTTGAAATTTTTATGTTTTTTTTATTTTGGTTTTGCTTAAACAATCGGTAACTCTGCCATTTTTGAAAATTTTAAACTTTTATTAGGAAAATCAAGAGAGAGTCTTATCATTCTGTTAGTGCGTTAAAAACAAAAAAGTTAACAACTCCAATCTTTTAAGGTTAAATTTGTACAACTTCTGGTACCCATAACACAATTTTTCCCAATGAAATACCCCAATTTTTGTTTTACTAATTGGAACAAAATTTTGTTCTGCATCGATTTGTATTAGCTATGTATGATCATCTTCAGCTTATGTTGCTTTATTTCCTTACTAGTCAATAATTTACTAACTATTGTTGCCTAATTGGCTAAAAAGTTATTTCTCATAAAATTAGCAACTGTTCCCTGTCTTACACTTTCTATTAATACAAAATAATTTCATTAAACTTTGGTTTGAAAAACTTTGATCCTTTATATTTTTTCTCATTCTATGACAACGTATACGAAAAGAGATATGACTAATGAAATATCAAAAAAAAAAAAACACGATGATATGGAAAACGTGTTTTAAAATTGTGTTTATAATCTACGATTCAAATATTAAAAAGAAAGCTTAAAATATTACCAACAAAAAATTTCTTTTCGATTAAGTGAAAAAAAAAAATAAGCATTTCATTTGAAAAAAAATGAGTTATGTGTATTTTAATTTTAAAAATTTGAAATTTGCAAGAAATGTGAAAACGCCAAAGAATCAAAATCTTTTAGAGAACCTTAAATATTTCGAAAACTACCAAATTTAAATATAGAATAATTCGGACAGTCCACAAACGCAAATAATTAATATACAGCGTGGTTCAAAATCATGTTACCAAACCGTAAGATGTTATCAGGTTCCCTAAGAAAGAAAAAAATAAATAGTCAGAAGTAAACCGTTTTGTATCTGAAACCATCGTTGTCCAAAAATGTAACACTGTGTAAATCACATAAAAGACTTTTTGTACTCATAGCTTTTAGATAGCTTGACCGTGTGGGAAATGGACTTTCCAGCACTGTGGTGTTTTTTTTACTTTGCAAATAGCTAGGGACATTTAACAGGTTGGAATCGCTACCGTTGAGTTGAAAACGATTATTTGTTTTACGATGCATGAAAGTTCATGTCACTTTTTTGATTGTTTGACTTGCTACTAACCCATTAGCAAAAAAAACTACATTATAAAATATATTTTTTTTGAGAAATTCGTTACAAAAAATATTGTACCTAACTTGTTCCGAAAGAAATTTCCATACTCGTTAGGTATATAGCTATTGTATTTAATTATTTTGCCTTAAAAATGAGATGAAAAAGACAAAAACAATAAGTTTGTAATAGTGGTTCAAAACGAAATTCTCCTATTTCTCTTCATAAATTTACTTGTCGAATCATGGAATTTCGACCTTTGGTGATCTTTTTTTTATCTTTTTAAATTCAATATTTTTATTTTATTTTTAGAAAAATTAATTAAATATTAAAGTCTTTTAATGTGAACAAGTCGGCATTACACTTTTTGGAAATAGATGGCTCCAGAAGCAAAACGCTTCATTTCTGACTATATATTTATTTGCAAAATTTTTCTATTATAATGGCCTCTATAACATCCTAAAGTTTGCCAACATTTTTTTGAACAACCCCGTAATTATTAAAACTATCAACACTTCTGAAATAGGACTTACACGAAACATCCTGTATATTATACTCATTTGTTTTTCCAAAAATATGATGCTTGGTATATACCTTTTTGTTCATTTTTGTTGAAAACGAAAATAGATTGATTAGGGATTTTAAATTAAATGTTAAAAAAGTTTTGAAAACTTAATAATTTCCAGTAGATGTTTCGAAAACTATTTGAATTACAAAAAAATAACTATCTTGTAGGAAATTTTACAAACTTTAATTTAATAAGCGAAAAACCATAAAAATGCACTGCCACTTTTTTTGTGTTCACTAATCAGAAAATACCAAATGAATTTCAGAAAATCTTTTGTAAATACAATTCATCTTTTCTGTAATACATTTGATACTTTCTGAAACACAATCAGTCACAAAGTGTCTTTCCTACCACAATTTTTGATCGTTCATTAATGCTCTAAAAAGTTAAATAATAATTTATTTTCTTATTAAAATTTTTATCCAGTGTTACCAGTTTTGTGGTAGAAAACATTTGATCAAAAAAAATGTTTTAATAAATCATCAGATTGAAACTAAATATAAGATTATTTAAGTTAAGCTGCTTATTTCGCTGGGTTCCAAATATTGTGATTATGGAAATACATATTCAAAATATTTAGTAATGTTTCTAAAATTACGTCGACTTCATTACTAAAATATCCATTACCGTCGTATATTTTGGCATAGCATAGTTTCAACAAAATTTATTACCTTTTGAATATATTATCTGTTGTTTACACACTTGTGTGTCCTATAATAAAAAGAGTACCTACTTAAAGTTTTTACTTGACCATGGCTATACTTCTATTATTATTGGTCACGTATGTTCTTTGTTAACATTATTTAGTGCTTTCCCTTATCCAAGCCTCGAAATGGACCTCATTACAAAGTTTCCACACACACTCTCGCATTGATCAGCCTTGACAAGACCCAAACAATCGGTGTCACAAAGATGATTCGCGCTTCCAATTGTGGAACGCGACTCATCCTTGACGCATTTTATTTGTGTTGCAACTTACGTTGTTGACGAGCAGTCCACAATAATCACTGGCCCCTTGCTGGGCCAAGAGATTGATGTCGAGAGTGACAACTTTACCACCGTCTCCATGGACCATACAAGCCGGTGTTCGGTAATCCCTAGCGTGGACAGCACCGGAAAAACTGTTGTTGAAAGCGACACGGATGTTCATGTGGCCGGCTTTGCATGTGGCTGACACTTGAGGGATGAATTCCGTGTCCACTAGTTGAGACCAAACCTAAAACAAACAAACGAGAAATTTAAAAAGATAGTACATGAATATTGCTTTTTTTATTCACCAACTTTCGGACAAAATACTAAATTGCAGACACAGTTTAGGTGTTTTAGAACTTTTAGACACTGAATTCGTGAAAATGAAACTATTTTTGTTGATACAAAAACATTAGTATATGAAATTTGATCTGATCTGATCTGATTACTTTTTCACACTTAAATTATACAGGCTGTTCAGTCTAAACCTCACATTATTAGTGTTGAAAGTTCGAATAAAGTTATTTAAAAGATAGTTGAGTTCTGCTCAATAAAAATATTTTCAAGATGGCAGCACTTGCGGATATACCGGAAGTCGCTATTAACTTTCTTATTCTAAATAGAAAACTATGTTTTTCACTGCGTTTTTGGATTAGTTGAGTTATTTTAAGGAAGCTTTTATCAGCTTTTCCTATACCTAAGTTTAATCATTTTTTAGATATTTAGAATTTTTTGAAAATTTTTGGATTTGCACCTGTTACTTAAAAAATCGGTAACTTGCTTAGTTTTGGAGATTTCGAAATCATATTTGGAGAATTAAAAAAGAAGGCCTATATCTGTTCTTCAGTGTGTTCAAAACTGAAAATGAAGTTAATAAACCCAAAAATTTTAGAGTTAAGTTTGGACAATTTCAAGTACCAATAACTTAATTTTTTAAAATGGGATGTCCCAATTTTTATTTTACTAAATAGAGGAGAATTTTGTTCTGTATCGATCTGTATTAGTATTTCCCATGCCTATCTATGATAATTTTCAAGTTATGTTGTTTTTTTGTCATTCTAGGAAATTTCTTACTAACTACTACAGCTATTTTTCTATTCTTTGTCATAAAAATATTTCTGATCAAACTTAAACGATATACTCTTTTCAAAATTGTGTTATCCATTCCCTAAAAATAAATAAATTCCTTGAATGTTAGTCTTAAAACCTTTAATTTCTCACATTTTTTTATTCGTTTTCATGGCAAAGCATGAGAATAGACCTAGGGCTAATGAATTTCTCAATCCCAACAAAAAGCTATTGTAACTTGAAAACTATTAAACATAAGTATAGGGAATGTTAATAAAGATCGATGCAGAATTAAATTCTCTACGATTTAATTAAATAAAACTTGTAGCATTTCATTTGAAAAAATTGAGTTATGGGTGTTTAAATTTCTGCAAACTTAACTTAACTTAATTTGGAGTTTGTTATTCCTTTTTAAAAATTTGAAAACACTACAGGAAAGATCTAGACTTTCCATTTTAAATGAGCGAAAAAATATTTCCAAATTTTTAAAAATTGCAGTCAGCAATTTTTGAACTGAAAGGTGCAAATCCAAAAAAAAACAGAACAGGTATTGCAGAAATTGCTCCCAAATTACTTAGTGAAAAACACTCGTTGACTTGACAAGCAAAGGTTTAAGTTTTGTCATAATATACCTAATTCTTAGATTTTTATAGACTTTGTATGCATTTTTTTCAGGTTCAATGGTCAAATCTTTTTGGTTTTCAATTTAATTGTGTTTGGCCGTGTTTTTTCGTTGTTGTATATTTAAATTTTTCAGAATTTCAAATACCTACTTCGGGTTTATTTGCACATAAATTACCTAAGCATGAGCTTTCCTACTTTTTTAGAAAGAACGATCAAGTTGTATTGAGTCTTAGGTTTAATTGTATTTTATTCTGTTTTGTTAATGATGAAATTATAATAATCTTGGGTTTGTTAAAGTGATTCCCTGAATAATTAATAAAATTAAAATAATAAATATATAAGAATTAAACTATTAAAAAAATTGTAAAATAAATCAAAAAAATACTCAAATCACTGAAAAAATATAAAAATTATTAACTTCAAAATAACAAAATATCCAAAACTCGTATCTGTAATAAGTTAATAACAATATTATTATTCAAAATTAAGAATCTAACCATAAATTAGAAAACACAAAGTGTAAAAATTTCAACTTGAGTTCTGGTTTTTCAAGATTTTCTAGACTTTGATGTTTTTTTTTATTCAATTTTTGACTATTGTTTTTCACTTAATTTCATCACATTTCAGTTACAATACACAACTATTTATAAATAATTAGTTCCTAGCTATGTTGTTTCTTCAAATTTTGTTTTATTGGATTTTTTGGATAACGTTTATTTAGGTTTTTCAAAACTTTAAAGTCATTTAGGCTTTTCGGTTTACCTACGCTAAGACTGAAGGCTGGAGAGCAAAATATTTTCGGGATTATTCAATTAGATATCACAAACAAAAAATCCGAATTATTGGAAAAATATTTTAAAATGAATATGAATTTAAATTTTTAAGTTCGGGTAACAAGACTGCTTGTATTAAACAACACTCTGGAAATTGTCTATGATGCAAAGAACGTTAAAAAATTAGACATTTATAGATGTTGAATTTAGTTTTCTTAAGATTGCAGGTAGAACCATTCGGATTTTCGATATAACAGTGATTTTTGACAATTAATTAAAAAAAAAATAAAAAAATATTGATAATTACGCAAAAGGTGTAATTGTAATTAAATCAATTTTTTTACTAAAATGCTAAGCAAATAATAAAATTAAACTAACGAAAACAAAAAACAATTAAACTTTCAACTAATTACCAAGTTTTAATAAGATTAAATATAAATCGAAACGTTGCCAAAAAAATTTATTTCTTTGAGTACAAAAAGAAATACAAACAAAATACCTTTCTTTGTATTGAAAAAAAAATACTGTAACTTTATAAAACATTGACTCCCAAAAATTAAAACAAGGAAGTTGCTTAAAAGTTTTTTTATATACAGAAATTATTATTACTTAAACTTACTAATAAATTAATAACTTAAACAACTGTATGTAAATTAACATTACCTGTTGTATTTTATGTTGTAGTTTTTTTTCTAATTGTTAATTAAAAAAGATTTGTTATTTTCAACAATGAGAACTAATTATTTGAAAATCTTGGCAAAATCTACTTGTAAAAAACATTATGTTTAACAACTATGTAAACGCCAACGTCGCATTTTCTCTCAAAGTTACTTGTTCTAAATTATTTGTGCACTTTAAAAAATTAAAGCTACTGTAATTTATAGTTTCAGTGAAAGATCTAATCATTAATAAATATTTCACATTTTTATCAACCTTATTTAAAAAAATAATTTTGAAATATGCGATGTTGGCATTTACATATTCTTAAAACAGTTAATCCATATATGCAAAAATGCACAAAATATAGAGTTACACCAAAAAACATTTTTGTTTAAAAAGTTTTTTCTAATTGTTCACACATCTATTTAAATGACAGTAAAAGCTTCATTCAATAGCTTCACCATTCTAAAAAATTTTTGGAAGCCTCTCCCCCCCATGTTAATTTCTGAATCCGCCCCTGTTTTCTTATTTTAGTTTAGGTTTTCAGTTCACGACCTCTGTAAATATTTTTATAATTTGCTATGATTTATTGATAGAAACAGTCAGCAGATAAGTATATTACGAAAAAAAATTTCTAGCCAGAAACATTTTAATAAAAAAGCAGTTTCTAATAGAAAAAAATTATTTGGCTGACGATTACAACTTCTCTTTTCACCCTTCAAATTTTCTAAAACTCTTTAGCAGGCGAAATATTTGTGTCTATTTGTTGTTACTATCTCTAAGTTTTCAGAGACAATAATATTGTTTGACAAATTTTCAAAATAAGGCAACAACTGAACAGCCAAATTCTTTTGTTAAAAATTACTACAAATCATTTTGCTTGAAACAGCTTTTGCCGGAAACGTTTTTTGTGTATCAGCAATTATATTCGATGCAAATTTGTTTGTCCGTTATAGTAAAGTCAACACATGATATTTTCCAATCCAAACTTGATTTTGATTTTTCAAAGTGAACTAAAACAATTTCAAACTCCGGTAACTGAATACTGAATAGTTCTAGAGCGTGGAAACCGTATTCTTCACGTATGTGTATCTTAAACCATATGTTTTCTAGAGTTTGAATTTTTTTTCTTTAATTTAAAAAATATGACACGTTATGCAGCAAAGACAAGCCTAACAATTCCTCAATTAAGATATTTAAAATAACGGAACAAAACATTCCTTCTGAGGAACTCCTTTTGAAATGTCAAACCTTGGGCAAGGAATTAAAGGTATTCTATTCTCGACATGAGGTATTTAATTAGATATTTTTTCAACACAAAACTTTCAGGTGTATTTAACGCTTCGGAAGTTGCGATCTTGACACTTTAAGTGAAAACTGCCAATAAGCATTGACAAATTGTGTTTGCTCAAAAGAAATCAGTTGTTACTTTTCATTTCGGTGACCTTCTCGTTGTGTTATGTCAACCCACACAGTTTCGTCCCAAATTATGATAATGATGTCCAAACAGGAATTTGACATTGGTCACTCTATTTCCAAGCTGCGCACGTGACCACAGTTTATTAACAACTGCACCCATAAGTACCAAGGTTCTGCAACAACATTCTATTGTGTTTTTGTAACTCACTTTCTGCAATTTATGTCAAAGAATCAAATTGGATTCATAATTCGCTAAATAAAATAGAAAGTTGTTTCATTATTAACGGGTCTTTGGACTGAACACAGCCATTTTAAACACCTACCGAAACCAGTCGTTGTGAAACTCGCATTTTCAAGAATTGACTTAAATCGAAACGATTCTCGCTGGAATTTTATGCAAATGTTTGTAAAATCATTATACACACCTAAGCGCTCCAGGGTCGGTTTAGTGAGGGCAAATGGATATCAATCAAGGTTTTACTCTGCAAAATATTTGCTTGGGGCAGGTAGGAAAAGATAGCAAAAAAAATGCAAACTATGTGAAATAGTGTTTGCTGATTTGCTCAGGTGCTAAAAGAATCTCTCTTGTTCCCACAATTCATCATTAGAGACCAGATTTTAGAAAAATGTTAATGGCTTTTTTTTTAACTCGAAATAAATTTGTTTTGTTAAAGTGCAAATATTTTGTACCCCTTTTATTTTTCCTAACCTAAACTGAATTTTGAAATGACTTTTTTGTTCTTAAAAAATTCAACGGAAGAAATTGTAACTTAATGATCGAAACGTCGCTAAAAATATAAAGTTTAATTACATCCCTGCCCTAAACAACCAAAAACAATTTCTTCTGTCTAAAATGAATTGTGTATCCTAAATGAGTTTTAAACATGTTACAGTTGTGTTTATCCTTAATAATTTACAATAAAATATTTGTTTCAATTATTTATTAGTATTTAGTTGAAAATCATTACATGAAATTTTTAAATTTCGTAATTATTTTATTTTACATGTAAAGATTTTTTTGTTTCCTGGGCTTCCAGTATTTCAGCTTTTTAGTTTCATAATTTTCCCATAGTATGTCATGTTATTCATTTTCATAATTTTTCAGTTTTTCGTGATTTTACTATCTTACCTTATTTTAAAATCTTATCTAATTTAATAATTTACGTAATAGAAGTGTCAATTTTTAATTTTATTTTGTTTTTATTTCAGTTATTGCAATCATAAAGTTTTTCAAACCTTCAGTACAGATTTTAAGTAATTGTGTAAAAGTATTATTCTTCCACGATTTTTAGTTTTTGTGTAACTACTTTAAAAAAAGTGTGTTTTCGTCAAAAAAATTAATTTACTATTTCAAAACATGTAAACCAAAATTTCGTTTTATAAAAATGACCCTTAAACCGGTTCACTGGTGTCTCATTTGTCCCAGGAATGAGTAATTTACCAATTTCTTTTACACTTAGGTTTAAAAATCGTGGACAAATTGCCGATCGATTTGTTTTTAATAAATATTGATTCTCATAATTCGTTTGTGTTTAAGTTCAAACATTTCGCAAATTTTTAAGCAAAAACTCAATTGTTTTGCAAGAATCCCTCACCAAACCCAAGAAAGTATCAAATTAGGTCAAAAATTTGTATATCTTCATAGTTATTAACTTGGCTAATGGAAATTTATGAGTTAGGTTTTTATTTAGACAGTTTAATAATCTTTGAGAAGCAAAAACGTTAGATGTTCCATTTAACTTTTTCAAGTTATTTAACTTTTAACAAACTTTTTATTTTTTTATGTTCTCAGGGTGCCAGTCTTTCAATCTTATAGTTTCTTAGTGTTTCAGTCATACAGTTTTTAAGTTTGTTCTCAGTATTTCAGCTTTTTAGTTTCTTAATTTCCCATATTTTATTTCATTTCCTAAATTTTGCAGATTTTTGTTGTTTCACTGTCTTATAATTTCAGTTTTTCAATTTCTTAAGGTTTTTACTCCGTAGTTTTTATGTTTTTTAATTAATCGCTCTTTCAGTCACTTTGATCTACATAATATTAGTCTTCCTGTTTTTTAAATTTCTTTTTTCTTACTTTAGTTTCACAAAATGGTGTGAAACCGAAAGTAGTTTCATAAAGAGAACTTTTATGCAACTACTTTTAGTAAATCTTTAAGAGTTGTATTGGCAATGCTGGGCTGGGTTTCAACAGTCATCACTGTAATTTAGTGTGCGATCTGACAACAGAGTCAAGTCTCTATTGATAAAGCCTGAATAATTAACAAAATTAAAAAGAAAATAGTTTGAACAGATTTAGATAAGTTAAACTAAACAAAAATAAAAAGTAGAAAAAATAGTATGTTACACTCGTTTTATAAGACTTCATTATGGCACTCATTCGTCGTGCTCCAAAACCATTCGTACCACTATAAAACGTTTCATATAACTCGTATATAATTACTATTATATACTATTTTTTAAATTTTTTTTCATTTTAGTGTTTCTCTTCTAAAGATTAAAAAGCCCCTGCATAGTCGAGCCACTTTGAAAACCAAATAACTTTCTCATTCTGAAATTATAGTAAATAGCATAACAAAATTAAAAACAGTAGACCTGTCACTTGTTGAAGCAATTTTTGTAAAATAAACTTCAGGAATTGGAAAAATTAATTAGTGACAAACTATACAATAAACAGTAGACCTGTCACTTGTTGAAGCAATTTTTGTAAAATAAACTTCAGGAATTGGAAAAATTAATTAGTGACAAACTATACAATAAATTCTAAATTAAAAATCTGCTCAAAATAAAAATATTAATTGAATGCCTGATTTTAGCACTAATACAGGGTTATTCATATTTGTGTGACAAAAAATGAACCTCAAAAAGGACCTATAAAATGATGCTAATTGAGATTATAAGTCGTGTCCTATCGAAACTGATAAGAATTTTACAGCCCTGGGAAGTAGGGGTATGGAAAGACGTTTTTGCACCATAACTTTGGAATCATTTGACCAAATATTACAAAACTTGGTAGACTTACTAAAGAAAACATGCCTTTTAATCTGGTAATTATGAAAACCGGATACATCCATCCAGTTTCCGGTTGCAGCATTTCCGGGTCACATTTATTGTGTTTTTCTAATTTTTTACCCTCTTAACACTACTTTTTTATTGCCTAAATCGATAGAGTAATCAATGGCGAATAAAAAAGGTATAACCTTTTACACCGCTAAAATGCACCATTTAATAGTTATTTTAATTTAAACAGAGGCATGCACTTTTTTTGTATTGTTTTCTTCTAGAAATTCAGCTAACGATGTCTACGGACGCCTGCGCCGGTCTTACGGACGACATAACCTGTAAAAACTCAAGCTTGATGTTGATAATTTTTACAGGTTATTTTGTATGTACGTACAACCAGCGCAGGTGTTTGAAAACAACGCCGAAATTTTAGAAAAAAACAATACAAAATGCAAATCCAGTCAAAAATAACAAAAATAATAATTTGGTTTTTTACAAAATAATGTGAACTGAGTGGTTCATTTAGCGATATTGTAGCGTCTGGAAGACAAGCGAGTAGATGCACCCACTTAGTAGGGGTACGCTTTTAAGAGTTTTAATGTCTTTATTCGGAATTTGGTGTATTAAACGTACAGAATGGAACAAATAATCAGGTACCGACTAATACTTTTTTTGTGAATTTTCGGTGAATTAATCAATGAAAACTGCTACCAGATTGGTTTAAATTTTTTGTAGGTTAGGTTAAGAGACTGAACTAAACCCTTTTGTTTTTCAATTTAGAGCCCCAAATTGTCCAAAGTTAAAGTTGACAAGTGTGTGACAGTACTTGTCAGCGCTTTGAGTGCAGATGCACTTTCGTTGCTACGGATATCGTTTGCTCAAAATGTATACTTTTTTTATTTTGGTCAAGTGCATGCCTCTGTTTAAATTAAAATAACTATTAAACGGTGCATTTTAGCGGTGTAAAAGGTTATACCTTTTTTATTCGCCATTGATTACTCTATCGATTTAGGCAATAAAAAAGTAGTGTTAAGAGGGTAAAAAATTAGAAAAACACAAAAAATGTGACCCGGAAATGCTGCAACCGGAAACTGGATGGATGTATCCGGTTTTCATAATTACCAGATTAAAAGGCATGTTCTCTTTAGTAAGTCTACTAAGTTTTGTAATATTTGGTCAAATGATTCCAAAGTTATGGTGCAAAAACGTCTTTCCATACCCCTATTTCCCAGGGCTGTAAAATTCTTATCAGTTTCGATAGGACACGACTTATAATCTCAATTAGCATCATTTTATAGGTCCTTTTTGAGGTTCATTTTTTGTCGCACAAATATGAATAACCTTGTATGTATTTCCATTCAGTAAGGTTGTTTTCTAGGTTGAGATGAATTCTTTTTTCTTAAAAAAAACAAACTAATTTTACAACAAATTTAGAACAATATTTAGGTAATTTAGGTAATTAAACTCTTTATAGCTTTTTTTGTGTAATAGGTAATTTTAAGTTTTTGACAAAACGTAGTTCATGTCGTTTGTTTGTTTGTTTGTTTTGTTATGGAATTTATTGCAATAAAAATTATCTTTTTATTTTTCCAGTATTAGGAATTACGAAAAAATGTAACCTAAATTACCAGATTTTATACCTAATTTCTGTTTTTGTACAACATTTTCTTTCAACTTCCTAATAATCCGTTCTCTCTTCATCATCTTACACAACTTTTTCGATAAAAAATTGTTGAATTTTCGTTTTGTTACACAACTGGAATCGATTGAATCGTGATGGCTTTGTTCGGAATTTTCTTGTATTAATCAATGCCCCGAGATGCGAGTTTAAAATGTTTACAATATCTCTTGATTGATTCATTGATTTAATGATTCCCTGCTGTTAACACAAAGAGCAATTCATGTAAAATAATTACCTGAACGGAGCGAAGTATTCAGAACAGATTTTGAATGAACATCAATGTTAATGCAGAGCATTTGCATTGTATAACCAAAGAAAATTATGCCCAACGCTTCGTTGCGTCTGCTCATGTAAAAACATTTCACACTTTTTTCAGATTGTTGCTAAAATCGGAAAATTAAGTGAAATAGTAGAAAAAAAATGTGGTCATAAGAGAAAAGCAATTTTCTACTTTCTTGAGTTAATTTCCAAACCACTGCAACATTTAATACCGCAACAGTTTTTGTGTGATTAAAACGCAACATCGTTTAAAAAAATTTTAAACTTGCGTTTGGAGCGTAATTATAATTACTGACGGGTATAACTCACGTTTTCTCATTTATAAACTGGGGAAGTAGGAGGTATTTGGTAAAGTCTGCAAGACTCCTGACTTTGTTGTAAAATTGTTGCACTTTTCACCAATCGTAAAACGACTACTAAATCAAATATCGATTCGGAGGAAGCGCAACTCTTGGAATTTCTAATGAATCCGGAATTTTTCCTCTCGTCTTACTTACACAGGGTGATCAAAACACCCTTATTTATATTTGCATGAAGTAAATACGATTTTTATTGCAACTAACTTATTTAAAAAAACATTTTTATTTTGAAGGCCTTACAATTTGAAACATTTGTTCAGAAAAGGGTTTTGCAAATTTTATGCCTAAAGGCCACATAAGAGACAAATAAATGAATAAAATAA
Source organism: Tribolium castaneum (assembly GCF_031307605.1). Classification (NCBI taxonomy): domain Eukaryota; kingdom Metazoa; phylum Arthropoda; class Insecta; order Coleoptera; family Tenebrionidae; genus Tribolium; species Tribolium castaneum. The sequence goes on along the minus strand of NC_087395.1, from coordinate 5,306,720 downwards.
AACTAAAAAAAAAGATTCTAAAGTTTTAAATCGTAGCAGATATTTGGTTAAAAATGCCAAAAGATTTCACTTAACTGTTAAATCAGTCATTAATAACAAATTAAAAATTAAAATCAAGGTTATTTTACATAAAGTTGTTGAGATTTTTAGAATTAAACACTTTTCTAAAAAATATGTTGAATTGTTTCTCATATACAGGTAGTTCCTAAAATGTCGTAAGTCGTTACTTTTGTATGGATTTTAGTATTCGTCTTATATATTTCTCCTCTATACAGAATCTCCCAGCGAGATAGTAAGTTCCATTACTCAGCATTAAATGTTAAAATATTATACATTTGTAAACTAATATTATTTTCAAACGTACAAGAAACTGCACAAATACATTCAAATTCAAACTTATGTTTAAAAGAAACAACCTGTATTTTTTGCTTATTTGGATGTAGTTTTTATCAACAACATTAAAAATAGTTACAAAAAAATAAAAGTACTGTTTCTGAAAGCTTCGTCAAGTTTTTTATGATAAATATCAATCTAAAGTAAGTATACGTGTACATGCCCGAAATTTTTTGAGACCTAGACTTCCAGCAAGTACACAGACGTAGAGATGAAGTTTTTTTAACGTTACAACGGTTTATAAAACGTTATATGAGTACGTTAAAATTTACAACGTTGTTAGTTGGTTGTATGGTTACGTTTTTTTAACGTTTAATGTAATAGGTAACATAAACGTTAAAAAAAAACACAAAAAAACATCTTTAATCGTTTTACCAATTTTTGACGTTTAAAGTACCTAATTAACGTTACAAAAAACTGAATTTGGTTTTTATGGCACTGTCTAACGTTAATGTAATTTTTTAATTCAACATAATATTAATGACGTGAAACGAAATATAAATAAACGTAACTAATTAATTTTACAAAAAATGCAGAATATATAATAAATAATTACTATAGTAATAACTATTCTTACATCTATGTTTGACAATCATTATAAAACACAAAAACTGATATAAAAAATAAAAAGAAATAAGAAAAAAGCAGTAAAGAATCCTTTTTAAAATAATATCGACTTTCAACAAAATAAGAAAAAGTGTAGTACTACAACAAGCGTCTAAAAATAAATTACATTCTAGTGTGTCTTGCTTACGCCAGTGTAAGTTTAATTTAGATTAGAGTTCCTATATTGGGAGAGTTGGGACAATGAATGTCAATTTTCGAAATTTTGTTTCATATACGTCGGTTGGAATGTATAAAAAAACAAATTGGGATAGAAATCAGTGGTGTTACACTTGAAATTTGGCGAAAAGCCAAATAAATTTGTCAAAAAATGTTTCCATTTTTCGTCGACTAACTGCGTTTAGAAATGGTTTAGACTGGCAGTCGTCGTCAATTCACAGTTTTTTTTATATAAACCCCAAATTTTAAAAGAGATTTCTTTGTAAGTACAAGAATTTTACGTCTAAATTCTTCATCATAAACATTTTTTCCTTAAATTTAAGAAATGGTAATCATCGATGAAAGAAAGAGAAACTGAACCTTTCCTGCCAAGTTTTATGTTTATTATTAACAAGCATTTGGAAAAGTGGATTGTCGAAATAATGTTATGTACAAAATTTATGAGATTTTGGGAATTTGTCTATGCATTTACAAAATACGTAGGTACTTGAACTCAAAATTGGTTCTAATTTTTAGGAAAGTTGAACTTGTCTACGTGTACTTTAGCTACTGTTTCAAATTATAAAGTTATTGGGAATTCACGATTTTGTTACGTTTTTCATACGAGAATATCTTCAATATCATTTTTTAGAAAATTTAAAAAGACGTCAGGAAATATGAAGGGTTCTTGATGACCAATTTTTGGAACGAGATGTTTAACTAAAAATTGTGATTGAAAGAAAAGCATTTTTAGCATTGAAGTATGTTTTAAGTTATGTATTTAATATTAAAATAAATATTGAAAAATTTCAGAAATGTGAACATTAATATTGGTAGGTATTCAATTATTTTCTTTTTTTAAATAGTAATCCCAAAATTTCTACGTTTTCTACATCCCTGATTAAATTTGACGTAAAATTATGTCATTTTATGCATTTGACAAAAATTATAACCTTGAAATTATTTTCGACATAAACCTCTGACATAAGTTACTAACAAAAATTTTAATAAAAAAGGATAGAAATATATACCTTATCCACATAATACAAAATTGGCTCGGTTTGACGTTCAGTGTCCCAACTCTCCCAATAAAGGAACTTTAATTTAGATATACGCTGATCTAGCCAACACCCACTACGATCATTTTTACACGCTTGTTACTAAACCACATTTGAAGATTTATTTAATAGAATAAAATTATCTGAATAAAAACGGCCTTTTTAAAACGTTGCTTGTTGACGTTGATTAATAGTATTATATTTTTTATCCACAGCCAGTCTATTATTAGGTCACAATACACAAAATTGGCCGAACAAAAATTAATTCGACAAATTCACTTCAAAACGTCAAATAAAAATTTTACAAAAATTGATTTTGTACTTTTTGTCTGACTGGAGCTTACGAAAGCTATATCTTAAAAACAGTTCATTATTCACAATACAAGATATTTAAAAAAACCTTGAGAGATTTTAAGCAATCATTCCTTAAGTTACAGATTCTTACGTTAAAAAAAATTCTATAGGCGTTAAAATGCTTCCTGATTTTTTTTCTGACTGAAATTATAAGAAAGAAAGTTAAAACTGACAGAAACGATGACAGAGCCGGAAAACATAAAGAGAACAGGAGAGATAATATAAGTAAGACTTAAAAAAGGATAATGAGTGGAAAATTAGAACACTGAACAAAGAGAAAAAAAAAGGAGTAGAAAGAGAAAATAAGATATAATAGTCAAGAGTGATACATAAACCAAGAATAAGAATGGAAAAAGGCAGAGATTAAAGAAGACAAATAACAGAGAATATTAGAAACCCACTTCCACTAAAAAACAGAAAGAAACAAATTAAGAAGAAAAAGAAGGCAAGCTATAGTCAAAAGAAGAAAAAAAACAGAGCAAATCAAAGAAAAAAATGCGTACATGGGAAGATAATGGATATGATAATATTAAAACTTTTTTTTATTTTCACTTAAAGAATGTTTTTAACTTTGTTCCTAGGTTTCGTATAACCTGTCTACTTAAATTCAAACTAGAATAGATAGTTTTCCATACGTATTTCAATCTTCGTGGAAACTTAGCTAAATTCCGAGCAAAATGCATGATTTTAAATAATTTTCAGCAATCAAAAATATTTTTGAGATCACGTGCTAACCGAATTCTAGTCAAAACAAACACAAAAATTACCAAATTTGGACCAAGTTACGTTATTTTAACCATTTATGTCTATTTTGTCAAAATTAGCCACAAAAATACCTAAATGAAAAAATCAAGAAATATACTTACAATGGGAACAAACTAATAATCATTTCTATACTCCCATACAGGTATTTATTATTTGCTTATTCCTTTATTATCTACAGACCTAACTTTAGGTAATGTAATGTATAGCAGCTCATGCTTTAGTTAGAGACCTACATATTTCAACAAATTTTACAAAAAAAAGTGCAAATTACGTCGAATTTATATTATTTCAAACAAATTCAAGCGATTTATCTAAAACGTAAACCACTTTTTGACGTGACATTTCCTAATTGATTTTTCCGTCCGCTGATTTAAGAGTAGTTGGAAACTGATTCAGAAGATATGAGAAAAATTGATGAGTCTAAAATTCTCTGCCTCAGCATTATTCAGTATTCCAACTTAATTTCTTATAAAAATAACAACACTAATAAGTGCCTGATATTATTCTGAAATAATTATTATATTATTAAATTAAGTATATTAATCAAAAATATAAATCAGCAATCTCCAAGCAGTTATCTATTAAAAGTTTGCTAAATCAGAGCAAATTACTTCATTTCAGCAAATTTCGAGCACAATCTAGATTGGTTTTGAGCTCACTCTTATCTTGTAACATTATGAATTAGGTTTCAGTTTTTGAATCTCACGTAAAAATAAAAAAATCACCAAATTGGGTCGAAATTACGTCCCTTCAACCAACTTGAGGCAATTTTTGCTCACAAACATCATAACATTATTGTTGCACATCTGACCTTTTTTAACTCCAAGAATGTTTTCAAAAATTTGGTTGCTGTTGTGTTGGTAATTATACTTATTATCTTATCGTTTATCCTGCAATTCATTCCTGAAATGTCGTTCGCAAATCGAAGGTGAAAGCGGTTAGAAAATGCCATTTACTAAACCAGTTCCCGGATTAAAGTCAATTTCTTTGTTAGCAGGAGGCGTTCCGATATCAAATTGTAAGTGACATTGTTTAAAGATATGGGTATTATAATTGACATACGTTTGAAACATGTGACCATTAAAACCTTTACGTAGTTTGTGCTTCAACAGTAATGACTTTTAATTGGTTGTTCATTAGAGATGTAGATCGTTTCAATAATTGCGGTACGTATGGCGGAAGAAACGAATCGTTAGAAACGCACGGCGGGATCTAATGTACCGAATGCACAAAACGTTATTTGTTACGTTTTGTTGCATGCGAAACCATTAATAAACTAAATAATGCAATTTAAATGAGAGAGAAAAAACAAACAAACCAATGTTGACATTGCTGCAATCTAGAAACGGTTAATGCACTGCGGTGGTAGGTCACTAAATCACCGTTACATTTGAATTCGGTCATTTCAAGGCAAAATATATTGCTTACTTTAAAGTTAAATTGAGAAATTTACAAACACAAAGCTTTGTTTTAGATCAAAGGAGTGCCATTTCAGCTAAGTGAAAACGATTTGGACACAAATCGAGAAATTTTAGCAAGTGAATAGTCGTTGGTGCTTCATAACAACGCCATTTCAGCTAAAAGCAAAAAAGTTGTTTCAGACTATAACAACGCTATTAACGTTATTTCAGCCAAGAAAGAATAATTAAGTATGTTTGAAAATCAACAATTGACTCAAGTCGATAAATTTTGGCAAAACAAGTTGTTTTTACATAAAGCTAACGCTTTCAAGCAAATTTCAACAATTTAACACTTTCTTTATATATCTTGAGCTCAATATTTGAGTGTTAGATTTTTTTCCCAACCACGTTTCGAGTTTAAAAATCATATCAACAGCTTTTGAAAATTGTTCAAAATTTATCTATGGCAATTTTTTGAGGCAGGGTTGTTTTGAATTCAAGATCTCCAGTATTTTTAAAAATCTTGTCAAATTCGTGTGAGTTAATGATGTGGTTAAACTCTTTGTTTTCTTGACATCTTCAAATGCTATTTTAAGTTTTTTCCAAAATCTTTGCTCAAAATTTTGATTTTCTCCGAAGCTGATAATTACGATTATAAATCTTGAGATCTGAATTTATTTAAAAGTTGACAACGTTATATCAGCCAGTAAAGTGTAATTAAGTATATTTTGGTATCAAAAATCGACTCAGTTCGAGAGATTTTTATGAAACAAAATGAAAATCTCCGTTTTTAAATAAAAATAATGCCATTTCAAGCAATTCCAAAAAAGTTTGTCACTTTCATTCGTCCTGTTCACAGTTGAATAATATTTATAAATTTTGAGCTTAAGATTTGGATTTTAGATTCTTTCTGTAGTCTCTTTCCAAAAAAAGTTTTTTAAGTCATATTTCCTTAAGTTGGAAAATCATATCAAAACCTTAAAAAGTATGTTAAGAATTTATTTATAACATTTTTTTTTTGGTGCAAGATTATTTTAATTTCAAGATCTTCAGTGTTTTTAAAAATCTTGTCAAGTTTTTGGGTTACTGTCTTGGTTAAAGTCTTAATTTACTTGAAATCATTAAACATTATTTCTATTTTTTTCTTCAAAATCTTTAGTTTTTCTCAAAATTTTGTTTTTTTTCAGAATCTTGACATTTTAAATGTTTATTACGGAGATCGTTTTGAAATATAATAATGTAATTTCAGACAAATGAAAACGATTTAAAATTCGAATATAAATAGAATCACGACTTTTAATTACAACTAAAAAATAACTCAAAAAAAAATAATATAATATAAATACAATAAAACATTGAATAATAAAATGTTAAAAATAACTCTATTTACAACCATTTAGCAAGTTTTTGAGGCAGAAATTTATTCAAATCAAACGATTTTGTTGAGACAAGAAAAAACATTGTTTTAAGTCACAGATTGCGAAACAGTTTGGAAAATTTTAGAATAAAAAATTATTCTAAGTAAAAAATTGGTAAAACACAAATGAAATAAATACAAAAATTGTTGTTGTAAGTCATAACTCATAATAGTCGTAACAATGCCATTTAAGCCAGCTGAAAACGGTTTAGAACGCAAATAAAAAGAATTTGGCAAAACAAATTTGAAATAAAAAATAACTTTGTTCAAACCAAGTATTTGCCAGCGATTGAGCACGTTTTAGAGGAAATAATCTGGCCGAAAAAATAAAAATTTCGTTTTCAGTCAGCATGTTATTTCAGCCAAGATAGAGTATGTTAACATGTTATAAAAAGAAACATCGGTTAAAGTTGAAAAATTTTAATGAAATTGTTGTTTAAAAACGCGATTTCAGCTAATTTCAAGCGCTTCAGTTTAACCTGGAGTGAGAAATCAGCTCTACAAAACTGTAAAGTAAACTCGTGTTTAGATAGGAATGCGATGAATATTCTGATCTGATATAACTGCTGTCATTCTCTACCTTTTTTTGGGCTTAGAGATGATTAAATCGCTTGGAATTCAGAAGCATGCAAGAAACAATTTAGATGGCGTTTCATGAAACAACGTGATGTAGGCGTGACAGAGAAATTGATAGAAGACAAATTATGGTACAATGCTCGAAGAAAAATTAAACAAAAGTTTCAAACTTTCTGACTTAAAAAAAATTCACTCTAAAAAAATATAAATTCTTTAGTAGATATACAGTCATAAAAACTACAAAAAATAACGTCATTTCAAACAATTCTGAGCGATTAAAATAAAGAGATATGAAACAAAAACTCATTTATTTTGAAGATTTTATCAAAACAAACTAAAAACTTACCAAAGCAGATCTAAATTACCTTATTTCCGCTAATTTTGAGAGATTTAGCTCTTTATTGAGTCATGAGCTCACTTATTTCAAGAGATTTCATCAAAATAAGTAAGGCGTAAAGTTTTTAAAAGGCGGGAAAGAATAACAAAAAACAATACATAAACAAAAGTAGTAAAGAAATACAAAAATATCAAAATAAAAGTACATATTTTTTTGTTTTGCCTTGCTTATTTGAAGAAATTTCAGCAAACAGGTAAAAAACATATTATTATGTGATTTGGCATTTAGTAAAATTAGATAATTTATTTTTTTAGTTTTACTGACTACGTTTGACACCTAAATGTTTGCAAAAAAATAAACTGCATATTAAAACTAGTTGAAAAATAACATACTCAAAAATTTCTTCGAAAATAAAACAAACATCTATAAAAACAAATTATATATATATATATATTAAATTAAATAAAATCTAACCAGATAATCAAGAAATCGGTATATAACTTGTTTGCTATTTGAATTATTGCCATGCCGTTTTTATTATCAGATAGATCTACTTAAAGTCCACAAACTTAATATTTTTATTAGGTACACACTGGGTGGTGAACCAAAGTTATATATTTTTGGACATGTACTAATGTGACTACCTAATTACAATAGTAATTTAATAACAACTTGATACATAAATAAACTTACGCAAATCAAAAATGCTAGTTTTTCCAAAAAATTGTCCCAAATTTTGAGAACCGCTGAATAAGAATTATAAAAGTTAGCGAAAATTTTAATATTATTGACAAAACAGCAGAGGTAAACTTCTCGGTCCATTACGTTATTCTTCTACTTCACTATTTGTGTTTTGTTATTAAATTTAATGAAAAAAATTTTTTTTGCAAAGAAGGAGTTGTTAGCCGCAATTTTAAAAAATTCTCAAAACGTCTATACGCCCATCTCCATTTTGTTTCATGAAAAAGTTAACTGTTAATAAACTACCATAAGCCACACAGTGGCTCCCAACAGGTGGGCTAATAAAAATTTCTGAAGAAATTACCCACTTTTTGGAAAAATTATATGTGATTTTAACTCGTCTGACAAATTCACATACGAAATATTGCTAAGCCTGTAATATATGCACAAAATACTTGTTTTCAAATGCTTAACAATACGTAAATATGTCACTAACTTCAGTAATAAAGCTTTTAAATGTAAGATTATATAATTAATTAAGATTGCATGACTTTACTTAATTTAATTAAAACAATGCTTAAGGATGCGATATTTCCAAGAATAATTATTAATTACTTAACATTTAGTTAGAGTAAATGCCCATTAATTTACTTAACTTTTCACGTTCTATTTTTCATTACACATTAGTTTGACTCATTGATTTTGTGCAATTTGTGACCTTGACTTAGCGCAAATTTATTCGGTACACAGTCATAAATAAGAGTTATTTATTTTGACATCATCAACTCTTAGAAAACCTTAGACATTTTCTCTGAAAACTTCGTCATACTCAACCGGAAATAGCTTTTCCAGACGATCAAATTTAAAATCACTTGACCGAGCTCTTGCATTTTGTGTGTGAACAAATTCATGCAGTCAAGATTTTATTAAAATTCCGTCTAGCAAATGTATTCGTTTTACCCAAACAGAAACGTTTCCTGAATCCAAATAAAACTGACACAGTTTTTGCTGCAAAAGAGGACAAAAAACTATTTCATCAAACGCTGATTATAACTTCTTGATAAAAAAGTTCGGGTAATTAATTTGCCAAAGTAAAGAAAAATCTGCATTAATGAAATTGTAAAGTGAAATGAGCTGCGCTTGAAAAAAGTTTCTCCAACCAAAGTAATCTTACGCATGAATGTGTCTAATTGTAGTAAAATTACTTTCATCTAATTGCTAGGTGCAAAAAGCCGCAAATTTTAATTCAGAGAGGATACAAAAACTTAATTGCATCATATGGTTGCCACCTCCATTATAATATTTAATGTGTAATAACAGAAGAAAAAACCGAAAGAATGCGTCGGAAGAACCAACCTTGAAGCAAATGTTGACATGTATAAGTAATCTATTATGTTGTAAAAAATCGGATTTCTCCTTAAAACGTGACAGGAAACGAATAATGAAATTCCAGCGAGACTTGTTTCAATGTTTGGTAATTGGGCAAAAGCTCCGTCAAGCTTTCAGTGGTGTTTTTGAAACTTTATTGCAATATTTTGAAACCTTCCATAAAAAATAGCATTGGCATGCAAATGCCTGACGTCCGTTAATTGGTTGGCGTTTGAAAAATCGTGGCTCTTCACATTTCACAATTTATTTGTCACGACTCTGGTAAATAAAACGAGTAATTCCGATAATAACAGTCATGAGAAAAAGACAATAGGTCAACGCGTCATCATTGTGATAATATATCGCAAAGATTTGCCGTGTGGCCTTAAAAGGTGCGGTCCGGTGGAGTCTGCCCACAAGAAGTTTTTTATTATTATTATTTTAATTAAACGATTTGATCGCCTTGTGGCAAAGTAACGAATGATCCTTTCATTTCGAGTGTTGTACAGATTGTATCAGGAATGCCGGCAATTACAATAAATTTGAATGTCTCGTGATCGAACACCATTAACATATCAGCCAGCAACAAACAATTTGTAAAAATTAAACATTTTTCCATAACGGGACACAAAAGAATCGAGCGAAAGCGTTCAAAAATTCGCCACTTTCTCTCAGTAAAAGTGACCACACACGATTGCAAATAATTAAATTGAAGATTAATTGCAAGGCGGGGAAGACTCAATTTCCACGAAGCTATTGTTAGATAATTTTATTATGTCATAGAGACAGTCTACAAGTTGTAGAATAGAAACAGAATTTTTGGCTAGTTACGTTTAATTGGTTAGTTTGGCAGTGATCTCAAAAACTGGTTAAGATACGAAAAAACTAGAAACACCATCGTGTAGCTACTTAAATTTAGTTCATTACTGGTTTTGTCCAAAAACGTATCGTTTTCAAAATGTTAACAAAAAACCCAAAAGTCCGTTGGTTAGTTTGTCAACGAATATATCTCAAAAATTAATTAGGATATAAAAACACCAAACATATCATCTTGTGGAAAATTTTACTAAAAATTTCGTACATCACATAATTTGTGGAAAAACGTTTTTGAGGTATCAACAAAAAAACAAAAAATCCCTTTTAAATGTACATTGGGTCATTTAAGTACAAAAAAGTAAAAATACCACTATATCATTTTACAAGCTTTAATTTAATTCATTTAATTTAGTCCTTTTGTAGAAAAACGCATTCTTTACGAGATATTATCAAAAAACCAAAAGTCCTCTTCGACAAGTTTAGAAATTAGATGATACTTGTCAGTAATAGACTGTTTGAGGTACAAAAACACTAAAAATACCGTCAGTTTTAATTTTGTTTATTACTCTTTTGGTCTAAAAACGTATTGTTTTTGAGATATTAAGAAAAAACAAACAGTTTAATTTGAGTGTTCATTTGAGCTATAGTTAGGTTAGTTTGTCAGCGAATATCTCAAAAACTATTTGAAGTACAAAAAAGTAAAAATACCATCCTGAATAGAATTTCAGCGGTTTTAACTTACCACATGACTTCTTTATCGAAATGCTTATTGTTTTCGAGATAGTACCAAAAAACAAAATTGATTTTGTCTAATTTAGAAATTAGGTTAGTTTGTCAGTGGCTATCTCCAAAACTAATGTTTATCACTCCTTTATTGTAAAAACATACCGTTTTCAAGATTTCAATAAGAAACCAAAAAAATCATTTTGGGTGTTCGTTGGGTCTAGATAGGAAATGGTTAGCTTTTCAGCAATTATCTTAAAAACTGTTTAAGGTAAGCAAAAACTAAAAATACTATCTTATAAGAAATCTTGCGAGCTAATTTTGCGTATTATACCATTTATCAAAAAACGTATTGTTTCTGAAATATTAAAAAGAAAACATTTATTTTGACTAGTTGGGAAATTTGGTTAATTTGTCAGCGAATATCCAGAAACTGTTTAAAGTCCAAAAAAAAAACATAAAAAATACTGTCTTGAAGAGAATTTTACGAGCTTTAATTCTTCTTATTACTCCTTTTATCAAAAAACGTATCGCTTTCGAGATTATCTCAAAAACTATTTGAGGTACAAAAAACTTAAACTACCATTTTATAGAAAATTTTGCGGAAACTCATTTTGCTTATTGCACCATTTATCAGAAGACGTATCGTTTTCAAAATATTGGAAAAAAAACACAAAACCTTTTTAGCGAAAATCTGCGAAATTAGTTGAAGTACAAAAGAGACTACAATCTTGAAGAAACTTTACGAGCTTTAACTCTCCTTATACTTTATTTGTCAGAAAACGTATCTTTTTCAAAATAATACCAAGAAAACAAAAAAACATACCGTTTTCAAAATATCAACAAAAAACCAAAAACTTTTTATTGACTTCTTAATGGGACTTGATAGAAGATTTTGTTAGTTTGTCAGCAATTAACTCAAAAACTGTTTGAAATACAAAAACACTAAAAATACTGTCTGATAGAAAATTTTGAGAGCTTTGATTTTGTCTATTACTTTATTTATCAAAAAACGTATCGTTTTCGAAATATCAAAAGACACAAAGTCTTTTGACTGTGTTTCTACCATATTTTTTTTACCATTACAATAAATTCAAAAAGACTTTTTCAACTAATTTAGAAACCTTGTTAGTTTGTCAGCGATTATCTCTTAAACGAATTGTGATAGACTGTTTTGTAGCAAATTGCGCCAAAAAATTATTTCATCACTCGTTTTGTCCTAAAATCGTACAGTATTCGGAATATTAGAAAAAAAATTTAAACCCACTTTTGATTGTTTATTTTGACTAGTTAGGAAATCTGTTAGTTTGTCAAAAACTATCTGAAGTACCAGAAAACTAAATTTGCCGTCTTGTAGCGAATTTCGCCCCGTTTTTCCGAAAAACACAACATTTTCGAAATATTAACAAAAAACTACTAAGACCCTATTTAGTGTTCATTGGCGAGCTGGAAAATGTAATTAGTATGTCGTCTCAAAAAGAGATTAAAAAACTTCAAAAAAGCTAAAAATACCCTCTTGTAGCAAAATTTCACCAGCTTTAGTTTTATTTATTACGCGTTTGTCGAAAGATCTGTCAAAACACCTTTTTGAGTCTTCATTGGGACTAGTTTGGTTAATTTGTCAGCGATTATCTTAAAAATTGTTTAAGGTAAAAAACGTATCGTTTTCAAAATTAAAAAAAAAAATAAAGTCCGTTTTGACTAACTTAGAGATTTCGCTAGTTTGTCAACAATTGTTTCGACAACGGATTGAAATTCTAGCAAATTGCGACAAATTTAGTTGTTTCATCACTCGTTTTGTTTAAAAACTTACCATTTTCGAAATATTACAAAAAAACAAAAAGTGTTTTTTGATCATTTATTTTAACTTATTAGAAAATTTGGTTAGTTAGACTACTTCAGAAACAATTTAAGTTACAAAAAAATTAAATATATCGTCTTTAGTTTTAGTCATCACTGTTTATCGAAAAACGTACTTATCGCTTTTTAAAATAACAACAAAAGTTCCCCAAAATTTTTTTGACTAATTTTAAAATTAGGTTAGTTTGTCAGTGAATATCTCAAAAATTGATTGAAGTAAAAAACTAAAAAATCCCGTCTTGAATCAAATTTTTTATCACTCTTTTGGTTTACAAACATGGCTTTTTATAAAAGTCAACAAACAAAAAGCTCCTATTGAGTGTTTGCTGACACTTGTTTAGAAATCTAGTTAGTTTTTCTTCAAATCTGTTCAAAGTACTATAATAAAATTTTAAGTACCGTTTTGGATTTGGATTTGGATTTTTTTCATTACCCGTTTTTAAAAAAATGTACCGTTTTTAAAATATTACCAAAAATAACAAAAAGTCTCTTATGAGTGGCACCAGTTAGAGAGTTAGGTTAATGATTTGAGATACAACACAAAACGCTTTCTGATAGGAAATTTTGGCAGCTTTAATTTTGTTCATAACCCGTTTTGTCAAAAAACCTACCGTGTGCAGAATACCGACAGAAACCCAAAAAAGAGCACCTTGCCCAAAGTCCCGTTTGAGCGTTCATTACGCAAAACGTAAATTTTTGGCGCTATCGCGATTAAACTCCGGATGTCCGGAAAAAATTGCGCACATTTTTGAGCATGTGTGACTGAGAGAGAAAGTCATGATTCATTTAAATCAAACAAAATACGCACCTCCGGAACCCATCCTATCGCCAAAAACGCAAAAATCCGGAACAACCACTCGGAACAAAATCTACTTTTGACACCCATTTCGACGTAAACAAACAATCACATGTTCAAAAACGACCACTGTTTTACTACAACACACTCGTTTGCACCATTCTCTTGTGTTAATTTAACTGGAATGAAAGTTAAGAGTTGCTCGTCTGTGCTAGCGTTGGGATCTCCGGAAAGTAGTTTCGATACGGTGCAAACGACCATGCTTTACCACCACAATAGCAAAATTCATTTCCGGACGGAACATATTCACCTCTACGTACAACCATTGACTGAAAAATTGGAATTAAAGAGGAAAAAACAATTTTTCAAGTTTTGCTGAAAATTTAGAATTAAACGGGCGCTGAAAATAACTGCTCCTGAAGCCGTTAGAGGCAGTGCTGTGTCTATCGACCGCAAACTTGTCGATTTCAGCGCCACTACAGCCGCCCTCTAAAAGTCCGCACGCATTTCAGTCGGTTTCAGAAGCTCCGTTCAGTTACTGAAAATCGCCGATTTCTTCACGAACTGTACGTATACCTTGTTAAGCGCCTTAAGTGTAGATTATTTTACGCACAGCTAAGTGAAATGAGTTGCGTTTGGAGCAATTCAGGCCTGAAAGTTTGGCTTTTAATTCGTGTGAATGAAACATTCAACTAGTTAGGTTAAACGCACGTCTGTGTGGATCAATAGAATGTGTCTTTCTTCGTCTTTGCGTGGGTGCTTTTTGTTCCTCTCGTATCCGCTGACCTCGATCTTTGTAAAATTGCATGTAGTGTGACTGTGCTGAAAATTAAACACAAGAACTTTTTTAAGCGATTCTCATCGCAACTCCAAGCACGAACAAGCTTCCTTATGCAAATTGCTACTGAAAAATTCACCAACCAATGAAAAGATGTTCGGAGCGGTCTAAAACGCATCGATTTGTAAATCACTATTTTGATTATGCAACACATATACGAAACGATTGTAAAATTGGTTGCCTAGTTTTGGAAACGAATTTGATGATTCAAAACTTAAAATACAATTTTGATTAAAATTATATTTGATTTTTGTCAAAAAAAATCCAGCTTTGAAATTTCAGTTGGTAAAAGTTTATTAAATCTAGAATCGATCACAGTATCGTAGACCCGGCGCATCCACCATTTGTGTACAATTTTTACCAAGTGATTAAATTTTCAGAGAGCTTTGTTGAAATCTGTTTACCACTTATATTGTCTTGCTTCGACTTAATTTTATAGCTTAGCTCCTAAATGTCGCTCCAATTAACTACAAGTTGCTAATTAATTTGAGTCGTAGCAGACACTAACACTATCAGTTTCTCATTTTATTTAATTAGTTCCAGACTCCTGTGGTGACTTTGTATGGCGGAGCACAGATTTATATTTTGTGTAAATTATAAAAAGTATTAAGAAATCAAATTCAATTTGGTTTAAAACCTTGTGGGAGCATTTATTTTACGGATTCTGTTGGACCTTACGTTCGAAATCCTCTTGTTTTGATACTCTAACATCAAAGAACTTGGGTAGTGATTGACAATATTACGAATAAAACAGAATAAGGAATTGATACATCTCAAAGCAAATTGTGGGTTTTAATGATAAAAGAAAATAATTCGGCATCACAATCCAATAAAATCCTTGTTCAGAGTTAAAATAAATTTGCATATTTTGAAAACGACAATTACTTAACAGTATGAAAACTTTAAAAAGGCAGTGTTTGGCTTTAAAAAATAGGGTTATTATTTTCCCAAATTAATAATAGAAATTTTTTAAGCCCGTTTAAATAATTATTTGGTGGATACAAAATAGATTGTAATGTGCAACTAAAATTTGTGGTATAACAAACAAACACAGCAAAATAAGGATTTTTATTTTCGTTTGTTAAACTACCATTTGGAGTTAAGAAACAAAATTGCAGACTGATTAAATTTTTCGATAATTTCTTGACTTAATGTTAACATTTTTAGCGGAATCCTTAATTTGCGTAGCCAAACACAAAAATTAAAAAATGTTATTATTGAGTTTTGACTCAGTCAGACTTGGTTTATTTAGCAAGAATCACAAAAACGTGTTTAAAAGCTTAATAAAGTAAGAGTAATCCCTTTTCAGAATAAACATTTTTCAATTTGTTCTCGACGAAATTTCGGTTAAAAACAAACGAAATTGAATAAAACAGGCAAATTGGTTTCATTTTATTTTGGTGATTTTGAGGCATCTTTTGATTCTTTTAGGGACTACATTAGAAACTTTTTGACTTCTAATAGAACTAGAGTTTTATAATTTTGTATTTTGTAAATAGCTGAACTTCGGAACTACAAGAAATTGGTGCCAACTTTGAAATTTCAAATAGCAACCACTCAGTTTTATAGCATTTTTTGAATTAGCCTCTAGAAACTGAATAAAATGTACCCCCGTTGTTAGTACTTATCTGTCATACAATTTGACGTATGTCAATATTTTATACAAATTTTCATTTGCATTTCAAATTGTAAGACTACTATGATTTTTTGAAAATGATGATTAAAAAATGTTCATAAAACAGTTTTTTTAATGGAAGGACCTTGTTTTGGTGTTTTTGTTCGATTTGTCTACCATTTTCATTCAAAAAGTTCAAAATTCGATGGCAGACTAAGTGAGTTACTTCACATAATTCACTAAGTTATAATAAACCATAAATAAATATTATTGTTTTGCTGCTTACTCAATAATAAACCATCTTAAAACTAATTAAAAATTTTGACTAAAGTTAAATCCGTTTTTTGAGATTTTTTTCAAATACCCTGTATAGATAGTCCTGTATAGATAGGACTTATTGGTAAAAGTTCTTTCGTTTTCAGTCAAAAAAATATGGCCATTTTATTTGAAAAAACTGACTTACAACAGTTTTTTATAACCATTTTGAAAAAATCATACTAGCCATAAATTTTGACAGATAACAATTTTGAAAATTTTAGAAAACTCTTTAAAACCCCGGTTGTCGAATGCAGAAAAAAATATTCATTTATTGAAAAGAGTTCAAGAGCTGTGAAATCTTAGATAAACTCTTGCAAATAAGAATTTTAACAAAAAAATGACATGTAGACAACTAACTGATAAATACCAACAACTTAGGTAAATTTTACTCAATTTGAGAAGGTGAGTTCAAATATGCAATAAAAATGTGTGGTTACTATTTAAAATTTCAAACTTGGCGCCAATTTTTCATAATTCCGAAAGCTCAGAAATTTTGAAAATAAGTTAGTTAAACTCAGAATAGTCGATTTAATTTGTATACAAAATTTTAAAGCTCTAGTTATATTAGAAGATAAAACGTTTCTAATGTAGACCCCAAAAGAATCAGCCTGTATATGTTGAAGAGTAAAAAATAAACTAAAAGTGATTGAAATAAAGTGAAATTAAACACATCTTGAGTAAAATTTACCTTCGGTTTTTGCAAACGTAACTAAACATTAGTAAAAAAAATTTTAAACATTCCAAACACGTATTTACTTACTTGAATAATATAAAAAAATATCATTTTTCGAAGTTTATATTTTCTTGAATGGTTTATAAAGAAATTTCGCTCAAAACGAGCTAAATCGAATCAAACAAATCAAATAAAGCTTCGGCATGATTTTGCAAAATAAAGTTTAAACGCAACTAAATCGCTCGAAATAAGTTAAAATAACATCAATTTGGATCAAATTGTGTAATTTTAATAAAATTAATCAAAAAAGTTTTGTTTTGATCTGGAAAATGTTACTTTTAACGAAATTTCACGGAATAATTACGTTTCTAATAATAATATCAATAATACACTTAAAAATACTTAATAGAAGTGCTTTTTTGGTCTTTTCTGGCAAAATCTCGCAAAACTCTTTTGTTATCAAAATTTATTTTGAAACATTTTGTGTAATAAATTTTTTGTTTGAAAGCGGGCTTTGTCGAGCAAAATAGACTAAAATAAATACATTTTGATACAATTGCGTAAATTTACAGGTAGTAGACTTTAACAAATTTAGAATAACACCATTTTAAACAATAAAAAGATTTAAAATTCTGGTATATTTCTTATGCAATTTCCCACAAAAATAATTGAAAGCGATTAAAATATTACCAGAAATCAGATTTGTTTTGTTTGTAATTTTGTTGATCAAGTTCAAGACCAATGTTTTTATTGTTTTGAAGTTCTTTCTTATATTTGCTTTCTTAAATTTCACAAAATTTTAAGTAGCAAGCAAATATTATCAGAAGTTGACCTTAGAATTAGATAATAAAACACAAATGTCTACTACAATTTTTATTAATTTGTTTATTAAAGGAAGTTTAACCATTTTTATTTTGTCAATACCACTAAAAATTGTTTTTAATTTATTTTTGTATTTTTCTGCGTTGTAAAAAAATTGTAGGGCTTAGAAAATAATTTAAAATGAAGTAATTATTTCATTTGGGGCGTATAGACATAAATAATACGAGTATCTCAGAAAATAATTTGCCTTAAGGAAATAAGAAAATATAAAAACATAAATCCGGACTCCAAATATTACATTGTCTTAAAATGTTAACGAAACTCATACATCAACTCAAATGTTTGTTGCTTTCAAAAACTCGGTTTTTTAAATGTATTTGAAAATTTTCTTTTCATTTTCGAATGAAGAAATTAACAAATTAGTGTATTATTGGATTTCGACGTTTCCTTTAAAATTAATTAACTAAATTAAAATTAATAATCCGGTTCGTTCATTCGATACTGGTAATTAAATACCTACCTGTTCTAGAACAACAAAAGAAGCATTATTTTGTTCTACGCAAATCTATACCTTTTTTGTAACTAAAAATTAAAAAACACAGTGTAAATGCTCATCCTCTCAAAAATATGAATCAAAAGAGAGAGAGATGATAGAAAATAAAGCAAAGTTATATACGTTTTGTTAGTCCTTAAAAACTAATCAAACATCGAGAAAAAACAGATGTTTTACAAACTCTTCGTCAGAGAATTGGTAAAAAAAGATACATCTTGTATTAAAAACACAAATTATTCTTGGATTCCACTTAAACTCATAATATAAACTTTGGTTAAAATTCCGCGCTAAGAATTTTGTCTTTTAATTTATTTGGTCTTTAGTTATGTTTTTTTTAGTCGAAAACACTTTGCGACATAAATCTAAAACGAATAAAACAGTTCCTTGCGTTCGATACTTTCACCACACAACGCTAAGCTGTGAAAATATTACTCTTAACATTTTAAACATATCTAAGAAAAAGTCGTTACTCTTGCTATTCTTATCCATTCTCTCCCCTTGTACGAAGTTATAATAGTATTTTTCCAAAGATTCCATTATTTTTGTTGGAAAGTTTTTCCGTACGCATTCAGAACTTCTTAATTCAAAAACATAACAAGACTTAACTCAAGAATTAATTAAGAAAAACCCGAAAACACCAAACGTGACCTTTATTCCGACATGACGACAATAAAGGACTTCCTCACGCCAGCCCTAAAACTGTAATTAGTAATTTGGCATGAGAATAGAAACCTCCATCCGCCCCTGTCCCAAATAATCTGGTTTTAAACGGTGATTATCAAGTCAGTAGAGCGCAGAAACTCGGAATTTTCAGCTAAAAAGCTCCCATGTGTTACGTTGTAACAACTCAACAAATCCTATTATCCGGTGTAATTCTAGTTTTTTACGGTTGTGTCTACAATCTCGTGCAATGAGAGTAAATAAATTAAGAGAATTCATCCAATCCTGATTAATCGTAATTTGTAGTCGCATAAAAACTCCATCTAGGATTATGTGTGATAAAAATGCCATATAAAAGAATTGCTTGCCGTCAATTAAGCTCGGGCGATTAGTGTTTTCTATTAAGAGCTTTTATCAGCATTGACAGAAAGATCAATTTCTTTTTTTGTTTTAGATCGTCGGCGTGTAACGGGGGCGGCTAAAGAGAGCCGGCAAAATTTCCGAGTGCGGCAAATACTGCGGCCCCACCGCAAACGGCCCCACCATTTCGTTCAGCAGCTTTAGACAGTCCTTCACCTCTAATGTCAATTACCTGAAAAGACGTTTCAGCTCCGGGGATTTATCCTCGGAGTGTGAAGATGGCGAAGCGCCGGTTGATCCGTATTCGAAGGCGCCCCCCGTCACTGCGCAGCCACAGGTAACATTATCATAAATCTTTGAAAATGATCTTTAACTTATCAAAGATTCAAAGTATCAAAGAGACGTAAGTGTAACGCTGTCTAACAAATTGTCACTCTCGTTCCTCTAGACGAAAAAGTACGTATGATATGTTTTTTAGAGTGCTAAATATACAAATTTAAATCTTGCCTTACCATCACTCTCAGTGACATGTCTATATCAATATTCAAACGTTTTAAATTATGTAATTAATGCTTTAGCACTGATGATGTTCGAATCAGAACGAAACTAGTCGACCAAAGCAGTTTTGTTTTTATTTCTTCTCCATGTAACTGGATCCATTCCCACCAACACAAATTTAATATATTTTTTTAAATATAGATATGTATTTTGAAATAGTTACTTACCTACTTACCTACAGAGTTTAGAAAGTGTAATTTCCCACATGAGCACTTTGTTTGCGGTACGAACGCAGCGAGGGTCGCAAGAAGTGTAAATGTGGAAAATTGCTTTCCAAACAAGTTAGGTAAAATATTTTTTGTAACGAATTTCTCAAAAAAAAATTGGTTTTTTTTGCTAATGGGTTGGTAGCAGGTCAAACAATCAAAAAAGTGACATGAACTATGATGTATCTTAAAAAAAATAATCGTTTCCATCTCAATGGTAGCGATACCAACCTAATAAATAAAGTAAAAAACACCGCAGTGCGGAAAAGTCCGTTTCCCACAGAAGCTATCTAAAGGCTGAGTAAAAAAATATTTTTTCTAGTTGTGTGTGAAAGTGTGTATTAGAACTACAGGGAACTGTAGGAACAGGAACTAGCTAACGTTTTCTGTAGCTCATTTATTACGTTCATTAGTAAATTCGAAGGAAGCATCCTTTTATTGGGCCAATTTTTTCAAGTCACAAGAAGAGGAATGTAAAAAAAACAAAATTTATTAGCAAAGTTAGACTTTTGATATTTTGTAGACGTTATTTATACTCTAGAACATAGTTCAGGAAAATATTTTTGATAATACAGAGTGACCCAAAAAAAGTATAATGCCAACACAGTCATTATTTCTTATAGGTATTAATAATGTTGTTGCACATCACTCACAGTTAATGAACAACTTTTTTTTACTTGTATAATAAATTACTTTTTTTAATGGCAAACTATTATTTATTTGTGATCATTAGGTTTTTAGCTTCTTACATGTTCCTAAAGTTTTTTTCAAATCGGTTCAGAAATCACTTTGAAAAAATAAATAAAAACAGAAAAAATCGGTTTAACACGTTTAGTTTTAATTCACTGGTGTGAGAGGTTTGAAACCAAGTCCTGCCAAAAAAAAAATGTTTTTTTTTCGTACAATTTAATAATAAAACAAATTCAATTGAAGAATAACGTAGTAGACCAAGAAGTTAATTTACCTCTGCCGTTTTGTTAATAATATTAAAATGTACGCAAATTTTTATAATTCTAGTTCAGTGGTTCTCAAAATTTGGAACTAATTTCAGATCCATTTTTTGATTAAACTATACATTTTTGATGTACATAAATTTTGCTTAATCGATTTGTCTTGCCGTTCTCTATCTACCATTAAATTTTTGCTAACCCATTCCCTAACACGCTGTATACTACAGGGTGTTTACAATTGACTTCCAAATTTATTACACTTTAGAGCCTTTTCCTTTTGCTAATTTCAAATAGCAGACCCTGTTTATTTTTACACCATTCAATAGAGAATTAAGATATGAACTTTTTTTCTTAATAAACCCTAACGTAAATCTTAATACATTTCGAGTTATTTGATAAAAACTTGTTTTGCCAAGTATTTTAATGACAAATTTAATAAACACATATCGAAAATGATTTCAACTCCGTTTTTTTATGCCAATCGATGCAGCATTAAAATACAAATTTTTTTTGTTATTACAATGTTATTGCAAATCCTAATACATTCGGAGTTATTTGCTAAAAACTTATTATGCCAATAAAAAAATGACTAATGATTTAAAGTTTTTTTGCAAATGTTTTAGGATTTGCAATAAAGTTGTGATAACATAACAGAAAATGTTGCTTTTTTAAATTCGCATCAAAATATATAAAAGTAAATAGGGTTGGAGCCATCTTCAACTTTTATTCATTAAATTTGTCATTAGAATAGTTAAGAAAACAAGCTTTTAGAGAATACTCCGAACGTGTTAGGATTGTACTAAGAAAAATTTTTCCTTTCTAATTCTACATTAAAAAATTTAAAAATAAGCAGGGGTTGCCATTTAAAATAAGCACAATAAAAAGCTCTAAAGTTTACGCAGTTTGAAAATAAATTGTAAACACCCTGTAGTAACTCACATCAATCAAACTTAATTAGTGAGTCTGCTAGACCCTATTCAAGACGTATGTACTAATAATGTTATCAAAAAGCACAGTTTCTATTTTTTATTAATTTTTTAAAAAGCACAGTTTCTATTTTTTATTAATTTTTTAAACGAAAGGTGTAAAACCAATTTTTTTGGTTTTATTTTTTTAACAGTAATCTCTGAACTAATTTAAAAAACTTTAGGGGTATGTAAGAAGCTAGAAAGGCATCCTAATAAGCACTAAAAAATAACAGTATGCCACTAAAAACATTTATTATTATGACATCATACTTTTTTGGGAAACTATGTATAATCAAAAACATTTTCTTGAAACGTGTCCTAGGGTATATATACTACAAATTATCAAAACTCGAACTTAAATAATAATTGAGCTACAGAAGACGGGAGCTGAGTTGAACCCAAAAAAAAATTTAAAGCATGGGGTAGTACAATTTTTCAATCCCACACGTTTAATAACAAAAAATTTACATATGAGTGGCAGCACACTTCCGCGACGGCCGTCTCATCTTCAGTGCCTGATATTTTCAAAGGCCATAGATTCTAATTACTAATTCTCTGCCTCACCTAAAATTATTTTTAATTATAGAAGATGTTTCAAAAATAAGTAACAACATAAACTTATATTATTTTTTTTTAATTAAACGGTCCATATTTTATTGCATTTTTGCTTGTTAAGTTGTTTTCCGATTCTGTTTAGTTTTTAAATAATTTGATTTTTTGACAAAAATTCATTCTTTTTGAAAATGTGTTACTATACAAAAACTAAGAAACCTGGAAAAGTAGGGCTTTTACCGTTTTAAAGAAGATGGTTGAAACTTGAAGCATATATTCTTTTAGTTTATTGGGATTAAGGTAATAAAACACCCTTTTTTTATTTTCGCATCTAATAAGAGGTCGATTTCAAGCTTGGACGCAAAGTTGCGCGGGTCGCAGTTGCATAGTAGCAACGAATGATATTGCTAGATTTGCGCCGTTGCTTTGCCAATCCCGATTTGCGCCGGTCGTAAGTCAACCGACGCAAGTCGGTATTGTTATTGCAACGGCTCAAATCTAGCAATGTTATTGGTTGCTGATATGCAACTGCGCCCCACGCACTTTGCGACCAAACTTGAAATCAGAAACTTCGAGTCATTTAAATTGTATCAAGATTTCCTAAGCGTTCGAGATCAAATAAAGAACTTACGTAACAAAAAAAAAACAAAAAGTAAAAAAATCTGAGTTGAGATGCAAGTTCGTCGCATCTAATAAACTACTACCCGGAAGAAAAAGTTGGAAAAAACCATCTTGATGCAAATTAGGTAAAAATTATCATTTTTATACAACCCAGAAAACCCATGTAACTCATCATGCGTCATTATAAAAGCACTGAGTAATGGTTTTTATTTTTACCCTTCGTAAAACACGCAAACAAGAGGTAAAAATCAATCTTATTGACTTAATTTATTATTAATTTATTAAGTATTTGAACCTAAAATTTTATGTTCGTAGTATAAGTGCAGTTCCTCTCAGACGAAAATCATTCCAGGTAATTAAACAAATTTTTATTGAAATGTACATATAACATATAACACACAACTCAAAGTAAATGTTGATAAATAAACATTGTTTTTATTTCATTTGTTATGCATAAAATGTCGAGAGAATTGTTAGTAAGACCTTTTTAATCCGAACAACTCTCTGTAATCTGAATCTCAAAAACAAATGCATCGATTTATAATTCGACAACGAACATACCATGCAATAATACGAAATCTAATACTCGTCACAGCTCATAGTCACAGCTATTATTTTTTGTATAAACTTAAAAATGTACGTAGCAATATGTATTTTTCTTCTTTCTTTAATTTACCTAAGAGAATAAGTTAATTCCATAACACATTCAATAATCCGGAGAAGCTCTTACATTAATTAGTTGGGGTTTTACTGTATGTAACCTATACCTAGGTTCGTTTTACACCTTGGTTTCTAGACAATTGCGGCATTACAACTAGTTTAGTAAAATAGTGCTTGAAAGATATGAATTATACGAAAAAAATAAAATCGACAAAAACAACGCACAAAAACAACAAATGGAATTAAGGCACTCATTTTAAGCGTTCTTTTTTTCTTAAACAGGAAATTGAGTGCTAATAAAGACACTCAAAACCACTCGAAAATACCTTTTTGGACTCTTGCTCAGGGGTTTACAACCCACTAAAATATAAAAATAAATTTATTTGCAGTTGATTTTATTTATGATGATAGAAGGCATTTTCACTCAATTCTGATAATAGTTATTACAACACAATTATTGCACAACTGATTTTTGATTAAATGTTTCACAAAAATAAAGTTGTATGTCATAATGCCAGAATGTGCAAGTTTAAAAGAATGTTAAAAAAAAGAATACAGAGTCAATTGTCAATTGTCAAATGTGAATTTTGTAAAATATTTGTATTAAAAAGTAGCCACTCACATCATCTGTCTTATCAACTTATCACATAATAAGTAAAACTAGACTCTCAATATATTAACAGTATACAAACTATTAATCTCTAACAGCCATTTGATCCTGAAACATAATTTTTATTTTTCTACTACGAGTAACATTATAAATACATCGCTAAGTAAAAGCTGTTAATACATAAATACTTTACCCTTTTCCAAAATGATTAATTACTTACTTATGAAATTTATTTCACTTGCTATAAATCTAACTGAAAGAGTAAATGAATATTTATTTACTTTAAAGTTGTTTTCAATCATGAATAACAAGTAACTACATTTTTCTAAACCAGTTGTAACTACCATAAGAATCTAGCAACAATCGACAATTTTCTGTTTTATTGACAATCGATACCATTGTCAGGGAAAAAAGTCGATTTTTAACAAAATAGGCGACCCATATTTTTTTTTATTTTAACCAAAGCTCAACCGTTTTGGAGAAAAATAATTGAAAAGGTGAAAATTACTGATCTGACGTCAGTAATGTTCCTTTTTGAATCAGCCAGCCATAGAACTAGAGATAGAAAACTTGCCAACAAAGATAGCTTGAAAGATGTACGTCTTTTCTTTACTTCTGCCTCTGTTGTTTTACATACGAATTCAGATATGCTACAGGAGTAGTCATTTTACCAAAACACAAACTCCTGCAAAATATTAGCACACAACACAGTCACAATCGACAACGCACGGTTTTGACGTTTGTATTTGACGTTTAGCTGCCCAAACGTAGGTCGTAGCGTTAATTGTATGCAGCGAAAAACTGACAAATCATTAGTCGAAACATTGCTTACGTCACAGCGCAAATTTTCTATTATTACTAAAAAAGTACCGATTTAAAATAACTCAGACCAATATTACTAGACAACATTTTGTGTCTACTTTCAGAATCTGCAATTTCTAAAAACTTTTACTTTTGAGTATAACACTCCATTTTTAGGAAATTTTCATTATCGTCATTAATGCAAATATGTGCACATAAATCCACATGAACTTATCATTCAAATTATTAACTCAAATTTGGTTCAGTGAGAACTAGTCTATCAAAAAAACGTTTATTAATTTATTTCTGCAGGTAAAACAAATAAAAATAGTATCAGTATCATGGTTAAATAATAACGTGATCAAAAGTGCTTTTGCAGTTCATAAACGTATAAAATACATCATACATCTGTCAGTTATGTGTCAAATTTTCCAATATTTGTCTTCAATATTGAATATTGTTTAAAACCGATTTTGTGTAAAACAAAAACAAATGGTCAGAATTGCTACATTTATTATTACATTGTTCTACCTGAACTCTGCAGAATACGAGTATATTAAATGTTTTATTAAATTAAATGCAACAATCTCTGAAAAAACACACGTTCAATAAAATTAAAAAAATATTTGCTTAGACAAAATTAGATTTAAGTGAACGGATAAATCACAAATTAATAAAAAAACTAAACTCTTGAAAAACGATTATAAGGTTAATTTCGTAAAAAAATATATCGAATAAAAGCTTGACAAACATTTCCAAAGTCAGTAATGCCACTGTGCAATTATCATGATTAAATTTCTGGTGACATTATCATTACACTCAAATAAAAAACTCAAAAACATAATAAAATGTGCACCACAAAATGTATTTTCAATTCTAATAATTGCTTTAACATGAAATTAAAAACAAAATTAATTATCTACGACAAATCGTAAAACGCGCATCCGCAAAATCATTAATTGTTAATATACAAAATTTTATGAAGCCATGTAATGGTTTTACAAATTTAATTAATTTGCTTGTATAGTAAGAGCACGTTTAATTAATAATTATTGTTGGCCATAAAAGAGAATATTTACTAGAAGAGTATAAATTATCAATCAATTCAGTTTTTGAACAAACAAAATAATAATTGAAAATTGATAAATTCTGTTCCGCAGTGTGTAGTAACATATTTGCTAAATTTTTAAGCCTAAAAAGTACAGTGTGTTCAAAAATGATTGTTCGTCAAGTCACCTATGAAATTTGAACGTAATGTGCCGCTTAATTAATTGTGGATGCCGTGAAGTGACAGATCCGTCAAAATAGTGCAAAAGACTTCGAAACCAAAAATGAAAAAATACACAACAACAAAAATCACGGAAATATAAAACATAAATTAAAACAAATCTTACCCTTGAAAGAACTTTACCAAAAAATGCAAAAAAGTGAGTAATAAGCTAATTCAAAGATTTGACAAGGATACTACAATAGTTATTTGAAAGAAACGGCACATTGTTAACTTAATGTACAACCATTTTTGAACACATTGTATTTGCTTCTTTATAATAATAAAAATTTGAATTTTTTTGACAATGATTGCAAACTGTATAAACAAATGAAACAATGTTAATTCATTTAATTACTATAATATTTGGGCATCACTTATTCCTTTTGAAGGCGAAGAAAATAAGAAGAACTTTTAATTAAACCTGTGATTAAACCCGGCGAATAGACAGACCTGCAGATGGCTATGTAAATTGAGATTTAATTAAATCGGGGCTAAAATATTGCCTCAATAAAGTATCTGTAAATAACATGTTATTAGTTCCTTTCAGTGTGCTTAAGCCGTTTAATCTCAAGAACACTATTGTACGTTTTTCTTGTACGATATTTTCAAAATATCTGACACCTGCTGAACACAAAAGATTTTGTTATTGTTCGTGACATGCACTTTAGCTTATCTGCATAGATATTCTGGAGTTAACAGACATTTAAATCTTGTTTATTAACGTGGATTACACGCTTTGGTAGTTACAGAACGTCGTAAATTGGTTAAAATGTAGACGTTCGAGCGTCCAATTTTGTAACTGTTTCTCTTTTATCTATTTTTAATTATGCCATTTCGTTTTCAATGATGTTACCTCGGAGATTAAATTACTTTCGAGAAATCCTTTGAACACAGCGATGCTGTTGTGTTTATTTTGCTTAATAAAGAAATATTTTTAAGCTTCTCTTTCGTTAAACAAGATTTAATTGAAACGTAATGATTTACTTTTGTCACGTTTGATGCTTTGACGGATATCGATTTTTTTTCAACTCAAAGTTTTAAATTACTTTGAATAACAGAAGTTTGCAACTGGATTAAATTTTGAAACAAACAATAATTAAAAATTCTGTCTGTCACCTACTTACGATTACTACATACTGAAATTTTATTTTGGTTAACCTAGCTCCAGACATTTATGAACTTTCTGTGAATAAAAACGTAAAAATGAATGAATAAATAAATAGTCAAATGTTTATTATATGTTGTCTTTTAGTGACTTTATCTTTAATTTACTAAAAAGTTGTTGCAAAGTCCAGCGCCAATTGATTTAATTAGGCGTTAAATAAAATTGTAACTCCGTTAGTAAAACGTTGACCTGCATCTTGCTCGAGAAGGTTAACTTAGGTCAAGTTCATAAGGTATTTACTGGTTCTCGTAGTTAACGTTTTTAGTTAACTTAAGCCATATTGTTTACAACTTACAACCTTCAAGAGAAAATAAATATGATGAAGTAACAATTATGACGCTCGTTATTATGTCTTTGGATGATTAGATTTTTGTACTAAGTAATCAGAAAAGTTTGTTAGGAATTTATAACGGACGTGTGAGTTTGGCACATTCAAATGTAGGATGACCCAGAAACGTCGGACCAATTGTTTAAAACTTTAATTCAATTAAATTTCCGATCAAAGAAAAATGTGCCGTATAAATTTAATATATTTACTAGTTGTTTTTTCTTTGTTTCTTTAATATTATTTAATCAGAAATTCAATCGAAAATTTCGCATTTAAAAAAATAAATTTCTAAACTAAAAATCAAATAAATAATTATTTTTTTACGTTGAATTACTGAAACCATTTTTATTTACAATAACTTTAAAGTTCTTTTCTTTCAGAATATTGTTTCGTAATAATCACATATCTACTCATAGTCTATAATAAAATAATACTGGCAAAGCCATTTTATTATTAAAACGGTTTAGAAGATTTATTGCCACCTTCAGCCTTAAATCCAAAGTAAAATATAATTGTTCAAAAATTTTAGGTAAATTGAGCCATTTTAAGACAAATTAATACTTTGACATAGAAAATATAGAATATAGGGTAAAAGTGTACAGTTGATATTAATCCTAAAATTTCTTTTTTTTAATATTAAAACAGCAGAGATAGTTCAAGATATTTTTTTTATTCAGTTGCACAAAATTTCATTTTTTTTTTCTGATCGTTAAACCAAGTTTTTGTGGCATTTCGTTATTTTGTCTATTCCAGCGTTTTTACCGCATATTTTAGCCAGAAACGCAGTTATATGTTTCGTCAAAAATAACCCAAAAAATTACATCAATTCTTCGCGCATTTGAGCACGTTTTTGAAATAAAAACGTATGTTTTGTAACAAATCTTGCTAAACATGTGTAGGTATTCTAGTTGTATAAACGTTCACAGAAATTCCAATAATTCAGAGTAGTTCCAAATTCATTTCAGTCATTATGAATTAAATCTTGCAATTCTAATTTAGTTCCCGTAACTCCAGCTTAATTTTTGCAATTTCAAAATACTTCTGAGAGCCCTAATTAAAAATGCTATGTAATTTCCGTTCCAAGTAATCTCAGATAATTTAAAAAAAATCCAGTAGTCACAAAAAAAAATCTAATAGTAAATCAAAGTTAATTTTTGTGACTCTAAAATTATTCCTATTTTTCCAAATTAATTCTAATAGTTCTAAAAACTCCAACGTAATTTCCATTTCATGTAGTATCAGATAATTTCAATAATGATTCCAGTACTTGTAAGAATTCTAGTAATTCCGAAAAAATTTCCAGCAAAATAATTGCATAAGTAATTTTGTAAATTTCAAAAATACGTCATTTTAATAATTTCAAATAACTTCAAGCAATTTTGCTTAATTTTACACAACTTAGCACTTTTCCAAAAATTTGTAAAACTAATTTCAAAGGTAATGACAATAATGACCATTAGGTTTTTATTTTTATTTTTTTGAACCCTTCATCAAAAATTTTTTTAATCAAAAACGAGAAAACTCTAAATCAATAAACAACGACATAATTTTTTCTTATTTCGAGGATTTTAGCAAGATGTTCAAGAAGAAACATAATTATTTTGAAGCATTTAATCAGAAATAACCAGAAAAGCCAAGAACTACTTTAAAATTGTGTAAATGTTGCCTGTTTGAGAGTCGGATTGTTTTGTAACTATAAAAAGCGTAATTTTTTGATAAGATTAATTGATATTGAAATAGTTTCTAATTTTTAAATAAATTTTTATAAATATTTAACATTATAACATTACAATTCAGCACATTGTTGTATCTTTTCACTTAATTTTTTATGTTTACTTAGTAATTATTATTATTGTTTACAACTTTGGAGTCATTTTCTTCACCTGAAGCAATAGACTCCCATAGATTCTTCATTAAAAACAAATTTACAAGAGAAATTACCAAGAGTTTCTAAAGCTCAACTTGAGCAATAAAAAAGTAAAAAAGTATGAGAAAAAAATATTACGTGTCGTTTAATTAAACAGATAAAGAAAATACATTCTTTAATTCTAATAAAATTATTAACAAAAACTTTTCTCAAAACTTATTCTAGACGTATTTTCTACCACTTGCACTAACATACTTTTTCCTATTTTATTACTTTCAAGTGAGCACCAATTGTGACTGCGATTTAACTTTTCCATATAATTCACAATTACAAAATGATTGAGATTTTTTATGAGCCATGAACTGTTTCTACAGCAGAGCTTAGATAATTGTCAGCATGAAAAGTGTTTTTCTGTGTAAATAATTCAGAGTCAACATCTGTTTCAACTTCACAAACGTTTTACAAATATTTACAACCTTACTGACGGCTTTTGCAAAAAAGGTTCCACGTTTTATTTTTCTGTTTTACTTTCAAACAAACAAAAATATATCAGGTCGCTAAAAAGTATAGATACAGTTAAACATTATAAAAACTATTCATCAAAACTTATTGAAATTTGTTATATGCTTAAGAGTATATAAATTTTATAGTTTCAGATGTTTAGGATACAAGGCTAACTTGATTTTTTTTAAATGGCAAGAAGTCAAACTGTTCATTTTTAAGAAGAGCATTTTTGAGCTTCTGATCTCTGGTGTAACACATGCATATCTTATTTTAATCGAAATTTAAAAAAAAAATTCGAACGAACAAATTTTGAAAAATGTCAATTTTTGTTAGTGATAAAAATGTTGTCTTTACTATCGTTAGCTTTTTGCTGCTTACACATGGACCAAATAATAATAATTATAATTGCTAAAACAACACTTTTAACTGAAAAAGAACACATTTTAATAAAAAAAGTTTAAACACGAAATACATAATTTTTATACTTCAAAAAATATTCAAGATGATTTCCACTGACGTTTTGACTTTCTGTCGTCAGGACTAACAATATGAGATTTTTTTATCGTTCAGTTTAACTTAAATGCACCATTCTTAAACAAATTATTGCACACAAGTTTATTTTTTGGCTAATAGGCAAATCGCTAATATCAGTATTTTCAAAGCTAACTTAGCTTTACTATTCCAGAAATGTATAACTAAATTTTTGAATTTTTATTTGTTTTTACCTTTTAATAAAAATAAAGGTGGGTATTATGTTAAATCAATGAATTCAGAAAGATAAATGTTCTCTTAAAAAATATTAAATTTGACCTTTCATGCCTTATAAAAAAATTAAACATTTTTAACTGTTTCCCAAACTTCAAAGTGCTCTGTTAAACCATTCTGAAAATATTTAACTCTTAATCATACTTTTTAGCCACCTAGCACAAAAATTAGTTGATATTTAAGTAACATACCATTAAAAATCACCGTATTTTAGTCAAACAAGTTTTAAAATAATCATTTTAGTTTTAAAGTCATTTTAATGTTGTTTAAAAAAATCAATAATTAATGCACTTAAGCAAAAATCGTCATTTTTTACCAACATAAATCGTTCTGAACTATTTCTAAGGCCTAACTGCACAGGTATGGCTTAAAATATAAGCTCTGCTTAAGCTTGTCAGGTGAACTGCACCGTAAATAAGTGCAACTTAAAATTGTATAAAGCATGGATTAAACTAAACCGTACCTTGGGTACCGCTTAAATAGCGCTTAACGCCAAAAAAAAAAACAATTTAAAGGCACGGTTTGTAAAGGGATCGATGAGAAATTGCGTTATTCTTGACTTAAGAATATAATATAATAAACTGAATTCGATTGCTACAAAAAACATTTTCAGCAAAATAAAATTCAATACACACCTGAAGATGAGATAAACAAACAGAAAATAGTAAAATTTTATTTTAGCCAAATAAAAATAAAGTTATTTATTTTCGAAATAATAATTATCGCGCTAAATTATGAAACTTTTTTAATAGTTTTTATTTTTTTTAATAAATAATATTGTTGAACATAAAAGCAAGATTTACCAATTAACTAAAAAAAACGTGTGTAGTAGCACTGAACTGATTTTTTAATTTCAATTTTTTCAACTGAATATTTAATTTCACGGATCTTTTCATAAATTTGAGTTCATCCGACATTAGCTCGAATTCTTTCTTTCTTCTTCTTCTCGAATTCTAAATAGTTGCTTTTTCAAGGCAGTAACTTCATAATACTACTTTGAAATTGGTGTGAATTTTTAGGCTTCTTCTATATCACACTCTTTTCCCAAATAATTTTGGATTAGCAGACTGATTCAAATTTATTTGATTATACTCAGTTTGTCTAATTACAATTTTGAATTTTGAAATTGTTGTAATGTTCTTTGTTTTTTTTATTGAAAAAATGGATTAGTGTCGCAGAATAAGCTTTTTTCTTTTTGGTCTGAAAAATTATTACGTTTGCATCTTTTTGTTGGTACATTACCCTATCTAAACAAGAAAGCTTACACATTTGGCTCTATTTCTGGCTTCAGTCATCCTTGCAGCAAAAATTTTTTTAAATAAAATTGGCTCAAAGTAAAAAATAAATAAATACTCACTAATTTTAATGTAGTTAAATTATCTTAGTCTTGATAACAAAACAAAAAAAAAACAACATTTTCACGTATTTGTAAATTATTGACAACTAATTGACAGACATTATAAGGATTAACTAACAGATAAAATGTCACGGTGCAGCTCGACTTATTTAAACTCCACTTATATCTGTAAGCCTAGTTTTGTTAAGCGTTATTCATAAGCCGAACCCGTGCAGTTAGGCCTAAGTGATTATGTTTTTCTGATTTTTTCAAACTGCAAAAATGTATTAACGAATTAATAATAATAATTAATAATTAATTAATTCAGCAAAAATCTTAATTTTTACCAAAATAAAACGTTCTGAACTATCTCTAAGTGATTTTTTCAAACCACTGCAAAAATTGTCGTTTTTGACCAAATAACACGATCTTGCTCCTTTTTAAGAAAAAAAGGATTAATAATTATAATTAACTCATTATACAATGTGTGTTGGAAAGATTTTCATTTGGTCGTCTGTGAATTTATCATGTAAAATCAGAAAATGTCGCTTTACAGAACTAATGACAGGCATTTAGACATCAAATATTACCATTCTCCATATTGAGTCTCCAATTCAGAAATAAATTTTAGAAATAAAAATGGTTTCCTGCACATTGTAACAATTTAGTTGCTTTTTAACGAGATTAAAAAAAATTATTGAATTTCATAACAGGTTTGACATTTATTGACAGAAGTTTAAATTAATTTTTTACATGTAAACTAATTTCAGTTAACTAGATGAAGATCATTAAAAAACACATTGTACATTTTAAGTGCGAAAATCCAGGTTGTCAGGCAGAATAATACAACCAGTAAGTCATTTCCAAATACCTAATAATCTACGATAATTCCACAAACCTTTTTTTACTCTAAAACAAATTGTAGTAATTCATTATTTGGACATACTTATTTTCACTAAAATTTTACTAATAATAATAATAATTAATAAAGCAAATATATTTTTCAGTCAGTAAAAATAAATTTTATGTTGGTCTCTAATGAGCAATTATTTCTCTCATTTCAGTGATTTACTCATTTCATTTAACAAGTCTGATCAATAATCATACCTAATGAATTTTTATCGAAAATGAGTCAATAGTAGACGCGTCTCGAGTTATATTAACAGAAAATTACCGCAAAGAATGAGTCAAATTAGTAGAACATGCTGATTTGTTTTATTAACACCAAAAAATGTTTATCTTATCTTATTTCCATCTAAAAGTGAATCACCTTACTTTGGATTAAATCCAAAAGCAGAAGAAGCAATTAATAAACGATTACAAGATAAACACACATAAATTTTATTTAGGCTAAAACGTTTTCAAAAATAACACCAGCTTTATAAACACAAATAAAAATTACAATCCTTTACTTTATGTTGCGTTGGGCCCATTTATAAGTTTAGTTGACGTCTGTTGTTAACTGGGAATTTTCTGAATTTATATGGAACAAAATTAGCTCTGGATTACAAAAAATGCAACTTATTTGCGCTCAAGCCATGTACCCTTAATTGCTTGGTACAAAAAATGTTGATGAGTTTAATTTATTTCACAGTCAGGCCATAAATTCGCTGTTGTAATTTTATAGTAGAAATAATTGTTTTAGTGTTTGAGGAAGTAAACGAAATGAACTAAATTTTTTGTAGTGAGTCAACCAGTTTTATTTTCAATTGTATTGACGGGGTTATTATGCATAATTTAGCGGCTCTCACTAAAAATCAATGCTCGTCCAACCTGTTCCATTTTTTAATATTTTTAATGTAAGCAAAATTAAAGCCCCATATTATTTACAACCTTTGACGTTTATAGAGGGGTTCGATTTAACCTTTAATGAACCTAAATTATGGTTCACCAGACATGCAAAGGAATCGAAAGGTTTCCCTTTATTCTAAAAAATAGGGTGACAAGGAAATCGCTTTATACTGTTCGTATTACATGAATAATCAAAAGAGATTTTTTAATTCCTTAAAGAATTAACATGAAACATGAATACTTTTCCTACCGCTCTCTTGATCATACGTTGTTACTCCTTTTAAGTGCAATTTTATTAATTTATTTGCTATGTCTGCATTTGCTTTACATACATTTACAACACTGCGATAAAATTTTTATCTAAAAGAGGCCATTGATTTTTATAGCGGTATGCAGATCTTTTCTTGAAAAAGATCAAACACGAACACTATGCGAAAAAACGCTCCAAACATTATCAAATTGCACAACCGGGCGAAATAGGGTGGAAAATTGTCTGAAGAAACTTAAATGCGGGTTATTGGAAGACCGCTAACTCGTTTATCCTATAGAATTTGTTAAAGTGGCCATGTACCCAAAAGAAAAAAGCTTTCAACTTAAATGCTAACAATAAATCAATTCATTTTAATTAAATAATACACAAAATAATAATTATTTTCAACATAATTGATATAGAGCACATACTGTATGAACAATAGCCTGATTAAGTAATTAATTAATTATGTAGCGTATCCTGTATTACATTATCTAAATAATTTTACCAATAAAAGTATAAAAATTCCCTCCTAATTCGTTACTTAGCGCTCAAAAAATTCCAAGATGATTAAAGCGTTTGTCACTGGATATCGATTATTGCACTCCCAACTATAAAACAGACCATTTTAACACACCTTATGTCTATATTTGCTGCTATTAAAAATATGTATAAAAAAGTAATTTATTAAATACTTCTGTAAAAGAACTAGTTTAGACAAAATTTATTTCGTATTTCCCCGAAAATGAGAAATAAAACTTATTGTAATAAAAATAATAAAAACCTAATTATTTTATTAAACAGTATTTCAAAGCAATACATGCTGTTTCGACTAAACCCCACTTTAGAAGTATTAAAAGTTCTAATAAAGATATTTATTTGAAAGTTGGTACTCAGCCATAATCCGTTGAGTTCTGCTCAATGAAAATATTCTCAAGATGGCGGCACTTCTGGTTATAACGGAAATCGCTATCACCTTTCTTATTTTAAATGGTAAGCTATGTTGCGTTCTTGGATTAGTTGAGTTATATCATTTTTCCTATACCTAAGTTTAACCGTTTTCGAGATAAATAGGATTTTTTTTAAGTTTTGGATTTGCAACTGACACTTAAAAAATTGATAACTCTCTTAGGTCCGGTTTATAGAAAGTTCTGTTATAATTTAATTCGTTATTAGAACTTAACAACGCGAATGGACCAGTCAAATTGCTTCAATTTGGTCACGTGGTCAGTTAATCACGCATTTAATTGCAGATTAAAGTAATGTCGCTTCCATAAACCGGTCCTAAGAGTCGATTTATAGAAAGCGAAATTAAAATTTAATTTCGAATTAAACAAATTCGAATTAAGTTTACATTTAAAATGCATTGACAAATGTCAAGTTAATCGCAATTAAATTTTGATTGCAATTAAAATTAAATTTTAATCGCGATTAAATTGACATTTGTTAATTAAATCTTAATTTTGCTTTCTGTAAACCGACCCCAAATATTTCGTAAACGGCCAAATTTAGGGTAAGCTTATGAAAACTATCTTAAAATAACCTAGTCCAAAAATGTGGGGTTTAGACGGAACAGCCTGTATGTATGGTCTGGATAATATAAACAAATGCGGTAGTTTAAACACCTCTGAACTTTTTTAAATTGAACTATCAGTCAAATTAAAAATTAGAAAATATTATTTAATCAATTATTCTAGTGTTTTTTTTTTTGAGCAAAAAATCTTTATAAAAATTGTTGCTTGTGATAAAATTACGTTTGTTTCAAATTCAAATTTTTATGTAATTAATTCCTGGAAATAACGACTTTTTTGCAGAACAAACAGCATTTCATCACTTCTTGTCCTCAGATGACACAGATAAATAACAATTAACAATTTTTTGCAACTTTTTAATAGGAATTAATTAATTAATTTTAATTATAAGGAATTGTAGAAAATTTCTGAAAAAGTTCAGACATAGGAGAAATACGAAGTATTTAATAGCAACACTGAATTCTGTGCCATTATCAGTTTTTGAGATTGAGTAAAAATGTACTTTTATTAGACTCACCCTGTATAGCTTCAAACGGCGTTGGACTCTAATAAATACCACTTTGGCTAAATATGTACTATAACGTTGTCTTAAGCTAACTATACTAAAAGTGAAAGACGATTAAGTTTTGTCTTTTGTTTTTGAAAATTTGTTGAATTAAAAAATACAAAGTAGCAGATACCTGTTTCAAAAATTTGGTTCCTTGACACACGACCACATTGCTATAGTAAGATAATAGGTGAGTAAGAATTTTCATATTAATCTCAAAGCAATTCTCATTTAGTTGTTACATAAATGTTTACGTAAATTGAGAATTCTGCAAAAAAATGCACTCCCAATTTCAAAAACCATTTTCCATTCCTTGCAATTTTTTGCATTTGTAGTCTGCATAATAAATAAAACAAATCTCATTTGCATTAAAAAAAAGCCGCAATCTTCTAAACATAACTTTTTTTATCCCTAAAATTTCTTGTCCACTTATAAAGAGTTTATTAAAAGATGAAATGGAGCAATTATGATTTATTTCTTAAAGAAAATAGCCATATTAAAATTTTACATACAAAGTTTTTATCTTAATTTCGTGTGTTTTTTATAAAACGTACTCTTACAAGCGTATTATTACTTCAAACATACGATAATTAACAAACTTTGTGATAAGCCGCAGAACGATGAAGATTTTAATTAAATGTAAAAGAGTTTACTTTCAAAGTAAAAATAATCACAACAAAACAAATTAAAGATTTTTTTAAAGGGATTATCGAGGAGGTTAATTAATGTCCCAAGTAAGTACACGGTGTCTAATACAAATTTCCAGCTGAGTAAAAAAGATATTAAAAGCATAAACGATAGTGGATTAAATACGCTACAATTTGAAGCTTTGATATTGAATTATGAAAAAAAGTTAACATTTTATGCTTCCATGGCAGCCTTCTACTTTTTTTGTTAAAAGCAATAATTAGGGAATAAGAACTACACATCGACATTAGCATTACATAAAATTTTTCTGTTTTAACCCCTGACTTCTTCAACCAATTATCGATAGATAAATTTTATCGGTTCCATAATTTCTAAAGAAACATCAATTAGATCATTTTTACCTTAGCAACTATCCAACCGATAAAATTTATCTAAGGTTAAAGCGGCCCCCGAGTACTGTCAAAATCAAACTGTCAAATCAAAAAAATATGTGTTTTTACACTTTTTTACTTTTATACGTATATCAAAATCGACAACAATTTTCAACCGGAATCCATTGTGGCGCCTCTAACTTAACTGACAAATAAATTTTGAAAACGGTAATTTTAAAAAATCTCATTTTCAAAAAAAATTTCTAAAGGTTGTTTTTTCCTTGCTATTGCTAGTATGAGCTTCAATTTTTGCAAGCATATTTAGAATAATGTTGTGCATGAATGGTGTATTTTTTTCCGATCTGTGCAGTATCTTGCGTTTTGCACCCAAGTCTCAGATCAGCAGACCAAAAAAACGGATTCAATACTAAATAAACAATGTGTAGTTTTGTAGAAAATTGATTTCTAATCATTTTGTTTTTGCTTTGGTACTGCTCCGTAGTCTATTTTTGAGATATGTATAAAAGTATAAAGACAGTTCTCAAGGACCGCCTTAAATTGTTTAAAAAATATCTTCGGTATCGGAAAATCTTCGGTATAGCTCAGAATGCAACTTTAACAATTAGCAATTAGTTAGTAAAATTTGAAAATCATATTATTCATTTAATTAGAAGTTCTCATTTTGTTTTGGAATTACTTAAACAATACTTTAAATAATATTATCAAATTTTAGAAGTCAATAATCAATCGCAGCCTTTAAAAAAATAAAGAACTCTAAAAATTGAAAAAATTAAGGAGATCTTCGAAAAATGTATTTTTGAAAAATGATTACATTACATTATCGCGTAATTACATTTTCCTAATCTTATGCACTAGATATTAGATATCATGTTTAATTTTGACATGATGTCTACAGTAACTTATTACGTTACTCCTTATTGGTCGAGGCTAATTAATTTGTCAAAATTATAAACAATTTTGTACGTAATACGTTATGAAAAGCCTATTATTGTTTAACTCTTATGATATGCAAAACTCATTTGCTGCGCTCACTCGTTTTGGCAAACATTATTCTTGTTAAACAAAATCGGAAATTTTATAACTGATCACGTAAACAGGTAACTACTATCAGTACTATCAGTACTATCGTACTATTGTCAGTTTTGTGATAGTTAAAAACACTGTTACTAATAATTTACAAACAAACTCCTAAAACTCAAAGATTTAGTCGTGTTCAATGACTTTTTAACCGACTGGCGAAAAATCAATGTTAAATTTATTACCAACCAAATAACACGTCTTTGTTAATTGCTATTTTCAAGTATATATAAAATAACTCCTAGGTTTTGAGTAACATTTATGCGAGTGTGAATAATTTTCAGGTTCAGAGGCTTCAGAATTTCAAATCGTCTTAGTTAAACTTATTAAACTTAAAACTTAGCACGTAACTTCACGTTGAATATTTATAATTTATCACTGTCACAATGAAAAATAGTGGCATACTCATTAATTTCATGCACCTTTCAGCCGTCCGTTAAATACTTAACTTCGTGACAAAACAACCTGCCTGAAAATGGCCTTTATATCTCCAACTTCTTTTTAATTACCCCTTCGTTGACATCGTGTTCGATTTTTTCCTACTTCCACCCTTAAAACGTCGCGTGACTCGACCCACGCGATTGAAAACAAGATAAATTAGTGGTAGCATGCTTTTTACGTTCACGAAAAATTTCAGGCTCCTCCACCACCGCCCCCATCTCAGACATCGACCGTCGGTGATTTGTCGCTCAATCTTCGACCAGGCTCCAAGACGACGAGTGCCCCAAGCAGTCCTGCCAAGTCCCGCGAGTCTCTCCTACAAAGAGTGCAGTCTTTGACAGGACAGGCTCGAGATCAAGGGGCTTCGATTTTAGGAGCTGCAGTCTCTAGTGCGACTAGAGTGACATCCTCGGTTTCTGG
Organism: Tribolium castaneum; assembly: GCF_031307605.1. Taxonomy (NCBI): domain Eukaryota; kingdom Metazoa; phylum Arthropoda; class Insecta; order Coleoptera; family Tenebrionidae; genus Tribolium; species Tribolium castaneum. Next base: position 5,267,316 of record NC_087395.1, on the reverse strand, counting down.
AAGATATCTCACTTTGCTCGTTGTCGATGACCAGAACACGGACTGGTCGAAGTATTTCCGGGGGAAAAGGATTGGGGATTATGACATTAGGGTGGAGCAAGCCGAGTTTAAGGAAATTACGGTCACGGCCAATTCGGAGGGGGCTAATGTGTCAATGGCGGTGTTTAGAGGCGGGACAAGAGTTGGGAGGTCATTCCGACCCGATTTCTTGCTGGTAAGTTAAGTACTTATTATTGACTTTTTTCAAACACAATCCAAACATTAAACTGCGAACCTAATTACTACTAGCTTGCACGCATGTCCACAAATATTTTGAAACGTAGAAAAACAAAGCAAAACTTAAAAAAAAGTAGGGACACATAATTTTAGCGTAATGTTCACATTTTTTCCTGTAGAGCAACTTCCCACAAAAAAAAACAACATAAACTAGTCACCTTCCAATAATGTAAAACACAACGTGTCTCAGCTAAGACTTTCGAGCTTAATATCTCCGTTATTTGTCAACGGATGTTATGAAATTTAGAATGCACATATTTTAGGAAAGTAAAAAAAGTAAAAAAATGAAATTTTAAAACACATTTCTTTTATTTAAAATTAAGCCAAATTACCGTTGGATCAATAAACCCCGAAAAACAAATGGCCACACAAAAAAATAACCAAATCACTCGGCTGATCCAAGAAAAAAATTAAATTTTGTTGTTAAAAACTTAATCCAAATTTTGATAGTAATTAGGGCAGTCACCTTTTGAAACAATTGATGAAGTATTTCTATGCGGCATTTGCGGCATTTTGTGTACCACTAAAAAACTGTCAAAAGTGTGCGCGCTGTCAGAAAAGTAAAATTGTTTTAATTTGGTGAAATTACCAACAACAGTGGCTGAAATTTCTGTGCTGTTGAAAAAGGAATCAATATTCGCCTATAGAAAGTGTCGTTGGACTTTTTGTAAAATGTTTTTATGAAATTTAAAGTTCAAAGAATCGTCATTAATTTGGAGACACAGGAAGCGTACCTGAACTAAATCAAGTGAGGACAAAACACGTCACTGGAAACGAAACAATAGTTGGAGCTGTAATTCAAGCTTTTAAAGAGAATCCAATCAGCAGTGTACGAAACGTTTCCAAAGTCCTGAATGTTCTGATGTCTAGAATTTTTCAGTTGTTGTTCAGTCTTTTAGTCCTTTTTGAAAGAATTAAAGCATCCAATACCAAAAGTAGGTCAAAAATATTGTTTTTTTAACTTTGTATGGGTGAGAGGTAATTGTGAAATGTCCCTTGCGTGACAGTTACGTTTCTGCGAGTAGGATTGACCAAAATTCAATGGTAGTGCTCATTTGTCTCATAGAGATCTACGCTTTTGCATCTGTACCCACGTTTAACAGTGTATTGCTCATTTTTCTCGCGAAACAAACGCTTTCCACGAAAGAGTTTTTTCTGACAGCATTTTTCACTGACGATAATTTTTTTAATATAAGTTTAAAAGGCTTAACATTTTAAAAAGGCATGTAAAAATTACGTTTTTAAAACCTGAGTTTTTGCATTAATTGGATTTTAATCTTTATATTCTAAAATATCTGCATTTTAAATTTCATAAAAATCCGTTGACAAATATCTAACATATCAGGCTCGAAAGTCTTAGCTGAGATACCCTGTATAAGTAAACACAAATACAGGCTGCTCAAAAACTGGCGCACCAACTCAGTGGTACATTATTGAGAAGCAAGTGCAGATTATGGGAAAAATGTTGAAAAAATTCCTAAAGTCATAAAATTTAGAAAATCTGGACTACAAACTTATTGTGTTAACTTCTTTAGTTTTCATTATTTTTTTATGTTTTTATGTTTCATACCAGGTATTTGTTCCGTCACAAAACGATGAATAATAATTTTTAAATTTACTATCAGATTTTAGCAGTTTTTTTAATTGAACAAAATTAAAATTCATCAAAAAAATCACAATGTGTAGATGTGCCAACACTGAGAATTATTTCCTAGGAAACCGTTGCAAAAATAATTTATTTTTATTGTTGTTCAAATTCTATTGCGATCATGACTGTTAGACAACGTTGCCACATATCATTTATCTAAAATTCGTTATTTATCAATAACTTTAATACAAAGAATTTTTTTACTATTTTTACCTTTATATGTAACCAGTTCTCTACCACACACCATTGAGTTGGTGCGCCAGTTTTTGAGCACACTGTATTTATCAAATAATGTGCAATGTTTTTTTTATAAGTGTGTACCTTTTTATTTAAGTTTAAACGTTTCACTTATAGCCTAGTCAAATTAGACAAAAATAAGGGGATGGGTGGAAAAAATTCCTTGAAAATTGGATTTTTTAAACGCTTTCTTTAGACTTGTGTAAACAAATATCAAAGGTCCCTTAGGGTGGGGGTTGAGCTCGAGAAGGGGAAGGGGGATAAAAATTACTTTTTCTATTATTTTACTTATATCTCGGAAACGATCACTCCTATCAGTTTTTAGCATTTTACCAAAATTAAAGCTGACAAAATTTCCTACAAAAAAGTCCTTGTAGGACTAACCATAGGCAAGTTATAGGGCTGCAAAGATATAATCATTTAAAAAAATGTATGTCTTGTGATTTGAAAAACTAACAATAAATTGAATTTATTGAGTCCAACACTTCGTTGCGGGAGAAAAGAGGAGACATGAGGTTCACTGAAGTCTTCAGAGTCGTCTTTATTTTTTAACTCTCTTATTTTTACTAAAATGGCATTTTTAACTCCCTCCCCTCCTCGAGCTCGCCCCCCACCTTGGGGACTTTTAATATATTTCAACACAAGTGTAAAAAAAGCGTTTAAAACAAATTCCAATTCTCTAGGAACTTATTCCACCGATTTGTCTAATTTGACTGGGCTAACAGATAGGCTCAAAGATTTGTCTTTACGAATCTAAAGTTGTTTCATTAAATAAATAGCCAAAAGTTTCTTTAAACAAAATACTTTTACTTAGATTTATTTTTGGCAATTAAATCAAACGCATTTTTTGTGTCTCCAATATAACGCTATATAAACAATGCGCTTTAAAATAACGAAGGTATAAAAAGTGACCCCCACTTCTCATCGACATAACGTTAAAAGTGACGGATTTTTGTATTTAACCTTCGTCTGGGTGAAAAGTTCGCGCCTCTTTTTTTAAACTCAATATCCAAATATCAATTTTCACAATTGTAACTTCAACTGCGATATACTAACTTTATTTCATAACTTTTCTTATATGCTAGATATCTTATTTAGATATTTTTAACGATAAGTATTCAGGGTGTTACAAATTTAAACAGGCGATAGAACATTCAGTTCTTAGTAAAAGTTTTTTATAAACATGTATCGAAAAATATTTCATAAAGGAGCTACACCCAATATCTCAGAAACCAATTACAAAATTTGATACAGTTCATAATCTTTGTACGCGTAATCGAGTTTGAAGATCAAATGTAGAAATTTTTAATCAGGGGTGTCCCAAAAAAGGAGGGGGGGAGGTTGGAAGGTAAAAAATACCCCAACTATTTTGACTTGTGTTTTTTGACAATTTCAGCAACTAAGTCTTAAATTTCATAGTTTTTAACATAAAAATGTTCTCTTGTGTTTTTTCGATACAACTCACCGTTCTTAAGTAAAATCGATTTAAAATTTATGTTACACACCAGAAACATCTGATTTTCATAATCAGGAAAGATGACCACAACCAAATAGAAATCTTGGTCTTTTTGGGTTAGGCCACATAAATTTGTAAGAAAATGTCAATGTTTCGCCCGTTCTTCTAAGGGGTATCTTCAGGACAGGTTCTGGTCCTGAAAGCCTCTGTTCTCCCTGAATTCCATGCTGTCTATGAGTAACACAACGTTTAAATTAATTTTACTCAAAAACGGTAAGTTGTATCGAAACAATACAAGAAACCGTTTTTGTGTAAAAAACTATGGAATTTACGATTTTGTTGCTGAAAGAGTCCGAAAACTAAAACCAAAATAGTTTAATAACTTTTTACCCTACCCAGTTTGGAACGCCCCTGATTAAAAGTTCCTACATTTTTACAAATTTTGTTTTTACCTGTAAAGATCTTTTAAAAATTGAGGACAACCTACTAAAAAAAGAGCACTCTTTTGAGGGTATGTAGCTCCCTTACAAAGTTTATAAAAAACTTTTGGCTTAAAATTTAATGTTCTATCACCTGTTTAAATTTGCAACAATAAAAACGGAACACCTGTACAATTTGTTGAAAGACATTCTTTTCAGAATGTTATGTCAACGGCCTATTCGATACATTTGTACCGAAAAAAACATCAATATTTATTATTATTGCAAAAATCTCACAAAATTTACAAAGTAGACCACACAATGATACAATAAAATATAGGGTGTTGTATTTGAAAAAATCGGATTATTGGCATAGGTCTATGTAATCAAAAACTATGACAGATAAGTCTTAAAAAACCGGGTGTGTTATAGTGACAATTTAGTCGCGAAATGAAAACAGTAACAAAATATGGGGTTTTTATTTAAAAAGAAACAGACCATAGTAGTGTATTTCATTTTGGAACATTCTGTATACAAGTCAAAATACTTTTAGAGGTTATGGAGTTTGAACGCACACCTGGGTCACCCAGTATTTAACCCCCTTGGACCTAGAGCTTTCAAAAATCCAAAAACAATCCTTTCTTTATTTTTAACTGAAAGCTCAAATATCAATATTCATAAGTGTACTTAAAAAATGGCGAATTGTTATATTTAACTCTTTTTGGGACAAAATTTTTAGAAATTATAAAACACGTGTTTTGTCATTTTTGACCAAATGCTAATTTTCATGTATACAAATAAGTTTAAAAATAATGGATCTTTGTATTTAGCCCCCTTGGAATGGAATTTCTAAAAAACTGAACACATGTTTCTTCGATCAGTCAGTTAGTCAGGACAAGCAATTTTACATATTCAAGGAGCCCATTTTTCGAGCTCCACCATGAGAATCTCCTTGTCAAAAAGTGTCTTAAGAACGTCTTAGTTAAAAACGTCTAGTTCTTTTGAATTACGCTTTTTACCCAATAATTCAAACATCATTAAATAGTTCGTTCCATTCAGTAGGTTTACCATATCAAATTTTTAATAAAGATATTTAGGTTTTTAAAAGTGCACAACAGCACAACTACTACGTGTGAGCATCTACTAACTATTGTTTAAAAAAAGGGAAAATTAAGAAATCGTTTCTGTTTTTATACACTCTTTGCAGTACTTTCGAGAAGCAAAGATTTTAAAAACTTAATTGAAAATGATTTAACAAGTAATTATCATTTAAGAACTACAAAATAATAATGACGAGAAAAGTCAAAATAGGAGTTTTCATCAATGTCATCAATTCTTGACACGTTGCTAAAATTCTGCTCTAAATTAGTTCATTTGCGATCTCATTTTATATTTTACAAGTTACTCGTATGACTTTAAAAGTATGATGCGAAAAAGTTGACTAGTGTCTGTAAAAAATATAGTGCGTCTATTAGCTATTTCAAACTATAAAAACGACAACGTCGTATTTAATTATTATTATTTTTTAATAAGTTACAAAATTGTAAAATAGTTATCAATGATCTCTCATTGAAAGTATAAATTACATTAGCTATTATTTTTTGAAGTGCATAAACAATTTATAACAGCTAATTTTGAGAGAAAATGCGACGTTGTTTTTTTATGGTTTTGAAACAGCTAACAGATCTTTTATTTAATGATTTTTTTGTTTAATTTTTTCCTAAAGCTTTGTCTCATGTTTCTTTTTCATTTTCACGTTATATTAATTACTCCAACTTTCTCTCATTTTCAATAAATTTTTCCGATTTTAAAATATTTCAGCAATTTGTTTTTTACTACAAATATTCGCAACTCTTTTTCATTTATAATTTGTTTCGAATTTTTTAAAAACTAAGGTTCAGCAGTTATATTAACGTAACAACACAGTTACGAAATACTACATTAAACTCTTTACTTTTCACCAATTAAATAGTAGAACTGCTTGAGTTTTTTTATTCTTATGAACTCACCGACGTAAAATTGTGTTATAACTTGTCTTGTGTCGTAAATTAAGAAACGAATAAAAAAAGTTCAAAGAGAATAATTGCTGCCTCTTGTCTTTACTGTTCTTTCTGCTTTGTCCTTTAGAGCTAAGTCTCAGTCAGCATTTTTAGAATTGTAAATTATAATGGTAAGATAATTTTCTATAGGTAGTAGGTAATCCATAGGAATAATAATTAATAAAACAAGTTACATTTTCATTGGGCATGTTTTATTATTAAAATACTTTTGTATACATAACTTAACAATAAAGTTTAGGTACAAAAATAGGTTTAAGTAAAAAATCTTAGTACATAAAAACAACGACACACTTTGCGTGATTGAGTTTCGATTGATTTCCAACAAAAAAATCCAATTTTCAGGTTCGACAAAACTTGAAGGACGCAGGCGAAAACTACAAGAAACTGTTACTGGCACTAAAATTTGGAGGCGTCCCAAGCATCAATAATTTAAACTCAATTTACAACTTCCAGGTAAGTTAAATTCGCAACAATCTGTTCTCCTTACTGTACGTAAAATATTTAAAAATAAATAACAACACTCAACAACTCTCGATTTAGGACAAACCGTGGGTTTTTGGCCATTTAGTCCAACTCCAGAGAAGACTTGGAAAAGACAGCTTTCCACTCATCGAACAGACCTTCTATCCGAACCACCGAGAAATGGTAAGAGACATTTTTTCAAGTCGTCGTTTCGGCCCCACATGCATTTTCTGCTCTTCTGTCTGAGGCAGATCGCCTGTGAAAAAATATTTAAAAAATTATAGACAATAATTATAAAAAATAATTGTTTAACGAGCACAATGTTTGCCAAAACGAATGAGCGCAGCGGACAAGTTCTGCAAAATTATGCGAGCTATATAAACCTTTTTCTAATTCCGTTGTAAATTAAAAATTTATTTAGTATATCACGGCAAAATGAAACTTAACATATAATATTTGGTAAAGAGATTAAAAAGAATACGGATTACTTAAGGTTAGGATACGAAACAACGTATAGTATAAATAAAACGTCCCCGTTTTTAGTAGTTTTGTTACTGCCGCCAGAGAGCGCAGTTGATTACAGTCTAAATTTTCAGAGCAACGATTTAAAAAAAAATTATTGTGTTTAAATAGCACAAGGCAAAAAAACCTATTGTTTTTCATAGCACGCTACATTAGTATCCAAGAGATTTTGTGTCCATTTTTCAAAAATACCAAATTATCTTCTTAACTACCCACTTCTGGAAAAAAATTAAAGAGGTAAATAAGATGTAAAATGAGGCGCTGAATAATAATTAGTAAAAAAATACAGGGAGTGCTATTTAAAAAAATCAAGTTATAGTCCCTTAAAATTTACCAAAGTGATTGTGTCACAGCAAGGTGATGCTAGAATATAAATGTATGGTCTCTATTTGTTTACCTATGGACAAAGTCTGCACTGTAAAAATAAAAGACCCTGTATATGGCAAAATAATTTTAGAACGTTCACTTCAACTTTAACAGTGCAGAAGCAATCGAGCACGTCCATATCAATGACTCACCCTGTATAGTACACTATACATAAAAAAATTCAGACCTTTAGGAATTTGACTATGCCTCATATTTTTAAAAGAGCTTAAATACGGTTACAATAAAAAATGTTAGAGATTAAATTTTCTACAAAAAAGCCCTAATCTTTTAAACCTAAACCGTTGAAAATAAAAATGTGGTGTCGCGGACTTTTTCGTAGGAAATTTGATTCTCTACAACTTTGTTTTTTACTTATCTTTGTACCTTCAACTGTATTCTTTGCATTCTCAAAAATATAACGCAGGATGTAAATTCATAATTGCTTCTAATTTTTTGCAGTCAAGTAAAATGCGTCCATTTCAGTAGTTCTTTTATTATATACTGAAATGGACGCATTTTACTTGAAAAAAAAATCAAAAAATTATAATGTAAAAAAAGTAAAATCACATTCTAAAACTATATTTTTTATTAAATCTGAAATTTAGATTCTTTCTTTAACTTTTTTACTTTTTTGTGAAGTTCCTTTAAAATTTTACCAAAAAATACGAATTAAGAGAAGAACTAATTAGTGCAGCTTCGGTTAGACACTCACCAAGAATTGGACAACTACGTAACAAATGGCATTGGGATGCTCTAGTTACTCCTTTTCTTGTAACAAAATGCTTTAAGAAAGCTGATTCCAATTTTCCAATAAGGTGTTACAAAAGCATCTGATACTTTTTGCTAATTTAATCAAACGTGATTAGTTGAGCACATGAGAAAATTCTATTTATTCACAAGCAGATTTTAATGTAATTAAGTTAATAATGCAATAAATAATATAATAATCTAATTAAAATGTAATCTGATTACTTTGTGTTCAGTTACATTATAATTCATAAATTACATTATAACAAATTATTTTGGAAAATTATCCTATAAAAAGGTTAAATGTGGTGTTATAGTTTGAATTAAAATCTTTAGTTTTTTAAATTATCTTCATAAAAGTTAGCATTTGGACTTTTGGTAAAAAATAAACACATGTTTTTTCAAAATTCCACCCCAAGGGGGTTAAACAGGTGTTTAATTTGTTAGAGTTTTAAATGTTTTATAATAGTTTAAAGTTTTATTTTAAAAGTAGTTCTAACATGGAAATTAACAGAAATTATTAAAATATAAATATCTGTATTTTTTTGAAGTTATAGTTATATCCATTGGTATTTGTGCTTGAAAAACGCATGTTTTAGAATTTTTGGAATTCCACCCCTAAGGAAAGGTATAAAAATCCATCGTTTTTAAGTAAATTATATCCAAGTTGTCCAAGAAGGTGGTGCAACTTTAAAAAATCAATGAAAAAATATATAATATAACTTGAAAACTGACGGATTTTTATACTTATCCCCTTGGTGTAAAATTTTTAACAAGCATGAAATACGTGTTCCGTTAATTTGTAGCAAAAGCCCAAATACCAATTTTCGATGACTTCAATGACGTTCATATTTATTAAAAAATAATTATACAATGTAATTACTAATTAAACACAGTTATCAGATTATTTTTTAGTGAGATTAATCTGTTTATTCCGAATGTCTTAACTTTGTAGAATAAAAAAATACATAATATTAACTAAATAAGCATCTTATTTTATAGTCAGACAAATCTGTAAGAATATTGAATATTTCATAATATTTAAGTTTTATTTTAGAAGTAGTTGTAACAGAAGTTTATGGAGCTTAACTTAACAGAAATTATTAAAGTAAACTTTATACTTTAGTTTCATCTACAAAAACTGCATTGAAAGTGAAAGTAAGAATTTTAAATTAAAAACTTAATACATAGTCGGTGATAATGATAAATAGTGTAAACATTTTATCAAAAACAATACAGGGTGCCCGTGCTTTTAGGATTTGCTTCAGAAGACTAAAACAAATCGAAAATTCCCCGATTGTGCTTCGTTATCGAGTTATTGATCAAAAACTAAAATTTAAAATTTAAACATTAAATTTTATTAAAAGCAAATTTACCAAATTTGTTGTCACAAAATGTGCTATAATGCAATTTGGAAACTTTTCCGCATATGCCCTAGCCTCTGCAGCGGTATTGTCATCATACACACCTCTAAGTTATAACCAAGCTTTTAACAATCGACAAAATCTCGAATGTACTAATGTAGTAGTGTCGTATCAATTTAGACATACAAACCGAAGGAAATTAATAATACTCCTATCTAGATAGAGTAATTCAAAGAATTTTAACATCGCTAATATTTACTAATTAATTATGTTGCACAAATAATTGAAAAGACAGCATAAAGCTTATTATTTACATTTTATCAATAACTCGAAAACGAAAAACAATTGGAAAATTGTTTACTCTTAATTTTCGATTTGTGTTAACACCCTGAATCAAACTACCAAAGCACGGTCGTCAATTTTGAGAGTATAAAAAAATTCATGTTTTCAGTTACTTTGCCCAACCTCGTGATATTTGTCAAAACGCTGCGAATACGGTTAAAGATACAACAAAGTCTTAGGAACAAAGTTGTAGAGAATTAAATTTCTTATAAAACAGGTTGCGACACCACATTTCTGTCTTAAATGGTTTAGGTATAAATTAAATTTCCGATACTTGACCAGTGGTAAAATAAAGCTTGAGCAGAATCTTTAAACGTCTTTATGGCTTAAACCATTGAAGATAGAAATATGGTCTCGCGCACTTTTTTAAAGATAATTTAATTCTCTACTTAATTCTTCCTAACATCTTTCACCGTATTCGCAGCGTCTTGAAAAATACGAAACAAACAAAAATTTTTAGTCATAAATAATGTTTTCTCAAGTTTCTCATGAAAATTTTAGTCGTTAGTTTTTCTCAGTCTGTTAAGAATGCAAAGCTTAACATTTTCCCAAGTAAATAGCGAATTAGTTGAATTTAAATTAAATTGAAACAATTTGGCGCAGAATAACACTCGAAGCGCCCTCATTGTCACTCCGCCGTACTATATTTTCTTGGTGCAAATTTGTATCTCGTTTCGTCTCCTAACCTTCAGTCGTCCGTAGAGAAAAAATTAAAACTTACTTGTTTCGGATGACAAAATCTGTTGGTTAGAAGGCACGTATCGGGCGTTTTGTGGCATTTCCTGCCCGCGCAGTATTCAATACGGCAATCGCATCCTTTCTTGTAGACCGATTTGAGGCCTTTGCGTTGCCTCCTCGTGAGATTCCTCCACGGAATAGCCATTCCACACAGATTTATGTGGGCTTTGAGACTGTTGACTTGGCCTGAGATGGCATAAACTCTTCCCGCTTCTAAATTAGCGCCACACATTGCTTCCTCAGATGCGGTCAACAAACGTCCGGATTTTAGAGCCACTGTGGCCTTGTCTGAACCCTTGTAGGTCTTCCGGATTCGGACTTTGTAAACTTTTAGCGAGTTCAGCACCGTTGAGCGTTTTACCCTCGCTAGGATCACTGAAATTTAAAATAATGATGAGTTTAAGGTTTCATTACAAAAGTTCGGATTTAAGGTCGTAAAAAACTTAAAAAAAATTGGGTGCTTAATCATTTCTATTATTTTTTTAATGCGACAAATGTAGGAACATTACTTTCCCAAGACGCAGATCAATTTATATTTTTTATATTTTATCTATTTTTTGTGGATTGGAAAAATAAAAATAACCATATTTGCCAAATATCTACAGAACTACATATACAGGGTGTATCAGAAATACGTGTGTTAATTTTACCACGTAATAAAACTCATCAAATAAAACAACTTTTCTATATAGGGTTTTGCAAAATTCTTATTAATAATTTCCATAGCAACAATTTTCATTGTTGTTTTAAGTTTTAAGTAAATTTGTGAATTTTTTAATGAAAAATTACAAGTAGAAAATACGTTTTATTTGTTGAGTTCTGTTACCTGTTAAAATTAAGACACGTATTTCTGATACACCCTACAGAACAAAAATGAACAACACCTGGAATCCTAAGACAATTTTGTGTCAAATTAATACCATGGGATCGAAAAGGTACTGAATTATAGCAAACTTTGAAAGAGATGTACAATGTGTTTTTATATGATTCTCATCTAGTCGTCTGTAAGATCTGAAAATGCCGCTTCATATAACTAATGATAGGCATTTAGCCATCGAATATTACCAATCTCCATTTATTAAGTCTCCAATTTGAAAATAAGCTTCAATAATAAAAGTGTTTTCTTACACGGTGTAACAATTTAGTTGCACTTTAACAAATTTTTAAAAGAAATTGAATTAAATTCCTCAACTGACAGATTTGACATTTATTGACAGAGGATTCAATTGTGCAGAGCGGCACAATTTTTTACATGTAAACCAATTTCAAAGTTAACTAGATGAGAATTATTTAAAAACACATTGTATAACTTTCACCAGATTATTTTTCAAAAAATGGTGTTGCAAGACAGTGAAAGAGACTAAGGAGACTAAAGTGGTGTCCAGAACCACTGGTTCTATTTTAGCAAATAAACATTTCAAAAATTCTTAGGGAAATTTCTTTCGAAATTCTGCTAGGCATTGAGTGATAAACACCATTTCGGAATAATTTAAATTAGGCAAAAAATCAATATTTTTAATATCCTGATCGGTCAGTTTTTGACATAGGGCTAAAATTCCGCAAGCACGGCCTGCTTTAATTCAGTTCATTTTTGATCTCATGTTAAGATACTTTTGTTAGAAATTTTTGGTTATTGTGACCTTGGTGATTATTTATTGGTAGATAAGTAAATAAAATTTTTGATCAAGTTGTTTTATTTGGATTAGTTGCACAATTTTAACTAAACTGCAACAAAATCATCGTCAGGTCAGGATATTTGAAATGGGTAACAAGTCGTTATAGACCAGTTTTAATTTTTTTATTGTTGGTATTTTGAAAAAGTTTAAACCGACCATATTTCGTCTAATATCTTCAAAACTAAAGAATCGTAGAACAAACAAGCGTACTTTAGACATACATTCTTTGAGAATTGTGACCTTGATGAATGTTTTATTGATAGGTAGATAAGTAAAAATTATGACCAAGTAGTTTTATTCGAATTATTTAAACAACTACAATTTTTTTCTCAGAAGTAGATAATCAATCTACTGCAAGTCACTTTAAAGCAATTTGTTTTTTTTATATTTTATTTAATTTTGGTATAGATTGGAAAAATTAAACTAGCTCAAATTGCACTAAATATCTCCAAAACTACGAATCGTAGAACAAAATGGACGACACTGAATTGAAATTCTCTGACAACTTTCTGTCAGGCATCCTCTTGGCATAAATGTTGGCATAATTTTATTGGTAGATAGGTAAGAAAAAAACTTTTATTCAGATTATGTTCACGGTTTTGACTATATGTTTAAAAAAATAGCTTAGAAATAAACACTTAACTGTTAGTAGGGCTACAGGTCGTTTTATATCAACTTAAATTTTTTCTGTTTTCTGTTTTTCTATTTTTTAGTAGAGTTGCAAAATTAAAAACAACTCTTTTTTCAAATATATCTCAAAGTACAACTCGTAGCACAAAAACGAAGGCAGATTTGAAATCCTCAGACACTCTTACGTCAAATAGGCATCCTCCTGACGTAAATTTTTGATTATTGTGACCTTGATGATTTTTTTTACAATAAGGTGGGTAAGTAACAATTTGGATCAAGTTGTTTTATTCGAATTATTAGCACAATTTTGACTCCATTACCACACAATTTAATAATTAAATTTAAATTAAATTAAATTTAATAATTTAATTTTTTCTTTTAATTTTTTTAATTTTTGGTAGTTTTGAGAAATTAAAATCATCCATATTTTTCCAATATATCCATAAAGTACGAATTTTCAGACAAAAATGGAGACAGATTTGAAATCCTCGGACAATTTTACGTCAAATAGGCATTCATTTGCCATTAATTTTTGAGTATTGTAACCTTGATAATTTTTTAATTAATAGATAGGTAAATAAAAAATTTGGCAAAGTTGTTTATTCGATTATTTCCACTTTTGCTCGAGTGTGATTAAATTTTGTTCAGAAATGGACAATTAACTAGTGAAAAGAGCTACAGGTCGTTTTAGATCAATTACAGTTTTTTTAAGTATATTTTATTTTTTTGGTAGGTAGGAAAAATGATTAATTTCATCTAATACTTTCAAAATTGAGAATCGTAGAACAAAAACAAAGACAGATTTTGAATGCTCAGACAATTTTACGTCAAGTAGGCATACCTTTGACATAAATTTTAGAATATTGCAACTTTTATCATTTTTAATGGTAGCTGGTGCGTAAGTAGAAATTGTGACCAAATTATTTTATTCGAATTATTTGTTCAATTTTAATTCGATTGACACAAAATTTTGTTCAAAAATTGGTAATTAACTAGTAAAAAAGCTATAAGTTACTTTTAAATTAATTTTTATTTTTTTAAAACGGCAATATTTCGTCTAATATCTCCAAAACTACGAATCCTTGAACAAAAAACATCCCTAGACAATTTTATGCCAAATAGACATATTTTGACATAAATGTACGGTTAATGTGACTTTTATGATTTTTTATTGATAGATAGATAAATATAATAAAGAAAATAATAAAATAAAATAGAATAATAAATTTTGACAGAGTTCTTCATACGAATTAAATATTTGTAAAATTTTGACTCAATTGGCATACAAAATCCTGCTCGAAAATAGATAATTAACTAGTACAAAGGACTACAAGACGTTTTACGTCAATTTCTATTTTTATTTGAATTTATTTTAGTAGAGTGGAAAAATTAAACCATATTTTGTATAATATCTCCAAAACTAGGAATTGTAAAACAGTTTCTTTTCACTAGATTTAGCTCAATTTTTTGCAAAATTTGTCCTTAAAACTTAGTTTTGCCTTTCAAATGTTGTACATTTTTTGTATTAAAAACTTACTTATAAGATATAAATATACTTAAGTTTATAAAATATAATAATAATAATAATAATAATAATAATAATAATAACGTTATTGACGCTAAGAAGCATTTACAATAACATAAGTAACGCAAAAAAAAACAATAATTACACTTTCATATTCATAACACAATCTGCTCTAAATCTGTACAAGGAGGAACCAAAAAAATCTATTTTGCTGGCATATTTATTTGCTTCCAAGAATAAACTATAAATATAAAATTAAATGCTTGATATGCAATGTTTTCCTTGTTAAACGTTCTAAAAATTAAACCTGAACTGATCGTTAAAACAACCAAAAAAATGTACGTATACAGTAGGTGCAAAATAGTGTTTGTTTGGTTTCAAATAACTAACCTAACGTAATGAAAATGTGACGTCACGTCTGATAGCGTGTAATAATTAAAACAAAAGTCTCAACTGAGTTGAGTTTTTATGCATAACATGTACAATACGGAAAGGAATATTAAAAGGCAAAACAAACTAAAATCCGGACTCTATTCATTACGCAACAAGAAATCTCTTATTGCAGTTAATAAACGCCGGTTTATTGTTACGATGATAGGCTATGGGAATAATTTCGTCGGATGGAATTAATCCTGAGAGATGTTTCGAAAACAACTTACGTTTATATGGTTAGATTAGACCACGTTACGTCAGATAATGTATGTACGTAATGTCTTAAAATATTTTCAGAATCAATGCATTTGCGCCGAATATCGCGTCATGAATGAACTGAACTGTTTGATCTTGCGCTGCGAAATAACAGACCCTGTTTTCTTTTATAAATAAAGCTTTATTGCCGCATTAAATCATTTACTGCTATTACAAAACGAGCTATTTTTGTACTTTTAATCAAATAGCTGCATACTTAGGCGAAAGTGTGATAGCACAAAAATGTTTAGATTTTGGAGGAATGTGTTGACGACTTCATCATCCATTCCTTGGCAATGAGCAAGATTTTTTCCATATTTAGCGCGTTCTTATTTACAATCAAAACTGAAAATATTTGGAAATCTTGTCATTGTTTCGTGGCTCAATTCTACATAGGAATTCTGATTAAAAAAAATTAATACAAGCATATTTGAATTATGATTTAATTACTAAATGATTTGTTGAGAGAAATGTAAGCGAGTCATCGCTATAACATGAAAAGCTTCAACACTTTCAAAGTTTACAACACACAAAAATCCAAACATTTCAGGTTATTTTAAGTTTAGAATAAGAGTATTAAATACTTTCAAAATAAATACTTAAAAAATGACCTTGTTTTACGAACCAAAATGAAAAACCACAAACCGTGTGACGATTTCGGCTTATTTTATTCCAGCAAAAAAACTGTTCTATTTACATGTTCAACATTATTTAGAAATACACAAAAGAGCAATAATAAACAAAATAATATTGTTCCTTGGTTTTCATTTTACTAATTTGAGCTGAGAACGCATACTTGCAAAAAATGTATGTACCTAATGAACTTTTTTCACATTTTTTATCAATTTAAGCATAGTAAAATATACAAAAATTAGCTAGGAAAATTGTAAAAACGCAAACCTTCCAGGCCTGTGAAAAAAATTGTTTTTTACTCTATTTGCCTATTTATTTCAAACACAAGACAGTTTTTCTCTATCACTTAAAATATCCACTAATAAATTGGGAAAATTAAAAAGAAAACAGGAAATATAGTAAATATGTGCCCAATTTAATCAAAATCGCCGTTGATTTCCATTTTTTAGGTATTTTAAAAATTAAAATATGGTAAAAGAATTCCGAAGATGTTTGTTTAAAAAATCGTAATTTTATATTTCTGTGAGGTTTAGTCTATTACATGTGGGAACGTATATCTCAGCTCTTTTTCATACTTCTTTTCTCACTTTGTTTCCATTTTCTTGTATTTTGTTTAGGTCTGCAAAACAATTTTTCCCTCACTGATTCTGCCGTTTAGAATTTTATAAAAATATTGTTACCTATATTATGTTTTACAAAATAATAAAAATTTACAAAAAGAAAGAACGAAAAAGAGTTAAAACAGTTACAATCATTTTTACAATATCAATTAAATAAGCATTTTTCAGTAAGTAGACAGTAACAACACCATTTTTGAGCTAATTCAGAATGATCGAAAAAAAATTAGTGTTATTAGACACTGCTCCGATTTTAAAATTTCCCGTTGCGGTTAAAAAAATTGAGTTTTTACAATCAATACAAAAACATGCAATGAAGCGAATAAAAATTTAATGTACATTTATTTAGTTAATATTCAACACAAGAACAACACTTTGTACATGTTTGCCAGAGGTTTAAAGCCTGGAATTCCCCTTAGTCTTCAAGTTTTATGTTCTTTTGGGCACACACAAAAGACGCATTATGTGATATTTTCCGCTCTATCTCCGTTTACGAAAGTCGAATAATGTGGGATTGCCATCATTTCCTATATCAATTTTTCACCCTTTTAGAAAGACATTTCATGTACAATGTTAGTTATTGATTTTTTAAATAAATCGTGACGTATATTAAATAAATGCTTGGAAAATAAAAAGTAAAAAGTAAAAGTTTGGCTTGTTAGTTCTGTTAAACCAAAATAACTTATAACTTTACAAAAACTTATTACAAAGTTCGTTGTTTCTCCTTATAAGTAGTGATAAAATAATTATTTACTTAAACTGTTTGAAAATACAATGTGTCCAAAAATGGTTGTTCATCAAGTCACCTATGAAATTTGAACGTAATGTGCCGCTTAATTTAAATTGTGAATGCCGTCAAAGTGACAGATCTGTCAAGATAATGCAAAAAAGCTTCGAATACAAAAACGAAAAATTACACAACAACAAAAATCACAGAAATATAAAACACAAATCAAAACAAAGCCTACACTTAAAATACTTTTGCCGGAAAATGCAAAAAAGTGAATAAAAAGCTAATTCAAAGATTTGACAGAGAAACGACAATAATCATTTGGAGGAAGCTGCACATTGAATTTGAATTCAATGGTCAACTTGATGAACAAGCATTTTTGAATACATTGTATAATCTCCCACATGACCAATTTGTTTGAATTTCGAATATGGAAAATTGTTTCCCTAATTAATTTGGTACAACAGTTTTTGTAAAAAATAACATAAAATAAAACAACAAAATTAAAAATTATTTTGACATATTTTTTATAATAACTGGGAAATAGTTACTTACAACCTAATGTTTCCTTATGACTAAAATTAATTAATTAAGAATATTAATATCAATAAAATAAAAAATATGGAAATATTAATTGATCGAAATTTTATAATCTCTATTGTTATCCTAAAACAACAATGCTTAAATGATATCTTTGAACCAAAAATCCCTATAAAAATTTTTGCTGCTACAAAATTACGTTTTTTTTTAATTAGCGACATTTTTTAAATATAAGGAATATTGGAAAAAATACTGAAAAAATTCACAGGCGTAACGAAAATTACAAAGTAACAAGTGTTCAATAATTGTTCTGGTCAGATCGCCTATGTATGGCAATTGTTACAAAAAAAGTATGTCTCGGTTAACATTACAAAACAATGACAGATGACAGCTGTCAGTGCTGTCAGTGTCAGCCAAAAATTTACACATTCAACTGAGCTTGCAAAGTAAATTCTTAAACGTTTGCATACAATTATTATGATTTTCAATGTGATTTTTATTAAAAACTCCTAAATGCAAAAATATAACAACATTTATACCATATGAACTTATCACGCAACCTACATTCATGCTAGAAAGAGAAAATCACAGCAAACTACGACCAGAATAATTATTAAACACTTGTTATTTAAATGCTGCATTCTATGCGGTTATTATTTTGTAAAATAAAGTAAAAATATACTTATTGTAGAGTCACCCTGTATATTATATACGTTCAGGACAGTGAACCAAAATTATATTAAAAAAAATAATAATGAAACTTCGTACAGTGCGTTCAAAATGTCTTGCTGTGAAATTTTGAATGTACGTTGATTTCTTACGATTACTACCTAGGACAATACTGGCGTTGGAGAAAATCGCAAGTAGACTTCAACAGAATAAAAGGATAATCTATCAAAAACAAGTCTGTCAATATAAATTCCACAGCAAGAATTGATCTAAAAACTTTTTGAACGCACCGTATAAACTATTATAAGTCCATTTCTGTTCGTTTCGAAAAAAAATCACTGAATAAAATGTATAATCTAGATTTGCTTGTTTAATTTTCATAACACAACAAAATTTTACAGATCTGACACATTTCGCGTATCTAACTATCTACTTTGTAAATTCAAACAAACACTTTGGAATGCAAATCCGCTAAAACAAACCATTCAAACCGTAACTTTTTAATTGAATTTCTGTTTATACTAGAAACACGAAATCAACAAATCCTTCTCTATTTTCCACTACATTACGTAACGTGATGTATGCACGAACTTACACGCCTATATCTGGATCACAATACATCCAATACATCAGTCACTATTTATTTAACTGACTAATCAATTATCTGTTATTCTGTTGTCACAAGAGTGCAACCCAGTAACCCACTACCTACAATCACAAGATACCTACAATTTTATAATTATAACCAATTTGAAAAAGTTTTAAATAATGCAGAAATTGCCAGATCAAAGAAACGCACACAGTGTCCACACAGCACTAATTACTTTAATTGCTCTCAGTATGCATTCTGCAAATTTGCAATTTTACGTTGCGCCTTTGCTGGCTCAAACATTCCTGTTAAAAATAATGAATGAACTGTAACTTTCAGTTTGCAAGTCAAGATTATCATTTGCATAACGGCGAAAAAAATGTAAAAAAGGTTAAGCCCTTTCCTGTTACGTAGCAGTTGCAAATGGAAGTAATAATTGTATCTTTTTTGCAAAAACACTTAAAAATATACTCCACATATTCCGTAAACCCTTCATGTACAGTCACACAGTTTGAAAATGATGCCTCAATAAAATAAATTATTTGAATTTTTTTAATTCAGTTGCAATTTTTTTTGGTATTTGTAAAACACTTAAATTAAGAGAAAAGTGTTGAGTTCTTTCGTGAAAAATTTACGCCCACGGCTACAATCCAAGGCATTTAATTGTCGTTAAATCTTACCTGACATTTTCACTCAGATTGCACATTTCAGTACTTTTGTTAAAAAAATGGTTTAAATTGCTCAACTTTTGGTGAAGTTTTTTTCATAAAAATACAAAGAATATCCATACTACTTATGTTACGTATAAAATAATTACAATCAAGCAAAACACAGGCAAAATAGGGTAATCAAAAAGTGAAATATGCCAAACTAGAAAATAAATTGGTAACCGGAATTATTTGGGTTAACTGTCAACTAAAATACCAAGTGTTAACTAATTATTTCTTAAAGCAAATTATGCAATAATGAGATGAACTTGACAAAAAAAAATGATTATTAATGTGATAAGTACATTTTGTTTTTTGATAAACTCCGAATATTACAATTCTCCATTCGGAAATAAGCTTCAACAATAAAAGTATTTTTTTGCACAGTGTAACAATTTAGTTGCATTTTAACAAAATTTTTAAAATTAATTAAAACAGTTTTGACATTTATCGATAGAAAATTCAATCGGCAAAATTTTTTTTTACATATAAACCGATATCAAAGTTAACTGGATGAGGATCCTTTTAAAACACATTGTATTATTCATACAAATATATAAGATATAGCATTCCTGTTTCGTATAAATAATTACAATCCACCGAAACCAGAGGTAAAAAACAGTCACCAAAAACTCGAATACGCCAAACTAGAAAATAAATTGGTAGCCAGAATATTTTGGATTAACTATCAACTAAAATACCAAGCGTTAATTAACCATTTCTTAAAGAAAATTGTGTATTAATGAGGTGAACTTGACGAAAAAAAACATTATTAATTTGAGAGGTACACTGTTTTTTGATAAACTGTTTTTCAAAATAAAATAAACAGAATATTTGTACAAATTAAACTTTCTCTGTTTTAAAATATATTTTATTCTTACACTGTCAAAATTTTCGGTTTTTCTCCTTTGTAAGACAGCTTTGACAACAGATTGGGATTTCTCAATACGAAACGTCAGAATATTTTTAACAGATTTACAGCAGTTTTAAGCCTTGTTGAATCCAATTAAAAGAATAAAATGTATTAAACCTGTTTTCGTGTAAATCAATTCATTTATTTCACGTCGTAGATGATAAACTACTCGTTTTCACTCGTGAAATAAAACGTCCGGTTTACACTGAAACTCGTTAAATAAATAACTATTATGTAAAACAAAAATATTTTAAAAAATTCTTAAAATGGATTTATTCAAAACTAAACTACATTTGTTTTTTGTTTTTTAGTTTGCATAAATTCAGTTAAGCATTTTTTATCTTATGTTAAAATAATGACAACGATTTGTAAACAATTATTACAGCTCACTAACTGCTTTTCTCAATGGTCCGGCCAATAGTGAAGAAATTTATGCAAACTTAAAGACCTGTTAAAACTTTTTCAATGAAAAAAAACTGACAATTGGAGAAGTAGAATTTTCCTAAAATTACAAAAGATAACCATAGCACTCATGTTTCGTATAGCATTATTACAAGCCACCAAAACTCAGGCAACGAAAAAGCAACCAAAAACTAAAATACGGCAAACTAGAAAATAGATTTTTAACCAGAATTATTTTGGGTTAACCGTTAACTAAAATTCCAAGCGTGAACTAATCATTTTTTTAAGAAAATTAAGCATTAAGATGATGAACTTAACGAAAAAAATCATTGTTAACTTAATACCAGTTTTTTGCTTTTCAAAATAAAATAAAGCAACTTAGTTTTTGTACAAAACGTTCTTTGTTTTGAACTAAATTTTATGCAAAACAATAATCAAAAATTTTTAAAAATTTTCCTACATTTTTCCTTTCCTTCTACCTACTAACATGCGCAATTTTACAAAAATTATTGATATAAAAATAACCGAAGTTAATAAAATCTAGTCTACTATCAAAGAAGACAATGCCAATATTTTTATGTCAAAAGCAGCAAATAAAAAATATAAAAAAAAATGATAAAATCATATTTTATCAAAAATAATTGCAACATAGCATAGCTGTTAAGTAGATTTTATTTTAACAAGATTGTAATAACTTTTATTAATTTTTTAAAATACAAATTTTAGTTAAAGCCTTCCAAATTATGAAAAGAAGAGCAGGGTCCCAGTTTGAAATAAAAAGTTAAATGTAACCCAAAATACACTATGAAATTTAGAAAAATTTAAAAAATATCAGGTTATACTACATGAAAATCCACTTCATTATTTTTTAATTTTTGAGACGTCATTTTCAAATTGTTTGACGGTACCTACTACCTTTCGAGTCCATGGAGCGTATAAATAAAATAAAGTAAATGCTTTTACTTGTAATAGTAAAAGATTAACGTAATTTATAGTTCATGAGAGAGAAAGAGATAAAACTATAGTAAAAGTTTTTGCTACATTTCATATTCATATTATATTCATACTACCCAATAAGTAATCGGTGGTTTAGTAACAATAATTGACTTTACCTGTCAAATTACGAGTATATTCGCTTAGCAGATAAATTTACGACAGAATCATTTGCAATTACAATGTTCGATCATTAATTTTTAATTGGCGTCTGTTTGTTTACGCTGTCGATCCGATAAACTGATTAAAAATCGACGTCTGAGGCCGCAAATAAATCACTTACCGAAGTCGGCTCTGCAATACTGGGTTTGCGGATGATAGCCCATACAGGAACAGGCATTTGAATATTGCAGGTACGCCACCGTTACTGCCAAAGTTAGTATAAGCACGTTGCTCCTCATACCTGTAAAAGTAGGTAATAAATCAAAACCTTGTTATGTCTAAAGCTATATCAGGCTGACGTATGCAAAGCAGATGTGTGAAATGCGGTCACAAACCTTATGCGGACACAATTTTTAATTAGTTTTTGTCCTGAAATTCCCGACCTAGTCATTATTTTAACCACTTGTCACAAGGAATAAATAGAAATGTGGGTCAAAAAAGTGGGAATATCGCAAGATTGGCAATGTGGTGAAAAGAAATGAATACTGCAGTAGTGTCATACCGCAGTCCCTGAGGATTATGGATATTGCAAGGTTCTGTTTCGCATCAAACGATGTGAAGTTCAATTGGCAGCAGATTATTGCAGCTTCCGTAAATTGGATCAACTTCAGCAAAAAAAGTGTAATATCATGCTTTAACCACTGTGTTAAATTGATGAAACATATTTAATTAACGTCAGTTTTAATTACGTCAGGGTGCAAGCGTTAATTACTTAAAACCATTAAAAAATAATAAAGCGCCAACAAATATAGTACAACCTTTTTAGTTTGATCCCGCTTTTATGCAACAGATATTTCAATATAGCTATATGGTGATTCTTCCTTTTATTTTTCAAATTCTGAGCTATTCCCAAACCAAAATCTAGCCTTTTTAATTTTAATTTAATTTTTGAATTTACACCTTCAATTTCAAAAGTTGGTAATAAAGTCATTTTTAAAGAGTTTCAAATCGTAATTGGGCTTTAAAAAAAAAAAGCTTTGGCGTTTCCAAATTCAAAAAAAAACATACTTAAAAAACTCCAAATTTTTAAGGTAACAATAAGAAATGAGAAATTCTGCATATAGATCTGTATTAACATTCCCTCCTACTTTTGCAAGTTTTTCTTGCATGTCATGGAAACAAGAAAAAATATGAGGAACCAAATTTTTCAAACCTAAATTCAATGAATTTATTTTGTATCAACTGTAGGTACAACAAAATTTTGAAGAGAATTTGTTTTTTATGCAATGAGAAATGTTCCTATAATAAACTATGCAAAAATAGCTGTGGCTAGTAAGGCATTTCGAACAATGTCAAAATAAATAATAATAACTTGAAAAAATTTGAAAAACATTTATTATCGATAGGTTCTTGACTAGAACTTCTCAAACATGATCTTAAAAGTTTGGAATTTGTTAACTTTTTTCCAATTTTTAACATTCTGAAGGAAAGATATACGAGTAGGCCTTCTTTTTAATTGCCCAAATACGATTTCAGAATCATTAAAAATACTTAGTGGAAAATTTTCAAAAAATCTTAAGTACATAAGATCATGTGAAAAACGGCTATATTAGGTATTATGTACTTAAATATAGAGGAAACCAATGAAAACTCCCTTAAAATTATTCGAATAATCAAAACAAAAACAAAACTTTAAAGTAAGAAAGGTGGTACCTAATGGATTATGGCTGCGTACACAATTTCATATGTATGTCATTATTATAGGTCCAAATACTTTTAATGTGGTATTTAGACGGGACACTCTGTATATTACATCTATACAGTAAAAAAATTGACACAATTTAGTTTAAATAATAATTAAAACTAGACACATTAATTTAAAATTAATTAAATTAAATTTTTGGATAGTTTAGGGTGACTTAGTGAAGATGTCAAAATCTGTTTTTTACCTTTCCAATTTTTTAGTAATTTAAAAATTCTGCACAAAATTTTTGTTAGAAAAATTAACTAATTTTCAGATTTTTTTACAGTTTAGGAAAGTCTGGAATGCTAGTCCAGTCATCCCAAATGATTCACTCTGTGCATTTTAAAAGTATTCTTGCTAGAAGTTGGCCATAGTTTGGTGAGATTTGATGGAAAATCTCAATAAACATGTTAGAACACAAATGCGTGACTTAAATGAAAGAACCTATCAAAATTTGGTTAATTGTATGTTGCCTTTTGCAGATAACAGCAAAAGAATTCTTTTAACTTTTTTTTATAATTACTTTAGATTATTGTAATTCATTAAATACAATGCAATACAGAATTATTCAAGAAGTAGGATTGCTCTCAAATGGCCAATTTAAAAAGAATTCTTCAGCTTTTCATTGTTTCATTATTTTATTGAATTATGATTCGCTATAGTAGCTGCATTAAAATATTTTTGTTTTTCTAACTCTTGGGTTATTGAAACTAATTGCAATTTATTTTTTAAAAGAAAGATCTAGCACCTATTATACTTGCCGTCTCAACTAATTTACCCTCTGCTTTAGAAGCATTATTTATTTACAATTATTTTAACGAAAATTGGTCATAGTTTATGGAAATTTAATTATTTTATAAGAAAGTCTAACAAATAAAATTAAAACAAAAATTTTTAAATTAATGTTATTTCTGGAATGTCTTGAGTTTTTGATTTCATCTAATTGTCGTATTTCGTACAGAATAACTCAGCAAGAGACAGCTTTTACATAAGAATTATTTTTGTCAAATATTTTTCACTTTTTTTTTCTCTTAAAACTATTAAAGTTAATCCTAAATTATATTATATTATTATATTAACCATAAGGTGGTTGGTTTACGTTCCGCTGTTTAAAAAAATGGCAAATTTGTTGATAAGTCATTAGTTAGTTCCATGTAATTGTTTAATTACAAGTTAATAAAAAATTCTTCAACAAAAAACACTGTTCTCAAAAATGGCCATATTAACTGTATAATCCTGTATAATATCAAAAATAAACTTTAATGGACAGTAAACAGGTTATGTTTATTGATAAATAAATATTTTTTATATTGTAGAATAGTTTTTCTAGTATTTTTTATGAGGTTAAATAAGTACATATTAAAACAAAATGATGTAGGTTTTTGAATAGTTTCAAAATTTTACACTAAGGATAGGTTTCACCAACGTCAGTTAAATAAGATAACTATTCAATAGCGTTAACTGTAAAATAAATGTGGTATTAACTGTTTCATCGATTTCAGTTAGAACTTATTCATCGAATAAACTAACTGGACGAAATTGAGCAGCAAAATTTTATTCGCTTGTCATTTTTGACACTTATTTTAGAATTACAAAAATTCCTTTGCTTCTTTAAAAAAAGCTAAACTCCTCTTGCTTTATCTCTTTTGCTGTTGAATTGTATTATTCTTCTTAACAAATTGAAATCCCAATTTTCACTTTTTGTACTGCTACTACTAAAAACATCGTATTCAGCTGACTAACTGTACAATAACTTAATAACTAACAAAAATTTGGTGACTAATACTTAAATAACTAATACGTAAATTTAATTAGTTAAATAGCTAACTGACGATTTATTTATCGTTGGTGAAACCGACCCTAAGATTTAAAAAAATAGATTGCTATTAGCTGTTTCAAAACTATGTAAACGCCAATGTCGCATTTTCTCGTAAATTTGTTGTTATAAATTATTTAAGCACTTCAAAAAATTAATAACTTCTGTAATTTATAGTTTCAATGAGAGTTATAACCATTAATAAGTATTATACATTTTTATCAACCTGGTTTATTGCTTTCAAACAGCTAATAGCCATCTCGACTAATTCACTCTGTTTACAGGGTGACTCAAAAGGGCCGGACAACCTTTCAGGTGGTGATAAAGGACATCAAATTAAATTAAAAGTTTCTATGACAAAAAATATCTAAGCCTTTACATAGTTCTTCAAATTAAATTTTTGTATTAAATTTTTGGCACTGTAGATTATATTTTTTTACTAGCTAGCGCAATCAACAATTAATTAATTGAAAAACTTACAAATTCAACAATAAATTAAATTTGACATCATAAAAAACAAAAGAGCAACAATCGATATCGTTGTTAAGGAAAACAAATTAAAAAATATAATATATTAAAAATCAAAAATTAAGTTGCTTCAAAAAAATCTGGTACTTCATTTTTGTGTTTAACTGAACGCCTTTTACCACCATACTAGAATTTGTCCTACACTTTTGAACCAGCCCTGTATACATGATGTTCCATCAGTCTAAACCTCACATGTTTTTTATAAATAATTGGCAGTGTGTTAAAACCAGAAAAAATGTTTGTTGTATGGCGTTAATTGAAGAATTTTATGAACAACGTGTATTGCTCTTTTGAAATTGGGGTATGAAATATAGATCTTATATCTCAATTATCCGATTTTGATACTGACAGTTTTTATAAAAAAACGAATAGGTATATGGGTATTATTTTTTTAAATAAATCCACAGGGTAAGTCTACTAAAAGTATGTTTTTTTTAATTTACCTATGATTCACAATTAATTAATTTAATAGTAACTCGCTGATTTTTTAGTGTTTCTTATAACAAACGTAAAAAAATTGTCGTTATAGCCCCAAAAGAAATATTAAAAAAATTAAACTAATTAAGTTAATTAATCTCGAATTAGAAGTAGATTACAATTAATTGTGAGCTACCTACACAACGAATAAACAACATTCAAGCATCGTTTGCTTTGTATTTAATTTGAAATAATTAATTTTTTATCAACTGGATAACGTTTATTCAGTTTATTAATTTTACTTAATATATAGAAAAATTCTGACACATTCTTTGCATACAGAAAAAAATTTAGTGTCTATTTGATTATTAATTAATTTTTGAGTACAGTAATACAGTAATACAGTAATAACACACCCTATATTTACTCGTTTTCATTGAAAAAATTTGTGTCCTCCTGTATAATTAGTTCGGATTAAAGAGGGTCTACTGTACCCTTACGAGATTATTAACAGTTTGAAGCTGCGAAATTATTGTTTTCTCAATCAAATAAATACAAAGCAAAATAATGAAAACCTCCTTGAAAATTCTATATATTTCAAAGAAGCGAAACCGGGAAACACTTTGTAAAAGAGTAAACGTTTGGTGAAGTATTTTGTGGACAATAACAAATTCGAAGCACAACGAGCATAAATTGATAACACAACACAAAGCGGCTCTTCCAAACATCTCGATAAAATCAGCCAAACTCGGAGCATAGTAACCCCACAGGAATTCCCTCTAAAAAGCCGCCCAAAAAATTACAGCAATTTACTTGATGGACCATTAAAAATTTATTTTGTAACGCCTGTCCGCCGTCCCTAATTATTTATCGATGCTATCTGCCAATAGACATCGCTTCGAAGAAATCGCCTCAGCCTCAGGAACAAAGCTGGTGTGGTCCATCAAAGTCTAGTCAATTATTAAACTGATTGTTACTTGTGTTACGCCACTGTTTGACCTAGGAGAGTAATCTGGGCCAGGAGTGAAGTGCGAATCGGAGGCGCCTCGCTATTTAAACAGTTAAACAAATAAGGCTACCACCCTTGTTAAAAATCACGCTTTTATCGATTGCTGATTTTATTGACAACGTTGTAAAACGCGAGAGTATTCCTGTAGTCGTAAATTCGAAAGACAAACTGATGTCAGACGTTATTTATGCATAGCGGGAGTTAATCCAGAATTTACTGGCGTTTTCAAATTGAAATGCAAACTCAACTTTTATTTTTTAACTTCTTTATTTACGGGTAGATAAGGAAGAATTTAATTATGTTGTTTAAGATTGGAGGCATTTAAAATACGCATCACCTGTAAGCGATAAATTTTCTAAATGCACCTCAGGCAAAACAAGCCCAGAAGCAATAAATAAAACCACTTTAACGCATTGTTTGGGGAACGTTTTGAGGTCCCAAATGACTCATGTCGTTAAAATAAGCAGATTGGATGCATTTCAAAGCCGTGAAAATGCAAAGTCTTGCAAAAGTAAATTACATAGGTATGTTTCAAACAAGCTCCTGGAATAGGGGACGTAAATCAACAAATTTGTTTCCATATTTGTACACAAAACCTGATAAAGACTAAAAATTCTGTTAAAAAAGTTGATAAAATATATAAAAAGTAACAAGTTGACAAAAGCCTAAATAATTAAATAATGCTCTTGAGAAATACAAAGAATGTTCCGTCTAAATCTCAAATTAGAATTATTGGTAACTTTAATAATAATTGTCATCTGAAAATTTGTATACAACAATAATCCAGCTCAATGAAAATATTGTCAAGATGGTGACAATTCCGGTTATACCGGAAGTCGCTATCATCTTCCTTATTCTAAATGGAAAGCTATATTTTTAATGAGTTTTTGGATTAATAGAGTTATTTTCAGGTAACTTTCATAAGCATTCCCTATACCTAAATTTAGCCGTTTACGAAATATTTAGGTTTTTTAATCTACACCTTCCAGTTCAAAAATCGATAACTCAGCCATTTTTAAAAACTTTGAAATATTTTTCAACTCATTTGAAAGAGAAAGCGAAGCCTAGATCTTTCCTTTGGTGTTTTCAAATTTCTAAAAAAGAATAACAAACTCCAAATTTTTAAAGTTAAGTTTTCAGAACGTTAAGCACCCATAACTCAATTTTTTCAAATGAAGTACCAGAAGTTTTATTTCATTAAATCGTAGAGAATTTAATTTTGCATCGATCTGTATTAACATTTCCTATACTTATGTTAAAAGTTTTCAAGTTACAATAACTTTTTGTTGGAATTGAGAAATTGATTAGCCATAGACCTTTTCTTATAGGTTGCCATGAAAACGAAAGAAAAAAATGTGAAAAATTAAAATTTGAAAAATTAAAGTTTTTTCTACCAATGAATTTATCCATTGTTCAATTTTGAACAGAATTTGTCGTTTGTTTTATCAAAAATGTTTTTATGACAAACTATGCAAAAATAGCAATGGTTAGTTAGGAATTTCCTACACAATGTCAAAAAATTTAACATTACTTAAAAAATAATCACAGATAGGTATAGGGCATGCTAATACAGATCGATGCAGAAAACGATTCTCTCCATCTAGTAAAATAAAAATTGGGTCATCCCATATGAAAAAAGTAAGTTATGGGGACTTGAAGTTGTTCAAACTTAATCTTAAAATTTTTGGGTTAAGTTAATATAACTTCATTTCCAATTTTGAACACACTGGAGAACAGATATAGGCTTTCTTGTTTAATTCTCCAAATATGAATTCGAAATCTCTAAAATTAAGACAGTTACTGATTTTTTAAGTGACAGGTGCAAATCCAAAAAATTTTCAAAAAATCTTAAATATCTGGAAAACGGTTAAACTTAGGTAAAGGGAAAGCTCACTTAAAATAAATCAACTAATCCAAAAACATAATTTTTCATTTAAAAGTTGAAGTTGATAGCAACTTCCGATGTAACTTAAAGTTCCGCGACCTTAAAAATATTTTCACTAACCAGAATTTAACAGATTATGGCTGAGTACCAATTTTCAGAAAAATATTTTAACTAGAACTTTCAGTACTTCTGTATTAATGCTGACTTTTAGTTTATTTTAGAAAAAAACTCGTTTTAATCGAGAAATTTTATCAGTTGTTTGTAATATAAGGTGATCATAAATCAAAAATTCTGATGGCAGATTTTAATCATAAACACGTATTAAATATCTAGTGATAAAGGAAAGTAGTTGGTAGCAGTGAACTATTATAGAGGGTGATTCAAAAGTGTCGGACAATCTCTCGGGAGGTGAGAAATAGAAACTGAATTAACAAAAAATTGTTTGAGCCTTATTTCAGGAGATATATCTCATTAAAGTTAAATATTTAAGTCAAGTTTTTAGTGCTTCGGATCATATTTCTTTGACATTAATAGCGAAAACAAGAGCTCTTGTAACATTGAACAGATACCTATTGAAAAAAATCACCAACGATATACAAAACACTTAAAAAACTTGCGAATTCCGATAATAAATTAAAGACCATTCGACAGTTTGCCCATTACTTTTGGATTATTCTGTATATTTTTACTTCTTACAAAAATTCACGTTCAATGTTTCCTACGTTTAAACACTGTTTTTTTAATTCCTATTAATAAAATGCTCATTTTTTAAATTAACACTCTTACTGACATATAGAAAACACGAATAAAGAAAAAAATAGTACAATATTAAATGAGAGTACAATGTAGGTCATATTACACAAGAATTGTTTAAAATTATTCGTGTGCTAATATGGCCCATTAAACACGAATTGAATACTATACCTTTAAACGACTCTTAATGTTGAATGTTTTATTAGTTTTCAGTTAAAACGTTTTGTCGAAGTAAACTCTGGTTGTTCATCAAAAAAAATCTAATTATCCTTGACTTGCCTAATATTCCTAAAATTACCTGAGACCGATCACCCGATATAAAAAAATAGCATATTATTAATGGGAATTGGAAAAAATATTGTATGATACACGTGAATAAAGGAATTTGATCATCCATGCAGAAATATTAACGCACTCGGCTTTGTCTCGTGCGCCAAAATTATTTTTTCGTGGATAAAATTCTTCTGTACTGTATTGTATTTTAATATACAGAGTAGTTTTGAAACACAAATTAAGGTTGGCCAACGTTACTTTGTCAGAACCATCCTACGAATTCATACACACAAGAATTTTAACCTTGAAAAATAAATGAGGTGTAAATATGATAATATAAATCGCAATTGTTTTTAAATATCTGTGAAAGAGCTTGATTAACACACAATTTGATCATATCAACTGCCATCAGACAGAGTGATACATTAATAAAAAATATTTTTAGATGTTACGCTTAAGTACTGTAAGTATTATGTTTACTGAAATAAAAAAACATAATTTGAAATAAAAAAAAACATAATTTAAAATAAGTTCTTCATATTTCTGGAATTTTTTTGTTTTAACAAAAACTGACACACAACTAGGAAGAATATGAATCTAATTTTAAAGTTAGAAATTAGATATTTCTCAAAATATATTTCTGAAACTATTACAATACTGCAAGATGACTTTTTAAAATAGCCTAATGGTCCTTTTCTTATTGGACCTTCTTTTCGTAATGCATAATCTTAACATCTTCAGTGTACCCAAGTCTGATAAAATTTCACCAGATCTGAAAGTTATGATAAGAATTAATGTGATCAGTGATCATCTTATAAAGAAATATTAAAAAGTCTAATATCGTTATTTTTTGGGAACAAAAAAACTGGTGTAACTGTGATTACAACTGAAACCCAATAATGATTCAAAAGTCTCGTACCTTATCTCGGGTAGTGAGTGATAAAGGGAGATAAAGGGAGTGATAAAGAAATAGGTACTTTGCATTTTTCTCCAAGCCTGTGATTTTTTCAGAATTTTTCTACAATTCCTTATAATTAAAATTAATTAGTAGATGAATTAATTAATTACTAGCAAGTAGCTACAAAACAATTGTTATTTTTTGTATCATCTAAGAACATGCGAAATAATTAATTAAGGAAAAATTAAATATTCACATAAACGTACCTAATTAATTTTGGTAATAAAAATGTTTATAAGATTCTTTTGCTTGAAAAGATCATTTAAGCATCGTTGTTTTAGAATACCACTGTAACATTATACTATATCATAAAATTTCAGTTAATTAATGTTTTCATATTTTTTAATTAATTTTATTGATATCATTATTTTTAATTAATTATTTTTATTATAACAAAATATAGAAAAATTCTGATAAAATTTACGTGGTGTTCCGTTTTTATTGTTACAAATTTAAACAGGTGATAGAACATTTAATTCTAAGACAAAAATTTCCTACACACATGTATCGAAAAATACTTGAAAAGGGTGCTTCTTTTAGTGAGTTTTTCTCAATATTTCAGAAGCCATTAGAGATAAAATTACAAAATTTGGTACAGTTTGTGAGATATGGTGAAAGGTACTTTTGACAGACTCACCCTGTAGACTTTTTAAAAGTAATATTTTTGGTTAAAGTGTCTGACACTTCAAGCAGACATTGTAACATTAAAGAGAAAAAAAAACTTTTAACAAACTACTTGCTGTTTCAAAACTATAGAAGAAATGCCAACAGCGCACCAATATTTGTTAAGCTTTTTTAAGATTTCAGAACGTTTATTAAAACAAACCGAAAATAATGAACCAAATTACATTAGTTACACGTAAGCAAAAAACGACAAAATTCTTTCACTAAGTATTATTCTTACCTTTTTAATTTTTGACCACATTAATCAAAACAAACTGGAAAAATTACCAAATTAAGTTCGAAAATTACACTATTTTTGCACTTTTCTGGGTTTTAGTTAATTTTTTAGCCAGAAACCCCATTTTTCAAATTATGCTTAAAATATTGTTATTTTACCCTTTGAAAATTGAACACATTTTTGAGCGAAGAATTTATTTTTTTTTTCGCCAAATTTAGTTGACAAGTAGTTAATTTAACTTTTAAGTTCTAAGTAAACTACGAAAATGATCAAATCTGAAAATATAGTAATTAAATAGACATATTAGTTTGTCGAGATTTTAGCTTGAATCTAGCGAATTTAAATTTTAGGACTTAATATCGCAGAAGTGGAACCACGTACTTAATCAAATAAGCAAATAAAAACCTCTGCTATTCCCAAATCTATAAATAGACATTTATATTATTTGAAATGATTGATTAAACAAAACAAACAAGCAGTGAAATTCTAAACAAATTTTTCCGAATAACCACCAAAAACAACATATTAAATAGTTTTCCAAACCGCAGAATGTAAATTTGAACATTTCCTTATAAATTGCAGTACACTCAAACCAAAATATCATCCGGACAGATTAAACCACACTAAATACAAGCTGATATATTGACAAATCCATTATGTTGGTGTACCTACTCGGATAAATTACCAAATATATCATTATTGCATTATTGTCCAATGCGAATTCTAGTAACATGCTAATGTGTGATTTAACTTGACTTGATTCGAATATTTGTGGAAAAGATGTTTGAATAATTGTGGTTTTTCCGAAAACGATAACACGACCGACAGCCTGAAAGCTCGTCAAGTCTTGTGATCTGTTGGTTTTCAAACCACTTGTGGCAGGAAATCGTCGAATTTTCGCAATAAATCACATGTACGTGTCAATTTAGCGTCGTTTGGCATTTCTAATAGTAAATAATGGACATGAAATACAAACTAATTGCTTGTCCAATACGAAACGGACATTACAGACGTTGATTTATCCATTTATTGTTTTTTCATAAAAACGAGGCGATTCAAATGACAAGTTTCACTGTTTCTCTACGGCTATTTAATGAGCAAATTTAAAAGGCAAATCATAAACGGATCATTCAAACGTATTGTGCCATACAAGCACGTGACTATTTTTTCAACGAAGCGAACTTTCGGTATTTTAATTGAGTTTATCGTATTGAAATGGAACATGTTGACAGGCTTTAATTAAATTTGTGGCTTTTCGGAACCTGACAGAGAAATGTGTTTTTTAATCAACATACGCACGTAAAGTTTGTCAAATTTCAAGTGAACAACCTTTTATGGAATGAATGGACATATGAGGATGAAAATGAAACTGTTTATAAATTATGAGACCGCGAATTCCATTCGGAAATTGTTCTGTGTGTTGAGTAACCGCAGACTCTTGTATCATTTTTATGACGTATCAAATTTTATGACTTCCATTTATAAAAAAATCCATAACGATTCATAAACAAATGGAAGCGAAATCTCTTTCAAGTTAAGTACAACATAAACAAACAGAGCAATATTTCCAAAAATATCAATTTTTCAGTTCGATGACACTCTAAATCCTGTAATTCCAGAAGTCTTAAAAGCTAAACAGCAATAAAGTTAAAGATTAATAAAATGTTCCAGTATCTCTACTCAGAATTTCGTAAAATCCGAAAATAAGTCTTGTTGACAAGCTACCACAGTAAAATTTTATGTTGCCTCTCTTTAAGCGAAACACCCTGTAGGTAAAGTACTATCAAAACAAGTTTAACTTAAACAAGCAAAGTAATTTCGTTCATTATTATTATTTTAAGGAATTTTTTTGTTAGCAGCTTCGCTACTCATTCAATACTGGATTTTGCTACTATAATTAATTGTTGTTTATCCAGTGAGGAAGAATCGTAAACAATTTTTTACTTGTATTCACTGCATAATTTCCAATTAATGTGAAAACAACATTTATTTTGAATCCCTCTCTTTAATTAAATGAAAAATTTATTCTCGACAATTTTGGATTTAAAAATTCATAATAGTTCTACGTTAAGTTTAAAAAAACTTTCTACTCAAAACTGCCGATTAATTTTTTTCAACCACAGGTATAGTACATAAGTTTTCTAAGGAAGATTTTACGATTTTTTAAAAAAAATGTACTGAAATGTTCCGTGTAATAGAAATACTTATGTACTTATGTACATATCTAAAAAATAAACAATATACAAGGTGTATCAGAAATACGTGTGTTAAACACAGGTAACAGAACTCAACAAATAAAACATTTTTTCTATTTGCAATTTTTCAGTAAAACTTATGCAAATTTACTTAAAATCTGGAAAAGAAGACATACTGAAACGTGTACCCGCCTGTGGGTACAAAATAAAAGAGACGTACTATTTCGTTGTGATAGAAACGGACAATTTAAACAATTTAAAACAACAATGAAAATTGTTGATATGAACACAAACTGATTATTAAACACTGAGCGGACAAAAAAAGGAGGAAAACAGTAAAAATAATAATTAGGAATTTTAAAAAATGTTATACAGCAAAGTTGTTTTATTTGATGAGTTTTATTACGTGATAAAATTAACCACGTATTTCTGATACACCTTGTATACTTCAGTAGAAAAACAAAAAGTTTTCAACAGTTCCTTGTAGAAATTTGAACATCTATTTATAGGGATCTGTAGCTGTTAAAATTTAAAAATGCGTACTAATTACAGTAGAAAATTCAATGATAATAAAATAAAAACTTCCTGATTATTAATTCGTTATTATTCGTATTTATTATTATTAGCAAGCTACCTCTATGTTTTCATCTGATATCTAGTTTTTTTTTTCTATTTACAGTAATTATGTCCAGGACAATTATTGTAGGTAGGTATATAAAAATATGTACCAACCTCAAGATGAAACAATAATATAAAGAACTAAAAGTTAGTGAATTTTTATGTAATTTCACAAAAAAATGAATGTAAATATCAAGGTAAATATTATTCAAAATTATTTACAAAAATTTGTCATGATCTCCATATTACTGTTGAGATTTAAAATGATAAATTATTGATCACTCTTAATCTCAGTATACTCTAACCATTATTCAAAGAATAGACAGACACTATCTGAAATCATCTCGTATCATTTGTTTTTAAAACTATGGTCGCAACTGCCAAAGTATATTTTTTACAAGATGGATATTTTATAAAAACTTTTTTTTAATAATTAGCTACAATATATCTACTTTACAACTCTTAAACTGTAGTAATGAAACTAGAAACATGAAGAGGTGTTAACAACTTATGCTGTATTCATTAGATAATTCAAAACTCTTCAATCAAGTGCTCTGTGCTGATTTGCAAATCACTCGTCATTGTCGAAAATCTATTTTTTTTATTGCTTTTTGAGTTTTAAAAACAGAGCTAATGGTCTGGCGATGCTAAATCTGGGAGTAAGGCAATTTTTTGTAAAACAAAAACAGTTCTTTTCTGTCAAGTTTCTTACATAATTCTTGGATACTTCCAGCCTGATTTACATAATCTAAAAGAATTATTTACATTCTACAGGGTGTTCCGTTCTTATTGTTACAAATTTAAACAAGTGACAAAATATTCCATTCTAAAAGACAAAAGTTTCTTATAAACATGTATCAAAAAATACTTTGTAAGGGAGCTACACGCCCTGAAAGGGGTGCTTCTTTTAGTGAGTTTTTCTCAATATTTTCGAAACCATTGCATATAAAATAACAAAATTTGATACAATTAGTAATCTTTATACGCCTAATCGAAGTCGAGGATCAAATGTAGAAATTTTTAATTAGGGGCGTCCCAAACTGGAAGGGAGTAGGGTGAAAAATACCCTAACAACTTTGGCTTTAGTTTTTTGACACTTTCGGCAGTATTCCAAGTTTTTTACACAAAAATCATCTCTTGTGTTGTTTTGGTACAACTCACCGTTTTTGAGTAAAAGCGATTTAGAATTAATGTAACAGACCATAAACCACATGAAAATTAGGAAGGATGACTAGAACCAATTGAAATCTGGGTCTTTTGGGGTTAAACTGCATCAATTTGTAAGAAAATGTCGACGTTTTGCCAGTTCTTGCAAGGAGTGTCAAAAAACTAAAGCCAAAATGGTTTGAGTAGTTTTACCCTACACCCTCCCAGTTTGGAACGCCCCTGATTAAAAATTTCTACATTTGATTCTCGAATTCGATTAAGCGTGTAAAGATTATTGACTGTGCCAAATTGTGTAATTTTATCTAGATTAGTTTTTAAAATATTGAGAAAAACTCACTAAAAAATCACCCCTTTCAAAGGGTGTAGCTTCCATAGGAAGCATTTTTCGATACATGTTTATATAAAAATTTTGTCTTAAAACGGAATGTTCATCACCCGTTTAAATTTGTAACAATAAAAATGGAAGACTCTGTAAACTAAATTTCTGAGTCAAGGTTATTGTTTGCTAGTTTGTAAAGACGGAATTTTTGAGTTGTAAAGAAGTAAAATGTTTCCATTACTTTTATTCCTTTCTAGACTCTGCATAATAGTAGAGGACACACAATTTTGGATCAAGCAGATTAAAATAGTGAAGAATTTTTCTTAGAACAGATCTGTTAACCAACTATAAACATACATATTACCTCTACTAAGACTAGTCTACTAGAAAGTTTTTACGCTATTTCTGGATCAAAAAGAACTAAGGGCCGATTTCATAAACAAATTTAATTCCTTATTTAAATTTAATGTTGACTTTGACTCAAACCTCTGTAGATTTAAAAACTAAAAGCCAGTTTGGCCAGTTTCATAATCGAAATAAGGAAACTTTAATGTTAATGTTGATTTAGAATAGGTGCAATTTGTAAACAAATCAGCACATTATAAAGAATATTAGTTTTGTCAACAAATCGGCACATTATAAAGAATATATTTATTCAATGCTCCTTTAAATTCGATTATGAAAGGCGTAGGCATACAATACGTTTTTTCTGTAATCTTAATTGTACACTTTAATTATTTCCATAATGTCATCATAAGTATTTAGAACTCCAGAAAAGTCTTATGAGTTACATTCCGGCCAATTTGTGGCTTATAGTCATAGCAGGTAAACAAATTAGTGTCTTTACAAAAACAAATAAAATAAAAGCATATATATCCTCAATATAACAACTTTTAAATGGGTACTCGTAATAATATAAAACTGAGTCATCAGAAAATCCAAAACATGATTTGTGTAAGCATATGATGCAGTTGGTTGCCTTCCAAAAATTGATAAGAGATAACGTATTAAACTAACCCGACGTACACAAAACCCTTACCTTTGATAATATCACTGTTATCTACCACATACAATGCATTTATAAATTCACTATGACACCATAAACGCTGATAAGCAAGAGAATTTTGTTTTAACAATACAAATACAATTTTAAAAAAATTCTTACAATTTTTTTGCAAAAAAATACACTTTACAATTTAACAACATCACTGCCTAAAATGCACGTAGTTTATAGAAAATCACACCTAACTTAATCGAAATTCGACAATTAGTAACGAGACGTTAACTAAAAATAATACAATTGATTTTCAAAATATCTATTTGCAAAATATGTAAAAGAGAAACCGATTTATTTGTGTGAGTAAAATTCAGTAGCTGCGTAGCCTTCGAAGCATCATTTTTGACTTTTTTACTTATAGTGTAGGGTAATTTTAACAAAACATAGTCACATTTTGACATTAAAAAATTACAAACTTGTCATAAAATTAAGTGAGATGATAGAAAGAAAAAGTTATTTTAACCTTGTAATTTTTGTATTTCTTCGGCTCGCTGGATCAAAATTTTACGAAAAAAACTCAATAACACAATTTTCATCTTACTTTAATAACTTTTCTGATTTTTATAGACAGTGTATTGCAAAATGCTACAGTAATTATAAAGCAAATATTTAAATTTAAATTCTGCCACACAAAAAAAAACACAAATAGTCAATTGCTAACCTATAAGGTTGAAACTGACAACTGAAAATAATTTTTTTTTGACATTTTAAGAAATTAATTAAATGGAGCATGACACTCAAATTATACACACATTTTTTGTGTGTTTTCTGTTGACTATCTTCGATTTATTATTATAATTATTATTGTTTATCGTTATTTATTGAATCCGATTACATATTTGTAGGTAACATCATAATAACAATTACAACGAATTTTAATCGTTAACAAATTTATTCTCAATTAAAAATCAACATAATATCGTAACTAAGTAAAGTAATTATCACTATAATAATGGGATTTGAACCTCTTGTAAAATTTTATTATGACTATTATGAGTCAAAGATATGAGAGATAGTATGTCTTGGTTGTTGCGTTTAATTTCATATAATTATCTTCGATTTTTATTCATTAAATTTGTTAGTAAAATACATGACAAAACAAGTTGTTGACCAAATAACTCCGAATGTGTTAGCATTAGGGTTGTAATAAGAAAAAATGGTTCTTTTTTAATTCTGCATCGAATGATATAAAAATTAACAAAGATTGGCATTTGCTCTAAGGTTAAAAAAAAATTAGAAATCAATTGTAAATACCGTTTAGTAATTCACATTAATTAAAATTAATTAATAAGTCTGTTCAAGACGTACGTACTCATAATTCCTTCAAAAAAGCACTGTTTCTACGTTTTATTAATTTTTATAACTAAATGTTTAAAACCGATTTTTTTATTTTTATTTTCTAACAGTAATCCTTGAACCTATTGGAAAAAAACTTTAGGGACATGTAAAAAGCCAAAAAGGCATCCTAATGAGCACAAAAAAACTAATAAAACTAATAGCATGCCATTAAAAACATGTTAGGTTGGCGTGTTGAGCGGGACACTCTGTATAATCAAAATATTTTCCTGAAATGTGTCCTTGAGTATAAATAATATCTACAAAATATCAATACTTCCACATTAATAATAATAACTGACCATCCTGTAGATTCAAGCTTTATTTATATAAAAAAAAGTACCAAGAAAACAGCCTTAAACGCTCGAGAAAACTAAATATACACATTTAGCGATATCTTAAATAATTTTTGACATACACTTCCCACTCATTATGGCTATTTTTTGGCAATTTTTTGACGAACATTCGCCAAATATTTGCATTTCTGGGTGCAAGCTGTGCCAATCGACGGAACAATAAAACAGCGCCAAAATACGATAATTGCATTTTCCACCAATTATTTTGTAAAATTTCGCAGTTTAGCAAATTTTTGCAAGAAACTGTGTTTATCATTAAATGCTCGCCAAATACGACAATTATACACATTTGTGTGATTTTTCCGTTTAATTTTAACGAAATTAAAAAATGTAAAATTAGATTGCAATTTTTGCATTATTTGATCACTTCACTGAAAAATAAAGGGGTAGAAAATTTTGCATTTCATTTCGTATGCATATTCACATGTACAGTGTGCTCCAAACATAACGATCCGCGTTAGAAACACATCACAACCCTATTGTTTATTAAAGCCGGCTCTGACCACATCCAATTAAGCCAACTCTTGTAAAAATAGTAAAATGGTCGTGACGTCACAGCTATGAATTTAAACACGAAAATGCCGACACTACGTCATTTTACTCCAAACCACTGAGTTACCGAATCTGTGATTACTCACAAGACAAATATTTGCGTACTTTACTGTTTACAACGTTTAGTTAAGATTCATTAATGTTTGTTTCGGCGGAGTTAAACGACCAAGTTTTGCACAATTTTTCTTCATTTTTGTTTATATTGACATGGCCAAACGAATCTACTTGCCAACATCGTATACTCAATTACGACATGAAAGTGAAACAAGATCTTATATTTAGATCAAGTCAACATTAATAAAATAAGTCAAGGTGTGAAACGAAACGAAAACTTAAATTGGCTGAAATTTTTGGTCAAGTTATTTTGGGCCGCACAAATAATTGGCACAATTTAAGCGAAAAAAAAACTTACTGTAGAATTTTATGGCACTTGTAATTAAATAGAAAATTAATTAATTGATGGGCACAAACACACGTGTTGCGCGGTCACAGTTGGCGTTGAAATAACGTACTCTCCGATCAAATACCGTTTCAGACTGGCGCTTTTATCCACGGGAAGTTCACATATACTATAAACACCAATCCCACCTCACGGTATGCTTTTTGGTTTCTTCACCGACCGAATTTCATTGCATCATGTCTTGATATACATTGCACATTGAGATGATTCATCTGCCGAACTTGCACTCTTAACGCCTTTTTTGTTGCGTCTTAAGGCACTCTCATCCTTGCTAATTAAGTCGATAACGAGACCGCCCTGCTTGTGTTATGAGATGAAGAAGATTAATGCATTGGGATGATTTGTCAAAAGCGCGTCCTGGAAATTTTGAGTCCTTTTGTTCGGTTATCTGCTTGTGTAAGTTTGTCCAAGATTTAATTAATTTACATTTTAATTATACTTGTTATCGACCCACCTAAAAATTTTGCGGTTTCAAAGTTTTATTACTGTTTGTACTTTGGTATGGAAGACAACCAAAAATTTAAAACGTTTTTTGAAATGTTCCCAATTTCTGTACCCAAAGTTAAATCTAACGTCGAGTTGGTTGGGTTACAGTTAAAATAATTGGTTGAGGTCCGTTCCATAAGATTGACATTTCTCAAATATTTTCTATTAATTCGGAAGTAAAATTACCGTTGGGGGCGCCACTGAGCTAGGTCGAAAACAGTAACCATAAATGGCGGGAAAATATTTATTCGGATATTTTGAGCGTTGTACGAATTTTGGGGCTTCACAATTATTACATTGCCTATGCGGAATGATTATTTCATCTTTGATGCAAGAAACTTATGTTGACAAATGAGAGATGACGAGGAAAACACGAATAACGAATGACTGTTTGGTTCACTTTCTTTATTGGAAAATTATTACAAAGACATTGAAAAACCTACCTTTTGGCATAATTTACGTTTAAATGTATCAGCAGTTGTTAATCTTTATTGTAGTTTTGTAGATTTACCGCAGCATTTCATGATTTTTTCAGTGGAAAATTCTAACCTAAAATTCATAACACTTCACTAATTTATTGGTTTCTTGAGCCAAACTTTGTGTTCGCTGTGATCCATTACTTATAATCTTTAATTAGACAACTGTTTGATAACACTTTGTAATCAAAATTTAAATATTTTTCACTTATTATCCACTTTCAAGTTCCAACAATAAACACTTTATACCACGAAAAACCACAGAACCAAAGTGAACGCTAGTATTTACCACCACGTACTTTTAAAGTAATTCTTTCTATTGTAAGTAATTAACACTATACACGCAAAATTGTTGAACAATTCATTAAATGTCAGTTAAATGTGGCATTACGAAAATTTCTTTACTGTTTTCGACATAGTTCAAAAGTCATCACCAGAGGGCGTCTAGTTAATTTTATTTCCGAATACTTTGTACCAAAACAGTAACATTCTTGTGACAATTCTTTAAGTTTGAGAAATTTTTACTTACATTAAGTTGTAAGTTATATAGTAATGGTTGGATAATTGGAACCGAAAGTTTGCAAAGCCTGCTCGGATTATACAGGGTGTTAGGGAATGGCTTAGCAATATTTCGTATGTAAATTTGTCGTGATCAGACGAGTTAAAAACCCTTATACAGTGTGGAATTTTTAACTGGAATAAAATTCATAACTTGGACACAGGCAATTTTTGTAAAAAATTCAGAAACAGGTTGCTGTTTGTTTTTTTTTTGCTCATCATTTGGAGGATATGGTTTTTGTTTATCTGCTGTCAAAACTGCACAGCCACCTTCAACTTTTTCTTCAAATGTAACGGTATGTCGTGTGAAAGAGCACTTCAAAAGCAGTACAACATACTATTTGTTTTCTTAATATTGTCAACGCCCAAGTGATAAAAAAATTAAAGCAGTGTGGAATTATTGACTAAAATAAAATTTGTAACTTGGATATAAGCGATTTTTGTAAAAAATCCTAAAACAAGTCAATTTTTGATTATTTTTACATTATTTGGTGCATGCGGTTTTTGTTTATCTGTTTTGAAAAATGCATATCCACCTCTAAATTTTTAATTCAAATGTAACGATATGTCAAGTGTCAACTCATGTGAAAAAGCACTTTGCAAGGAATACAACGCACTATATATTTTCTGAATATTT
The DNA here is from genome assembly GCF_031307605.1 of Tribolium castaneum. Classification (NCBI taxonomy): domain Eukaryota; kingdom Metazoa; phylum Arthropoda; class Insecta; order Coleoptera; family Tenebrionidae; genus Tribolium; species Tribolium castaneum. The sequence goes on along the minus strand of NC_087395.1, from coordinate 5,224,766 downwards.
TCAAAGCCCACCCGATAAAAAAATGTAAACCAATTTTTTTAAGTTGAAATTATGCAAATCATACTAGAAATGTTGCAAAATGTTAGAAATTCATGATATTATTTCCCAGGAGAGAAACGGTGCCCAATTTGAACAACTGTTGCATTAAATAATGTTAAACTTATAAAATTGATTTTTATTTTTTCATCGCGTAGGCTTTAAAAAAATTCAAAAAACAAATAGTGCGATGTATTGCTTGCGAAAAAGGCTCTCATACGAGGTGTAACTTTACATACAATTACACTGAAAAAAAGAAGTTAGAGATGGCTATGCACTTCTGACAACAGGTAAACAAAAACCTTATGCACCAAATAGTAGGCAACAAAAAATAAAAATGGACCTCTTTCGGGAATTTTCACCAAGTCGTCTTAATCAAAGTTATGAATTTTATTCCAGTTAAAAATTTCACGCTGTATAATTTTTCCAAAAAGTACTTTCATCAACAAATTTTATTAACCCCTCTGTCGAGAGCCACTGTGTGCTTTATGGTAGTTTAGTAGCAGTTAATTTTTTCATTAGGCAAAATGGAGATAGCGACGCGTTATCGTTTTGAGAATTTTTCAAAATTGTGGTTAACATGTTTAATTGTGTGGGAGGTTCGAACCCCGGTCCTGGCAAAAAAAAAATTTTCGTAAAATTTTATAACAAAACAAATTGAAATAGAAGAATAACGACCAAGAATTTAATTTACCTCTGCTGTTTAGTTTATAATATTAAAATTTACGCTAATTTTTATAATACAAATTCAGCGGTTCTCAAAATTTGGGACTTTAATTTCAGAACGATTTTTTGGGAAAACTATGCATTTTTGATTTACATACATTTTGCTTAATCGATTTACCTTAGCATTCACTACCTTTAAATTTTACCTAAACCATTCCCTAACACGCTGCAGATTTCATAATAAATGATATCAATAACCCGAACACGTTCGGTTTACAGACACCTTACATGACCAATTAACCATGCAAATACCTGTATACAGGATGTCCCAGCGATTTGAAAAAGTCCATTATTGCCCTTTAAATCTTAGAAAATTAATAACTTTTTTACGAAAACCATAGATACTAACCCCCTGACTCAACTAAATTATTTTCAAACATTAAATAGAACACCCTATATTTAATGCATTTTTGGATGTAGCTTTTAACACTAATGTTTCTAACTAACTTAATTGGTACCTTGGGTAGGTATGAGTAAGTTAAAGTTAAAAGGTTAAAGAAAGCTAAGTAAAGAGTTAAGTTATTTCGAAGTTGGAAACACGTTTTTGGACTTTAACTTGAAATTTACATCTAACTCGACTTTGAAATAACGGGCCTAAAAGGTCATTAGAACTCACAATTAATCACAATTTTACAAATTTTACGAGAGCATCAAATTATCTGAGCCAACAGTTTTCATCAGGGTCCTAAGATAACATTATTGAACCATTCCAGCCTTATACATTGCAGTTAACTGCGTCATTGTTTGAATGTGACAAATGACAAATTGATAAACAAAAGCTGGTTCAATCTCAAGAAAACTCAATTTTCAGTTTTTATTGCAACTGTACAATGTAGAGCAAAAATTTTTAGACACTTCTGTCATTTCGTTGTCACAAGATAATGAAGGATAAGGAGTTTGCCATACACGGTTATGTCAACGCGAAATTCATACTCTAAAATCTATCTCAGTGAAAATTGAAACTGTAAAGAAATCCACAAAAACAAAAATCATGTTCATATGCTAGAAAAAACTAAAAACATTTTTCGCTTAGTTTTGATTAAAATCCGGAAAATTTCAATTTGATCTTAATCTTGTGATATTTTAAACGTGAAGAAACCAATATTATTTATCAACAATCACATTATAATTGGATTTTTAACCACACTTATGAACCATATAAAGTGACCTATTATCCACTAGTAAAATAATAGTATATTATGAGACGAGTCTTATAAGACGCATTTTGTCGCACGCACGAATTTAGAGCCATAATAGAGTAAGTATGACAAAATGCCTTATAAACGAGATATCATACAGTATTTTTTATACTTCGCACTTTTTGTACCAAAAAAAATAATTTCGAAATTTTGAAAATTTTGTGGCTGTTGACAACATTTGCGCGCAGACAGTGAAATGAAATTAATAATTTGGACCGTGTTTAGCTTATTCGTACAAATGTATTCTGAAAGTGTCCAAGACGTTTTGCAATGTCGTGGCAAATACGTGGAATTTGAAAATTGACCGAAGTATAATGAGATCTCAAATTACTTACTTGCCGAGTTACATTTTACGAATACGAATATTTTTAATTTGCCTTTGATTAAATCCATTTTGTATGTATGGTGATTGTGGATAAAACGTTGTACTGCATTCGTGTTTTAGTCGCATTTTATCCACTTAAGAATATTAAACACTCGGGCTGACGCGAGGATCGGGCTTGCGTGGAAACAATGCTTTGTAAAACAATTATACAATAAATAACTATTACGAAACAATTTGCTCGTTTATTCATTGATTGATGAAAATTTTCAGAATAATTGCGTCACTGGCCGAAAAGGTGCTCCAAATTCGAAAACGCTTGCAAAAGTTTTTTTATTTGCAACCCAATTTGTAGATTTTGCGATTTATTGCTGACAAAATTTTCCAGAGCCACTGCCTTTCTAACTTAAAAAAAGTATACTACTACTATCAAGAATAATGCTATATTCGACTTAATTTGGTAATTTTTCTGGTTAAAAAAGGCAGAAACAATTTCGTTTACCTATAACCAATTTTCCAGCACATAATTGTGTTTCTAGCTGAAAAACAAAACAAAAAAAACGTGCAAATGTGCAAAATCGCTCGGAAAAGACAACAATACCTACAATAAATTTATTTTCGACTTAAATTAGCGAATTTTCTGACCATTTTGGCACAATCTCCTTGAAGGAACAGTTTTTTCCTTACACGTTTTTATAATATTTGAGTTAAAACAGTACCTAGCTTAATTTTTCCAAATTTTTGACTTATACAATAAAAAAACTTTTCGACGTACGAAAAAATTTTGGTAAAACCTCGCCGAAAAAAAAATGATAAAAGAAGCAAATTTCTAATCGAATTAAGTAAATTTTTCACTAAAATTTCTAAAATAATGGCGTTTCTGTTTTTATTTGCAACCCATTTTAACGATTTTAGATTTATTTTACAATAATTGTGCTTTTTACTTTTAATACAGTCCTATGTCAACACTAATGTCATTTTGGACTTAAATTAGTAGTTTTCTAGTCCTACGAAAAACTAAGTGTTGGCTTAAAAGTGTACTTAAATGAAGAAATTCTTAGGTATTTGGACAAATTTCTTGATTTTTCAACTTAATAACATTAACGAAATTTTGTGTGCAAAAACTCTCGGAAGAAGCAACAGTAATTTTATTTCCTACTTAGTTAAGCGATTTTTTGGACATTACTTAAGTTACCAAGTATCTAACCTAATTAATATTTCGAATTTTTGAATTTTTTGTAACAAACCACTGATTTTTTTTCTTAAATGAACGCAAAAAGAGAATAATTTCTAACCGAATTTAGTAAATTTGTATCAAAAATTTGCCATTCTGGCTGAAAAATATTTGTATGTGGTAATAACTACATTGATTTCATTTTTGAAGTAATTTACATAATTTTGGGCAATTTTGCCAATATTGTAAAAAGTGAGTGTAAAAAAAGATGTGTTTGGATTTACTTTGGCACTGACAAAATTACTCGTAATAAGTATTGTGTTTCTAACGTAAGAAAACGTACTAAGACGTTACAAGAGACTCATAATATGTCATTTTTATCGTGATTAGTAAATCAGTGAATTAGTAAATTTTTCGGCTCTTTCTTAAAAACGTTTAAATACCGAAATCCAGGGATGGGCACGTCAACAATACAAAGTAGACAATTCAGTTGTTCACTTGTCAACAATGTCAACTATGTCAACAATACAGAAATAATCAAATTTGACATTTTATTGACGGTACTGGACTACAAAACTGGTGTATTTGTTTAAACTAAAACTTAAGGGTAGAAGAAAACTTTTCGAAAATATAAAATATGTGATATAAAACAAGTATAAAAAATAAACAAAAATAAGCTTTTAAAAAAACAGTAAGAAAAAACAAATTATTTTCTTTTTTCATTTTTTTTACGCTTCAGCCTTTATTCTCTTCGTCTTTATTCCCAAAAGAATACTTTCTTCAAAAGAAAATGTGACGAAAAATACAACGTAACCTTAAATTCTTATTGATGAATTATGACATTGTCGATGTAATTGTTGACACGTCGTGTAGACAATCAAAGTCGCTAAAGAACATGCTTGGCAAGTTGGCAATGAGTTGTCAAACGGTTTTAGTAAAATCTTTCAAAAAATAAATGTTTTATCTAATCCACAATCCACCTAGTGTCATTTGGATACAAAAAACTCTAGGTTTCTAGGTGTATCAGATAATCAAAAGTAATAAATAATTTTTGGGGGGTGGTGATAAGATTTTGAGACCTATTAAAAAAAATTACACCATTTTTGACCAATCTGTGATCTTTTGACTTTTAAAATATTTACCATTCTGGTTAGATGTTCCAGAAATGAGAAAATAATTTGACAAATTTCGATTAGTTTTTGACCTTTCGCGAAATAATTGAATTTCTACATAAAAATGCCAATAAAACACAAACTTACGCAGTTTTAACAAAATTTTATTAGAAAATGCAATAACTGTTACTGCATCCTCCAACTCTCGAAAAAAGCTTAACAGGTGTGATTTCGATCAGTGTTTTTCTTAAATCGTTCCCCACTTGACCCAAAAAGATTATTTTTCCTCATAGAAAATTGTGTAAGAAAGACCAGTTTGAATTAAAACTGTGGTATTTTTTCTTTTCACCTTGGATTTCAAAACATTTGAAAAGAGAAAGACCGTTATTCCAATATTTAAAAATTACAACTACTTACTCATAGTATAAAAATGATAGTAATTATAATATGCCATATCAGAATATTGATGACATTTTAATTGCTCCTAGTATTTTTCAAAACCCGATTAAGCAATTTCTGTTTTCCGTCTATAATTATAACTTGTTGTTTACATTTTCCGAGGCAGGGGCTGTACGACCACATTTTCCTTATAACAACGCAATGCGTCATCATTCCAAATACATGCGAATCATTTTTAAAATAACGAGTTTTTAGGAAATTTCAGTTGGCGTTTGGAGTATATTTTGGTTTTTATTGGCAGATTGTGAGTCAGTTGGTCACTATTTTAAGTATACTATATCGACACACGATAAATCATTCCTTGAATTACGATGTCCGGTGATCAATTACGAGTTGTTTTCATCGCGTAAATATTGCATTATTGATGCATTTTTACTTGATGGAGTACTTTAATTTGGTTTGCAAATTTTTCTCCAGCCAGTGGAATGAACTTTTGATAATTACAAGGTGATGCAGAAAATTAATTGTTGCTTAAACACAGACTACGGTCCTTTACATTGTGACACACTTTAATTTCAAGTCGGTGTAAATGGCCACAAAATCACAAAATATGTGACTCATACAACAATAAAGAATTGAAAGATAATCTCTGTTTGCTATCTATTTTCCTGGAATGAAAGATGTCAATCATAATGACGTAATATTTCGGTCACCGATTCACATTGAATTACCTTACCTTCCTATTACCTAATTCAATTATGAAATTAAATTTCATTTGAACTATTAAATTCTGATTCATGGTCTTTGTATTATTTGAAAGATTTACTAAAAGTTTCTTTTTTTATTTTTGCTTCAAACGTGATAGCTTATGTAAATTTTTTACACTTTGCATTATTGAAATTGTTCAGAAGCTTAAAATACAAAAGACACACCTGTTTACGTCATAAATAAGAATAACATTTTTTTATTTCATATTGGAATCGAATCGATAAACAAGCTGCAATTAATATACTCTGTAAAAATTATTAATAATTTATTACTAATTCTTTGAAGAAGTTGAGAAGTTGAGAAAACCTCTTTAATTTTTGTTTTTTATTGTTGGCACTTTGGGTGCATCATACATTTTTATGTTAAAAAAATTTCATATTAAATTTTTATATTAAATGATGTAGTTGATTTAAAGGCTACTAAAAAACAAAAACACCAAAAGCAATTTGGTCCAGATTTTTGTGTTTCCAAAACCTCGAATTTATATCCCTTTAAGTTTATAGTAGAATTGCAACAGCGCATTTGAATTTTTTGGAGTGAAAAATAAAGCACAAATTGGAAGTTTCTGTAAGAAAAGAATACTGTGTTAAACTAATTTCCAGCGACACACTTTGAGCTAAGAAGACCCACCAGAAACTCTTAATTTGTGTTCCATTTCATTCAAAAAAATGCAAATATGCTGTTAAAAAATTTAACTATGAACTGAAATGGGATATAACAATTTCGCTGGAGTGTTTTAATTTTAAAGTTTCTTCTCTTCTTTTAAAGTTGAGAAATTTTATTTTTGGGTGACTCTTCAATTCGATTTATTTAGTCAAAAACTCAAAAATGTGTTTGAACTGTTGAAAAAAAAGTAAACCAAATTTTGTTATTTATAAGCTTATTCTTGACGAAATTTTGTTCAAAGACAAATGAAATCGAGTGAAACAAGCACTTTGAGGAGTTTCAGTTTCAAAAATGAACAAAACTGCCTGAAATAAGGTCAATTAATATTTTCACTCACATTTGTTGATATTTTTCAGTCAATTTTTAACCCTAAAATATGATTAAATATTCAGAAATGACAGAAATAACATTAGTTTTCAAAAAAATATATTGTTGTGAAGAGTTTTTGTCCAATAAAAAAATCTGAATAAGAGATGGTTGAAATAATGAAATTCCCACTTACTGTTACCAATATTTTGCTAAAAAAAATTGTTTTTATTTCAACAACGTGTTTAAAAATTTTAAGAACGCAATTTCCACATAGTTTTCGATCTAATTACGACAAATAATCCCTTTACTGGCGGTCAACTGTATTCAAATATTTGGAGAAAAATGTTTTATTCGGCAAAATTTTGATTTTTTTAGTGTGTTTTTCATAAAACACTGAGAAAATAACTTACACGTGTTTATTTCATTGAAAAATAAATAGATAAAAATAAAAAATAAAAAAAAATAAAAAATTAAAAAAAATAAAAAATAAAAAAAAATAAAAAATAAAAAAAATAAAAAATTTAAAAAAATAAAAAAATTAATAAAAAATAAAAAATCGGCTTATAAAGATGAGCAGTATCTTCCATCTAATTCGATGATTTTTAGCCAAGCTTAGATAAGCTTTTTGAAAAACAAATGTTTTTACCTCATCAAAGCACAAAAAGAGCTAAAATACCCAACACCGATTTTAGTACGAAAAATAAGATATCTAATCATTTTTCGGTCTGTTTTAGTGAAATTTTGGAAAAAGAAAAAATGTAAAATGTAAAGTGTGATTAAGAAAAGAAAAGAAAAGCAGAAATAAAATTACTTTAAAAAAACGATCTATTGTTGTAAAGTTTTTGTTCAATAAAACAATTTTCATTAGAGATGTTTACAATACTAAAGTTTTCAACCTTTTTTAGCAAATTTTTTCAAAAAAAAGTATTTTTATATGAAAAACGTGTTTAAAAACTTCAAAAACGCAAGTTTCACACATTTTGAGCTCGAGCTTAGTGAAATTCCATTTTTTACAAAATTTTGACAGATAATTTTTTATTATTGGCTGTCAACTGTATCCAAAAGTTTGGAAAAAAAGGTTTAATCCTATTCAGCTAAATTTAGTGATTTTTCAGTCTGTTTCTCATAAAACACTAGGAAAGGAACTTTAAACACGACTTTATTTCAATGAAAAATATAAAGATAACAACAACGAACAAACTCCATAGTTTTTCAACTTATTATTTTAGAATATATACTGATTTGTAAACTATAACAAAAGTATCTAAAATTTGATGTTTCTTTAAAGCTTTAGAAATAAAGTTTTTCAAAATTGTTTACCCTTTGATTTAGATATCAAAATTAAGGTTAAATCATTGTGAAAAACTTTGTTTCTAGAGATTTAGAGAACCATAAAATTTTAGGGTGACTGTTCTTTAAGTTCGTCTAATAAATCGTGTTGACACGAGATGGTTTATTTAACAATATGTTCGCTTTTTAAGATATGAGGAATAAATGTCTGAAACCACACAACAAACCTTGCTACATTGCTTACACGGTCACATACCAAAACTTCGAAATGATCAAAGTTTTGCAATGTTTTAACGAAAGTAAACTTCAATATTCAATAGCGAAGGGGTGTAAAGTTTTATTAGCAGCGTCATTCCCAAACCACGCAATATATATTGCTGTCAGTAACAAACAAATCTCATTTCAGATAGAAAACCAGTAGGAATGTGCAAAATTGCACTTGTCGTAGCCATTTAAAACTGTAATGAATCGCTTATTGAATCACCTAATAAAGCGATAAAAATCACGCTTTGTGGGCGTCAAAAATGATGCACTGCATACCAGCAATTTGCATGCTGCATCACTTCAGCTTGAATATTTCCATCTGTTTTTACGCTTAAAATATTTACATTTCAAACGATTTTACTTGAAATATTTTCCTCATTTCGTGATTATTAATAGAAAAGCCACTTATAATTAAAATTTGTTACTGGAATCAATTAGTGAAGCTTGAAAAGTAGGTAGGTATAGATTTATTTCTTAAAAAAAACTAATTTAATTTAATTTTATTAAATATTCTTGAGAACATGGCGCGATGTGGCTTCATTGGAACTTTGGAGGAAGTTCCGATGATAAGCATAGAAGGCAAATGGAATTTAATAATTGAAAGGGGTTTACTTCATGTTTGAGTTATTATGAACGATAATATTGCGACGTGATTTGAATATTCATAGTGTCTGTCTGAAATTTTTACTAATTAATTACAAGTTTGGAACTACTCCAAGTAACTCTTCAGTGTTTGAGAAATAAAATATAAACCTAGAAACAAATTTCAGTCTTTATAAATTTTAGGAAAAAAAAACACAAGAACAATTGTAATCACATTACCTACCTTTTTCAAGTCAGCAAGTGTACAGCCAGGTGCAAAATGAATGACTCCCCAAATATATCGAGCCTGATTCCGTCGTGAAATCGTAAAATTAATATTTCTTGAACAGTTTTTTATCAACTTGTAAACTTTGTCAAAAATTACGAAATATGTATTGCCTATTGCAAATCTTTTACGTACTGTGAAGTTTTGCCCCACTGATAGAATAACAAAACTTTGTTGTCACTCGAATGGTAAATGATGTTTATAAGTTATGTTGCCGTTTCTTCTTGATTTTTTTCCATTTATATTTGCACAGCCTGTTTAACTTTTTCCCTACGAGTTTGCCTTTCCATTATACAGAGTGGAATTTTTAACTGGAAAAAAACTTGGATATAGTTGATTTTTGTGAAAATTCCCGAAACAAGCCGATCTTTATTTTTTTATTATTTAGAAAATATGATTTTTGTGTATCTGCTGTTAAAAATGCACAGCCACCTATAGCTTTTTTTCAAATGTAACGTTATGCCAAGTAACACTACGTGTTAAAGAGCACTTTGAAAGCAGTAAACCACACTATTTGTTTTCTGAATATTGTCAAGACCTATGTGATAAAAAAATATTACTATTGTGTAGTCTTTGACTGGAATAAAATTCATAACTTGGACGTGAGCGATTTGTGTAAAAAATCCTGAAACAGGTCGATTTTTGTTTTTCGTTGCCCATTTGTGTAACTGGTTTTTGTTAATATGCTGTCTAAAATGCACAGCCACCTCTAACTTTTTTTCCAATTTTATGGGATGTCAAATATGATACTTATTGTAAAAGCCCAATTCGCAAACAATGCAACGCACTATTTGTTTTCTGAATATTTGTAAATTTAAAGCCTACGCAATAAAAAAGAGCGGTATCCATTTTGTACATTTGTTGCGTTATTGCATTAAATACTGTCAAACTTATAAAATTGTTTTGTGTTTTTTATCACGTAGGCTTTAAAAATATTCAAAAAACAAGTAGTGCGTGTATTGCTAGTTAAGTGGTTTAACACTTAACACTGTGGCTTAACACTGAGGTGTAACTTGACATACGGTTAAATTTGAGAAACAAAGTTAGAGGTGGCTGTGCATTTCTGACAACTGTTAAGCAAAAACCATATGCACCAGATGATAAGGCAAAGAAAACCAAAATCGACCTGTTTCAGAAATTTTTACAAAAATCGGTAATATTCAAATTATGAATTTTATTCCAGTTAAAAATTTAGTTTTTCAGTCGCTTAGATCTTCAGAATTGCAGTTTCAATATTTTTTGTTTTTTGTGTTTTTAGTTTCTCAGCGTTAAAATTCCTTTGTCAGTTTTTGAACATTTAATTATTGAAAATATGCATACTCTATTCCAATATGAAATAATATTTTAATTTTTGGCAATTTTTGTATCTTATAAAATTTTTGTATTAGCCTTGATTTTAGAAAAAAAAATTAATTTATGTAGGAGTGTCAAAATTGTAGTATTAGTCAATTGCTAATTTTTATTTAAAAAATATTAATTATTTTGATTTTATTCTTAGTTTTTTTGTAGTAAATTTTTAAAAAAGTGTGTTTTAATAAAAAAAAGATCAAAAAGTAAGCAGAATCGATTATGTTATTTGCATCTAAGAAGAAATCTCCTTCTGTGAGAAAGACCAGCTCTAAAACTGGATCACTGGTGTCTCATTTGTCTCAGGAATCACCACCCACTTGTTTATCTGGTGCATAAAAAAAATTTTAAGACGATTGAAGCGTTTGCCATTGGTTATCGGAGGAACATTGCACTACCAACTGTAAAACAGACCTATCATAAGGCGTTCAAAACTGAACAAAAAATAGATGTTTGATAATTTGAAATTTCGCAGTTTTCAAAAAAAATCTAAAGTTTTCCATTACACTTGGGTTCAAAAATCGTAAATAAATTGTGGATCAAAATATTTTTAACAAAGAGTCATTCTCGCAATTAGTTTGTGTTTAAACTCAAATATTTCGCAAGTTTTCCCTGTAGTTTCCCTGTCAAATCTTTGAATTAGCCTTTTACTCACTTTTTTGCATTTTTCGGAAAAGTTGTTTCAAATGTAGGGTTTGTCTTGATTTGTGTTTTATATTTCCGTGCATTTTGTTGTTCTGTATTCTTTCATCTTTGGATTCGAAGCAATATTTTGACGGATCTGTCACTTTGACGACAATCACAATTTAAATTCAACGCCACATTACGTTTAAATTTAATTGGTGACTTGATGAACAACCATTTTTGAACACATTGTATATAATTTCAGTTTTCCAATTTCATAATGTTCTTACTTTGCAATAGTATAGATTTTTAATTTAATTTATCACCCTTTAAGTCTTTTAGATCTACAGAAATTTTAATCTATTTTTTAAACTTTTTTTGTATACCAGTTTTTATTTTTTTTAGCATTTCACTGTCTTAGTGTATTGTTTATTTTTTTAGAATGTCATATATCATTTTATTACTGATTTCTTCTGAAAATACACAAGCCTTTCCAAATGCAATTTTAATAAAGCAACGTGTAAACAAACTGAAGTAAATGCTTTTACTTGTAGTAGTAAAAAATAGACTTACATTTTATTCATTTTACCTATTGACTTACTTTCTCACTCTGAAATTGTAATAAATAGCATAACAAAATTAGAAACAGTCACTTGCTAAAACAATTAATTTTGTCAATAAAGTGTAAATTTTTGTAAAATGTACTCTAGGAGTTGTGGAAAAATCACAAACTTTATAAAAAAAATTAAATAAAAATCTACTGAACATTAAAATGTAAATTAAATAAAAAAATACTAATAATGCAGAGGTGCCTAACTAAGAGTTTATTTTCTAGGTTGTGATGAATTCTTAAAAAAAAACGAAGTAATTTTACAACAGCAGATTGAGAACAACAGTTATTAACTTTTTTATACAATGTGTTTATACAAAAATGGTGGTTCATCAAGTCACCAATGAACTTTGAATGTAATGTGCCGCTTACTTTAAACTGTGAATATCGTCAAAGTGGCAGATCCATCAAAATAATGGAAAAAGCTTCAAATCCAAAAACGAAAGATTACACAACAAAAAATCACAAAAATATAAAACACAAATTATGACAAACATTACCCTTGAAAGAACTTTGCCGAAAAATGTAAAAAGTGAGTAAAAAGCTAATTCAAAATTTGACAGAGAAACTACATTAGTTATTTAGAAGAAGGGCACAATGAATTTGAATTCCTTAGTCAACTTGATGAACAACCATTTTTGAACACATTGTAGTTTTTTTGTGATAGGTAATTTTAAGATTTTGAAAAACGTAGTGCGTGTTGTTTGTTTGTTTTTGTAAAAATATGTTTTAATTTTTTCTGTTGTAGGAATTAATAAAACATGTATCCTATAAATTACCACATTTTAATACCTAATTTTTGTTATTCTACAACCTTTTTTGACACCTGAACAAGACTTTTAACTTCATAAAAATCCGATCTCTAATTATAAGGGAAAATTACAGTATCTGCTTTTAAGACATAAGAGTTTTGAAGATCGATGTTTTTTTAAGGAGGTTTAGACATGGTTGGCTCAGGTCAGGTCATGGTAATGTGACAAAGACCGTAGCAGTGTAATCATTCTAATTTTTATCAATTCATTTGGATAAAATTGTATATTTTATTCGGAGTAAAAGTGAGTTTATGTGGCATAGCTTCACCACATCATTTTTACTCCTAATAACATAATTTGTTATTATGACACAAAAATAGCACAAAGCCGTTTATTCAATATTTTATGCTTGTCTTTCATTTTCAGATAACCGCTCCTCGCTTTCCCGTCGTATTAAAAATCGGGCACGCCCATGGCGGTCTGGGCAAGGTGAAAGTGGACAACATCAACGATTTCCAAGACATGGCGAGCGTCGTCGCCGTCGCGAACACCTACTGCACTGTTGAACCTTACATCGACTCCAAATACGACATCCATGTCCAGAAAATCGGCAACAACTACAAAGCCTTCATGCGCAAATCCATCTCCGGATGTTGGAAGACCAACACGGGCTCAGCTATGCTGGAACAGATCTCGATGCCGGAACGCTACCGTTCTTGGATTGATGAAGTCTCTGATTTGTTTGGAGGATTGGATATCTGTGCTTTGGAGGTCGTGGTGGGGAAAGACGGGAGAGAGTTCATAATCGAAGTGAATGACAGCGCACTGACTCTTCTGGGGGATTCACAAGAGGAGGATCGGAGACATATTGCCGATTTGGTGGCGTCAAGGATGCAGGCTATTTGTAGACCAAGGACTCCGCCAAGTGAGGAACCGGTACCTCCCCCAGTTGGGCCAAGAGGGATTTTGGGCAGCCTGACCAGCTTGACACATTCAGAGACTCCGCCACCTAGTGCTTCTGATCATCCTTCGTTGTCGAGTGTGGGTAGACGAGACAGCCAAGGTAAAAAAGTCCTACTTTTACAAATCTCCTACAAGAACTTCTAAAACAAGTCGCTCTAAGCATATTAAAAACCTTCATGAAGAAAAAGTATTAATAAAAAAAAAGAAAAAAATATTTTGAAACTAATTGCTTTCTGGCTCAAGAAATGCACCAAAAAGCTAATATAAAAGTGATTACTTTTCCTTTTTCTTAGTATCTGGCTGAAAAATGTTGATGACCGTTTGTAAAAAATAAAACTAACATTTTCGATTTAATTAAACGATTTTTTGGTTTATTTTTATTTAAACTTTGCTAATGGAATTTTTGGATGGAAAAATTTTCATACATAATGCCAAAACAAATCATTTTTGATTTAGTTTTGCAAAATCTGAGGTTTTATTTCAAAAGCGTGCTAACCTAGAAATAGTAAAATTATAGCTTGATTTAGCAATATTTTGCAAAATCTGTATTTTCATTTCAATAATGTTCTTTTACAAGCTTATAAAATTTTGCTCAAGTTTTTAAACAATTTAGGTATTTTTTGTTTAATTTTGACGAAATTTCATTAATTAAGTAACGCGTTTCTAATTAAAACAGTACTAAAACAGTGAAAAAGAAAAAAATGTGTATTTTTTCATCCAAGTTAGTTATTTTTCAATAATTTTTGAGAAATTTTGCAAAAATTTGCTTTTTTAAAAAAGCGAGGTATTGTGCTTGAATCAGTCAAAATTTATATTTTAGACGAAAATTTTTGAAACAATTCGTTTCTCTCGCTAAAAAACGTGCCAAACGGTCGAAAAAGAATAAAATATTGAATTTTTTGACTTTAGTTTGTCGGTCCATTATAATAAAACTTTGCGTGTGAGACCAAAAAGCAAAAATAACACAATTTTCGATATAACACTGTAATGTTTCGGTGTATTTGTAATTAAAATTAGCAAAATAATATAGTTTTTTACCAAATTTAGTGCTTGCGCTTTTCGTTTTAACAAAAATTGTCTGAGTTTGATATGTTTAAACGCTCGAAAAAGGCAAACATTTTACCATTTTCCATTCACTTAACGATTTTTTGGGCAACTTTGACACCAGTAGGTATAGGCCCTTTTAAAAAAAATAACCATAAAACACTTTTTGTAACTTAGTACGTTAAGATTCAAAAAGAATCTTAAAAGTGTGGTAAAATGTAAATTTCTCCCAAGTGCGTAAGTCTACAGTTTATCTGAATATCTATACTACTAGCTTAGCACTACATATTAATATAGAAGTAGTGTCATTTATTTATTAGTTTTATATTTTACAAAGGTTTCATCGAAAACAGTATAAATAAAGAACACTATAAAATATAACACTCATTCTTCACAAAATTAGTTTTCCTCCACTTGAAAGGAGTCATTCACTGTATCTTCGTTTCGTCAGTATTCTCTCTCTTTCACTGCCCTCTTTTCTATTTTGTTACTTTTAGTTAGCAGGTGTTTAATTGTCTTCTGCTTATTTCCGCACATTTTACCCTTTTGGTTTTATTATCATTTAACATTTCATCGAGTTCATTTCACGTTTTTAACTTGCTTGCTATCACTCATTTTTTTCCTGTCATGGTCCTCGTATGTTGGCAGTTTACCCTGTGCTTCTGTGTCTTTCGTTTTTTATTATATTGTAAAACCATTTTGTGACCTGACTTGACCTCTTTTTTTCCTCAGCATTTCCAATATATTTTTTTGTGTATGATGTTTTGCTTCTTTATTCACAATGTTTTTTTTGCACAATTTCTTTCCAACATTTCTATAGCTTCTAGTGCCTCTCTCACCAATTTATTTCTTGTTTTTTTCTTCTTTATTCCTTGATATTTGACAATTAAACTTTGTTTTGAAAACAATGGTTTTATTATTGAGTCCAGCGGAAAATCAGTTGCTTTAGAATGTATTTTTCTTTCTCCACCCTGACACTGAAGTCCTAAAGGGGTAGAAGAGAAACTACAAACAAATAATGTTTATATTCTGAAACATTCGCTTGATAAAAACATCTCGAAAAAAGAGGAGAAAGAAGGAAAAAAGTACTGTACAGGAATTTTAGGACTTCAATGTCAGGGTGGAGAAAGATAAATAAGCCAAATACAGCCCAAAACAATTGATTTTCTACCTTTTACCCAGTAGAACATTTTTTGCTTCTACCTAATTGTTATATCTATATTTTCACACACCTGTATACATTTTTAGACTATATTTTCCTGTCCTCTTATCTAAATTTTTTTTGTCTATTTTATTTCTGTTATTTTGCTCATCATTTCCAGTCGTAATTTCCACATAATTTGTTGTCTACGACCGCCTTTCTTGTCTTCAATATTCTAATTTTACTTCTTTTTTTAAATTTTTTCGATACCTACCCAATTCCATAATACAAGAACCTACTTCATTACGTCTCTTACTATTCGTTTCTACATTTCTACTGTAGATATTGTTTTAATTTTTACATCTTTTCTCCCGTTTCTTTCCTTAGTAATTTGTTTTCGTTTTTTTTCCTTTCCATTCTCTTATAGGATACTTGGATGTTTTTCGTTTTTACTTTTTCTCCTTCATGTATTCCTCCTTTTTCATTCCATTTTCTTCAGCCACCTTTCTTGACCTCTGTCTTTTGTTGCATTTTCTACTTTTCCCTTTAATTGTTTGCCAGTAGCTTTTCTATTAATTCATTACTTTTTTCATTTGAATCTAATTTTCGTTTCTCCCATTTTCCTTCGTAATCTGTTTCTGTTTTCTTTTCTCTTTATTTTGTTGCAAAATACTTGGTGATGGTTGATTATGATCTTTTTTCCTTCATGTATCTCTCCTCGTTTTCCATTCGGACCTCTTCAATTAGCCTTCTAATTTTTTTTGAACTACATCTCTTATTCTTTTATTACTTCTTTCATGCTTATCTAATTTTTTTTAGCAGTAATTTCGTAATATCATTTTGACTTCCCTTTATGTAGACATTAGCTTAATTTCTCCTTCATCCAATTTTCTTTTCTCCCCATTCTTCCTTTTGTAGTCTGTTTCCGTTTTCCTTTCCATCCATTCTGTTATAGGGTACTTGGTGATTTCGTATTATTATTATCTTTTCTCCTTCAAATATCCTTTGTCGTTTCCCAATCAGTCCACTTCAGCCATTTTAGTCTTATTAGTATATTCTTTACTTCTTGACCTGCTTTTCTGTTGACCTTACTTAATTTCTCCTCCATCTATGGTTTTCTTTTCTTATTATTATCTTTTCTCTGTTATATATCCTCGTTTCCCATTCCGTCATCTTCAGTCACGTTTCCTGCCTTTAGTCTTTTCATTACGTTCTTTACTTTTTTAATGATTTTCAAGTAAATCTTCTATTATTTTATTATTTCTTTTATTCTGACCTAATTTTCTCTCTCCAGTAATTCATTAGATCAAATTTTGTAATTTTCTCTTTGTCCAATTTTCCTGTCTTACGCTTCTTTCCTTCGAAGTCAGTTTTTGTTTTCCTTTTTCTCCATTCTATTATATTCGTAGGGCACTTAACGATGTTTTATTATTACTTTTTCTCCCTCATATATCCCTTCTCGTTTTCCATTGGGTCCTCTTTAGGCACCTTTCCTGTATTGACTTTTCATTCTTCACGTCTTCCTTTTAATTACTACTACACTTCTTTCATTTCTATCTAATTTTCTTTCTCCAATAATTTAATAATATAAGTAATATTTCACTTGATTTTCTTATGTCTTCTATGGCCAGTTATCTTTTTTCCTTGTTTTTTTCCCTCGTAGTCTATTTCCTTTTCTTGATGATTTTTTAACAAATAAACTATTTCAGCATCTCAGAGCAGTACAGTTAGCAGCAGCGGTCCCAGCACTGGCCGTCTTCCAGACCCTCCACCTCGCCCATTCCAACGCCAAGGCAGTCAACAGCAATCAACAACTGAAGACACCGAAGACACAATGAAGAACTTACGAAAAACATTCGCTGGTATATTTGGCGACATGTAAACGCTCTGACTAGAGACCGACTGTTTGCTTTTGAATCGTCAAAAGCAGACAGGTCAAAGCAATATACCTGCATAAAAGGTGTGTTACTCCACTGCCTAGGGCCAGGTACTTGTGGGAAGTACCTTTGTTATGTTTAGCCTAGTTGTTAATTGGATGTATAACAGTGTACTCGTTATTAGACGTTTTGTTATGGGATAGAGTGAGACATTAAGGGGCTAAGCGAACACATCCTCTTTCCCTCTTCTGTAGTAGTACTTTTACCAATTGTAAAATGACAATATTATTGTAATCCTGCTCCTGCACTCCTCTCTGTAACCGTTTCGTCAACTTATTGTTAGATTGTGGGTTGTTCATCGATTGTTAGAGCAACGAATGTTTGTAATAACGTTTCCAGAGAATTGTTATTCGCCATAGTCCGAAAATTCTACAAACGCACACTGGTTCAAAACCCCAACTAGCAGAAGTGCGCAACTTTTCCTCCTGGTGCGAATCCGTACAATTTTTAGAAGACACGTTGTGCCTTTGTAGAATTTTTAGTTTATAGCAGCGATTCTCTCGGGTTTATCCTCTTTGGTCCGGAACAGTGAAGTTGCGCACACTGGACCTGATCGACCCGAATAAGCCTCAAGAGTATGACATTATGTAATAATTAGATTTTACATGATCTGTAGATTAGATTTACGTAGTGCGTTGTCTCCTTTATCACATTTGTTAGGCCTTGGCGAGTTTTTTACAAAGTTATCTGTAGCTGGCTACGATGTTTTCAAATGAGTGAATATAATATTATTAACATATTAGGCAAAAGTATTCGATTTGCATTTAATATATTGTAAGCATATCATGTTTGTTTGTGAGATTCGCTCAGTGTTGACTTGCATATCCATTTAAGTGTGTGCGTTTTTCGTTTTGGAGACAGCAACTCGAGGTTGTGTAGTAGCTCAGCTTACAAATAATACGTTCGGGCATATTGTATAGTGTTATATCGATGGAAATACAATAAATGAGTAAATAAGTGCAAAGATTTTTTATTGTCATCGATAAGGATCGTCTGTGTAACAAACGAACAACAGAGGGAGCAGTAGTTATGAATGGATGATTCACGAAACGCAGGTGTGCTTTCGCTGAAATTGCTTTGTCGCTTTTCAGTTCAGCTGATTCATTTTGAAGTCATCAAGAAGAATGATCTCATTTGTCACTTAATATTTAGAGCATCTCCGCTTTCTAATACTACAGTCAAATAACTCTTCAAATCAATATTTGGGGGATATACAGGGTGTCTCAAAATTGACGCCCGTGCTTTTAGGGTTTGCTTCAGAAGACTAAAACAAATCGAAAGTTAAGAGTGGAAAATTGTCCGATTGTCCTTCGTTATCGAGTTATTGATAAGAAACTAAAATTTAAAATTTAAACATTCAATTTAGGCATATGCCCTAGCCTCTGTAGCGGCATTGCCTCATACACACCTCTAACTTATAATCGAGCTTTTAACAATCGACAAAAACTGAAATGTAATAATGTAGTAATATCGTATCATTTTAAACATACAAAACCGAAGGAAATTAATAATACTCCATACTCCTCACTAGACAGAGTGATTCAAAGAATTTTAACATCGCTAACATCAACTAATAAGTTATGTTGCTCAAATAATTGGAAATCAGCATAATTTACATTATGCATTATTTACATTTTTATCAATAACTCGAAAACTAAAGGCAATTGGAATATTTTTTATTCTGAACTTTCGATTTGTATTAACCAACGGAGTCAAATTCCCAACGCACGGGCGTCAATTTTGAGACACCCTGTATACTGGCTGAATGACCCACCCCTTCTCTCCAGGGTTACCTAATATATTCATATAACTTTTTACTTCATAGTGCAGACAATTTCGTATACTTTTGATATAAATTGCTGTGAAGAACTTTGAATTAAAGAAATTTTTTCAAGTCCCCAGAAGAAAAAAAATGTTATTTTTTTGTTACCTGTTTTATGTTTTAACGAAGATTGGAAATACCCATCGTTAGTTCTGTTGTAGTAGGTTTTTTTTTTAATTTCCTGCGATGAGAATTTAGCGAGATAAGAGCATAAAAAAAGAAATCGTGACGTTGCAATCGCCTCTCATCATAGAATCCTCTATCACTGGACCCTTTTAATCACCAAGTACCTGACCGATATTTGAACATTTTTCACACATGTTCCACAAAATCAAAAATTAACTAATTAACTACTTTTTCTACTAATTTCTGTTTTAAATCTTGTCTTGAACTTCGCGAAAACATCTAATAAAAACTTTTGTTTAATTTTGATAAACTCTGTCAGTGTCACAAAGTCAAAAATCATTTAATCTTAATATTGGACCAAATGTTGGATAGGCGGTTATGACGTCATAATTTTATCTTTAAATCCAAATAACTTGAGTTAGAGAGTAGTTACAGACAAACGGTTTTCACTACTGTAATAAGCATTTTCAGTACTATCATTTAAGACAAAGTTGTTTTTTTAAGTTACCAATGCCTTTAAAATTAATGGAGTAAGGGTTGTGAAAAAACAGAACAAAATTAGGAATATGAACAAAAAATCTCTAGAAAAAATGTCAGTCGCATGTCGAAAAAGATGCTCTTGTATGAGGTAGAAATTACCGTTTTCTTTTGTCATTTTTTTGGAGAATAACTACTTCATATTTTAATAGGTCTGTTTTGTTGATACACAAAATTTTGTCTGTACAATCCAAAAAAAAATTTTTGCTACTTAAAAACGTTAAATTTACTCTTTTGTTCAAGGTGTGTATGTTTGTGAATCAAAAAAAAAATGGCAGAGTCACCCCTACTTAAAATGGTCAGAACAGTATTCATAAGTTTTTGCTGTCTTAAAATTACTGAAAGTCAAATATTAAGAAAAAAGTAATAGAATATCTTCTTATACTCATTACAGTTGGCTTTCGACCGATTATGTGATCGAAGTTCGAAGTTTTATGAAAGAGACTTTCCTAACCCTCTGTCTTATTGGTTTTCACTTCTCTTGGTTCTTTTCTCTGATGTTCTCTAGCATTCGGTTATTAATTACTTTTGAGTTGTAGTTAATTAAATTATCTTCTTATTTCCAAATTTTAATTAATAAACAATAGATTATAATTCAGTATCCCTCCAGATTATGGCTTACATAATTTAGACCTCTTGACCCGTCACGGTCCCATCAGGAATTACCTATTTCATGAATCGATATAATCTCCTGTGCTTTGTTAGCAACCAATTCCAGTCACTAAAACCACAAAAGCAAAATTTTGTTTGAAATGTTTTGATTTCAGCTTTTCTATAGCGATTTTTTCCGTTTTTAAGCAAGGAATCGACCGAAATCAAACAATTTTACAAAACTGTTGTTTAAATCGTCGTTTTCAACGAGAATAAAGCAATTAGAACAAAAAATCATTCGAAGAATAAAGCGATTTCAGCCTCTCTACAACAAATTTTCTACTTAAGCAGTCGTCTGTAATCAATTCTTTTCAACTAAGCTGCTGCCTAAATCGATATCATCGGTCAGGATAAAGCAATTTCAGGCTTTCTAAAGCAATTTGCTACTTTTTTATAGCTCCCAAATAACGAATTTTGTCGTTTTTAGACAAGTAATCGTCCGAAATCAAGCGATTTCGACAAAACTGTTGTTCAAATCGTCGTTTTCAACGAGAATAAAGCGATTTCACCAATTTTAAAAGTTTAGTCTTTTTAAAGTAAAGAATTGTTTGCCGTTCTAGAGCAAAGAATCAGCTAAACTGTGCTCAAATCGTCGTTTTAGTCTGAGTAAAGCGAGCTCAACTTATCTACAGCGAGTTTTGAAGCAAAAAATCGTCAGAAATCCAGTAATTCCGAAAAATGGTGTTAGATTGTCGTTTTTGGTAAGAATAAAGTGTTTCCAGCATCTCTATAACAAATTTTCTTCTTTTTAGGCAAATAATCGTCAGTAATCAATTCCTTTCAACTAAGCTGCTGCCTAAATCGATGTTTTCTGTCAGGATAAAGCAATTGTAAACTTTCTAAAGCAATTTGATACTTTTTTATGGCTCTCCAATAAAAAATTTTTGTCGTTTTCAAGCAAGTAATCGTACAAAATCAAGCGATTTTGATAAAACTGTTGTTGAAGTTGTTGTTTTCAATTAAACAAAAGCGATTTCAGCAATTTTACAAGTTCAGTCGTTTTGGAGCAAAGAATTGTTTGCCGTTTTAGAGCAAAAAATCATTCCAAATTAAGTGTTGTCAACTAAATTGTGCTCAAATTGTCGTTTTAGTCTGAGTAAAAGTGACTTCACCTTTTCTTCTGCGAGTTTTGAAGCAAAAAATCGTCAAAAATGCATTGATTTCGAAATAATTGTATTTAAATTTTCGTTTTTGCCAAGAATAAAGCGATTTCAGCTTTTCGACAACAAATTTTCTACTTTTTATGCAAATAATCGTCAGTAATCAATTCTTTTTAACTATGCTGGTGCCTAAATCGATGCTTTCTGTCAGGATAATACAATTTTAGACTTTTTAAAGCAATTTGCTACTTTTTTTAGCTTTCCAATAACGAATTTTGTCGTTTTTAGACAAGCAATCGTCCGAAATCAAGCGATTTCGACAAAACTGTTGTTCAA
Source organism: Tribolium castaneum (assembly GCF_031307605.1). NCBI lineage: Eukaryota > Metazoa > Arthropoda > Insecta > Coleoptera > Tenebrionidae > Tribolium > Tribolium castaneum. Next base: position 5,202,643 of record NC_087395.1, on the reverse strand, counting down.
ATCGTCGTTTTCAATAAGAATAAAGCAATTTCAACAATTTTACAAGTTTAGCGATTTCTCTCGGCAATAGCTTTTTCATTTCTTAAGCAAGTAATGGTCGGAAGTCAAGTCAAAATAAAATATAAAGTAATTTCAGATTTTCTAAAAGAATTTGCTACTTTATATAGAAATAGTTAATTGATGCTCAATAAAAAAAGCATATACCAACGTCATTTTGACGTTGAAGCAAATACTCGCCCAATATGCTTTTACTTTTAGTAAATGCTTATACTTAAATCTTTACTCATACAATTTAGAGCATTTATTTGCAAAATTATTCATACGCCCTAATGACTTTTTGCCAATAATATTTATTCAAAATCACTGAAAGAAAACATCATTCAGTTGCAGTAAATGATGAAGAAAATTAAATAAAATTGGATAACGAAGGAAAATTATTGATTCAAAGCTAATTAAAATTAAGCTCAGTTCTCAAAAATAACACAACGTTGTCTAATCATGTCATAATTATGTTGAATTGACACTTGTCATACAATTTTCTTAAATTCTGTGCGGTCGTCAGTAAGTATAGTAATTGTTGAAGGTAAGTATACAAAATCTGTTGTTCTTTTGTAAAGTTCTTATCAGCCTAAACAAACGATTTTGTTGGGTTTATTTTTATTTCTTTGGTCCCAGACAGTACAAATATTGTAACAGACTACACTCCTATAAATTCAATGAGTATAATAATTATGGTAATTAAAGTTTAGTTAATATGTAGCTATATTAAGTTTTCAGTGCCCTATTATCAATAATCAAAGACAAAGTTATTGAATTGCAAAGATTTGTAAATACCCTTAATTTTTATAATAATTAGATAGTGTAAACAAATGAATTTGCAAATAAATTTTGGTAGTAATTGTATAGATAGATGTTCATCCATTTCAATACTTGATTATTATCGATTTTTGAGCAAAATTCTGAAGCAATACAGTCAAAATTGTGCAAATAATCCGAATGAATTTTTTTTCTTACCGTCTTACTAATGAAAAAGTCAAAAAACACAATAACCTCGACAATAACCAAAGATCTATAAGCCAAAAGTGTATCTTTTTTTAAGTAAAATTTTCTGAGATTCCAAGTCTGTTTTTATTTCTATTAAAAGATTCGTAGATTTAAAAAAAATAAAAAAATAAACTTGTTTAAAAACAACTCCTAGCCTTTTTACTAATTACCTAATTATCTATTTTTGAAAAAAAGTGTATTACAATTAACTCAAAATTGTGCAAATAATTTGTAGGAAAACTTGAAATGATAAAGATTACAATAACCGAAAATCAGTCTCAAAAGTAGGTATGTCTGTTTGATGTCTGAGGAGTTTATGTTTCAAAATTAGTTGTTTTTGAGATAGATCGATGCAGAATGAAATTCTCCTATTCTTTACCATTCTATCATTTAGCGAAATAAAAATTAAAATTGATTAATTGATTAAAATTAAAACGTAACCTTAAAAATTTGAGGTTTGCTAACTTTTTTTAGAAATTCGAAAATACCAAAGAGAAGATCTGAACATTCTCTTTTAATTGAGCTAAAAACGATTTCAAAATTTAAAAAAATGGGAAATTATTGATTTTTGAATGAAAAGATGCTATTCCAAAAACTTTAAAAAAACTAACTTTTTTGGTAAAACGGCTAAATTTAGATATGGGAAAAGCTAACAAGAACACCCTTAAAATAACTCGAATAATCCAAAAATAATGTAAAAATATAGCTTTCCATCTAAAATAAGAAAGTTAATAGCCATTTGCGGCATAAAAGGAAGTGCCACCATGTTGAAAATATTTAAACAAGACCTAAAAGAATATAATAGTTGTATGGAGATTTTCAGATGAGTAACATTATTAAAATTTCTTTAATATGAGGACTAGATGGCACACCTTGTATATAAAATGAAATACAACTGTTGTAGCTATTCTGCAGTTCACTTGGAAGAAAAAACAAAAGGTTATGCGATATGTCGCTATAGATCTTGTTAAATATTCCTGAATATACAGGGTGCTCAAAAAATGGCGCACCAACTCAGTGGTACGTTATTGAGAAGCAAGTGCAGATTACGGGAAAAATGTTGAAAAAATTCCTAAAGTCATATTTTAAAAAATCTGGAGCTACAAACTTATTGTGTTAACTTCTTTAGTTTTCATTATTTTTTATGTTTTTATGTTTCATACCAGGTAATCGTTCCGTAACAAAACGATGCATAATTATTTTTAAATTTACTATCAGATTTTAGCAGTTTTTTTAATTTAAAAAAATTAAAATTCATCCAAAAAATCACTATGTGTAGATGTGCCAACACTGGGACTGGGACCTGTAGATACAGTTTTTTGAATGCCAAATACGAGTTTTAGGGACGGTTTATAGAAAGGTCTGTTTAAATTTAATTCGTTGTTAAAAATTAACAACGCGATGGACTAATCAAATTGCTCCAATTTGGTCACGTGATCAGTTAATCACGCATTTAATTACGAATTAAATTAATGACGCATCTATGAACCGGTCCTTAATCTTAGTAAAACAAAGTTTGGTTATTTTTTAGTTTTATAGACACTTGAAAAATGAGCAGTTTATTTAAGATTTCTTTTTGCTTATAGTTTCATATTTGTTATTCTTTCTGCAATTCTCTTGAGTTACGTCCTTTTTTCGTTCTTATAAATTATTCAATATCTTTGTTCCGCTCCTTTCGACCTTACATTTTTACAGTGACAGGAAAAACTAATCTAATAAAAGCTGCAACTTTGTACAAACAGTAAAACTTTACGAATCATGATTCTGTGGTTTTTAAACACACAAATTCAAGAATGAGGTAACATTAACTACTAGGTAGTAGAATATATTAAAATGGTCAGAATTTCCGGGGCGATAATATAAATTAAGTAGTTGCATATTATCTACAAGTGCCGGATACACATTTATCGCATAAATTAAAACCGCCAGTGCAACATGTCAACGAAACAGCGTGTTCGTCAGTTGGAAGCGTGCAGTCGCGAAATGTTCGGCGATATGGTCCTCCACCACCAAACTCCACCACCTCAACAATCGCTCTTCGGAGAAGTCATCCAAGCGGTACCTGTTACACTTACGATGCGCAAAACTTCGATGGAAACACCGTCAAACAAATACACGGACTACGAGAAACGACGAGCTTCCGATTTAGTGGAAGAGCTTTTGGTCGACATTTACAGCAACATCAACGGGTCTGATTACAACTCTGCAACCTCGAGCAAGTCCCATCGCAGTTTCGTGGCTGATATTAATAATTTGCACGGGAAAGGTATGTGTTTACTTAAATTAATAACAGATGGTACAATGATAGAGGGAGTAATAAAATGACAACGAAACACGCAAAGCTAGAATTTTAATTAAATGCAGAAGGCTTGATGAAATTTAACATAATCGATCGCTTTATCAGTTGAAATACACCTGCGGTAATTTTTAGAATGTTTGAGTAATTATCAATAAATGTGCTTTTGAATTTTTGTACAAATGTTTCTTTGCTATTATTTTTTTAAAACTTTTTAAGATTTTTTTTTATAATAACTCAATCATATTAATTTTGTTGTTTTGTCAAGCTTAATAAATCAAATATAATGTTACACTAGCCTTTATTGTTTGTTTCAGCACGCTATTAAAGTACTAACCAAGTTTTTTTATTCATCGCCAAAATTTATTTTTTATAATTATTAATAATACGAGTGCGAAAACACAAACTTAAAGTTTGAAGTCTGTCATTATGCAACGAACGTATGCGAGTTGCACACCTAGACACCCGAGAACTTTAAAAGCGTTTTCGTATGAGTGTTATTCAAAATTTTTATTTAAAACTTGCATTTAAAAAGAAAAAATAATGTTTTTCTATCAAAGGAGAATATATTTGCTTGCCTACTCAACAAAGTAATTCGGTAATGCCGTACAATTATGACCTATGACCATGCAGTAGTGAAAACACCACTAAATAAGACCTGAAATCAAAAAATAAAAGAGCAGTCAATTTTGAAGAGAAACGGAAGAAGTTTATAAAAGACACACAAATAAAGATTTTCAGCGTGTTTCGATTCTAATATTCTCCGGTGTATCATCCAGAAAAGTCTAAAGAAAACTTATATATATATATATATATATATATATATATAGACGTATTAACCGCCTTTACCAAGCCCAAAAAGACATATTCTCCGGTGGATACCAAGCCCGACACCTACTTACGAAGCCCGACTTCGGGCTTCGTAATTTTCACGTGTATAAATCGTTTTCCCAGCATTGGTACGATCCACAGACACGAGGGGCGCATTTTCGACTTGGCTTCCTAAAGTCGGTTTATATCTCAAAACATACACGTTTAGTTCGAGGGTTTGCCGTATAGGGGGCGTACGATCGCTGATGTATATACACTATAGATGTTCTCCCGATTTTAACCACCCCGAGACGTTTGGCGCTGTATCCGAAGCCCGTCAACGTGGCAAACGCGCATCGCTAACTAAATACATCCCAACATAAATTCAAGCAATAGGTTTAATGAGCATAAGTCCCCCGGACTCGAAAAAAAATCTATTTCTTCCAGTTTTTGCACAAGCATTATAATATTATTTTAATTATTTTTATATTTAATATACAGAGTGAGTTTAAAGTAAGGCACAAAATTCTTAATTCTTTTATTTTTCAAAAATAAAAAAAATGCAAAAACAGGTAACTTAGTATTATAATTGAGCCCAAATTTGACCTAACTGGATTAGTCATGGCGGCCAATATGGCGGCGCTATTACGTCATTATAGTTTTTTTTTAATGAAACGATATCATTTTTTTAGTATAATTGGAAGATTTACTAATAGGTCTTTACAATTGTGCTACTTATTTTACTTGTAGGTGAGCCGACCGCGAAACAATTTTTTTTTAATTTTTATAATAAAATTCATATTTTTGATAAGAATTACGAATTTCATGCGTTACTTTAAACTCACTCGATGTAATTATAGTTAGCTGTCTAGTTAAACTTAATGAATTCTTAATTATATTCTATTAACATTATGAGACTATTGGTAAGTAACTTATAAATTAATTTAGAATTATTTGTTGAAATAAATTCTTTTTTAGAAAGCAACAAAACTTCAGGCCTTTATATAAAGGCTGTAAAATCACTGTAAATTTATTATGTAGGCAGTAAATGACAACATCATCCACGAGTGATTCCCGGACAGAAGATTCCACAAGAAATGACGACTGGCTCTTCTCAGAGCCACTAATTTTTTCAGCAAATAAAAAATATTCTCACAATGCTCACACTTTAAAATAAATAAAGAGATAACCGTTAGTCATTTAACTTAAAAAAAAAAACTCATTTACCACTATAAAATAAAGGTGAAACAAGATGATAAAACAGTCTTAGTAGTAATTATCAATAAATTAATCACATTTTTTACATTTCATTTTATTATTTTGTTTTATAATTACCGAAAAGGTTGAATAATATACCATAAAAACAGTAAACGGATTGAATTAAAACATTTATTAAGAAAAATAAAAGAAATTCAAACAACAAAAACTAAATTGCAGTACAAAACTCAAAGTACAAATTATTGGTTAAATACAAATAATAGAGAAAATGCAAACCACAAGCATAAAACAGCAATTCAAATTCAAACATACAATATGAAAAAAATACAGACAATTCAAACAACTATCACAAAATAACAGTTTAAAACTCAAAGAACAAATTATTGATTACGGTATGTGTTGTACACTAATGTTTTCACTAGCACCCAATTTACACAGCCAAGAATATCATTGTGTTGAGAGATAAGTTCCTCGCATTCATGTTTCTTCGGAGCAACTTTCTTTAGAATGTGACCACGAAAATGATGCAGCACGATCCTTTTTTCTTTTTCTGACCATCGATGTCGCACAGAGTTTGAAGATTCTACATAACAAATATCATTAACATACAGTGTAATCTTTTTCAACCCCAAACACATAAAATATGATTAGCGTAAGTCTAACTATCATCACCTTCGAACTGAAATTTCGTGTTAAAATAATCATATTTTTTGTTTGTGCGAGTATAAAAATGTCCAAATGGTATTTATTTAAAGTTAAATGATTAGGACATACCACTTTTCTTTCCAAGAGGCTTATTCTTTCCTCCTGCATTCTTTCTATTGTTATTAGTGTCTACTTCCATTTCTGAATTATTTTCTTTTTCTATAAAACAAACACCATAAACGTAAAACTTATTGTATATATTATAATTACCTTTTTTCTTTCCAATACTTTTATTCGTATTTTCTGTTTTCTTTGAATTCCCATTAACATCTTCTACTTCTGCATCTGCTTCCTGTTCCATGTTGCTACTACATACTTCCTCTTCTAGATTTAATTGTTTTGTGACTGTGTTTGTATTATTTTCTGCATTTTCGTTTTTCTTTTCTTCTTTATTTTGTAATGGAGCATTTGCCGCTTTTCTAAGAACTTTTTCTGCAAGTGGTATTGCTTCATCTGTTTCACTTTCTGATTCCGAACTGTAGTAGATATCTCGCTCTAATTCAATCTCATTTAGACTTTTTCCTTTAAACTGTTCGCCTTTTCCTTTTTCTAATAACAAAAGAATCTTAGCCACTTTGGCCGTCTGGTAAATATCTTGCGGTAATCTACATAAATATGTAAAGTGAAATAAAATATTCAAAAATAAAATATTACCGATAGAATTCTGCATGTGTTTTTTTAGTATGACCCATAAATGTAGCAACCTGTTCCATTTCATTGTCTTCCATACTCATTAGTTGTAAAGTCGTAGCAATATGTTTTCTAAATCTGGTAGATGTTAAAAGATTAGGATTTTTTGCTCCACAACTAGAAGCAAGTTTTCTCATTACGTTGCTTCCATTCATCCATCTGTCTTGAGATCCAGGATTTGCAAATAGGAAAGGATTTGATGTTGGCACAATAGATGTTTCGGTTCTGATTTTAATTAGACAATCTATAAATTTTTGTAGTTTTATGGAAAATAAAATTGGAACTGGTTTAGAGCCTTTGCCACCAGTGACCACTCTTTTAAATCGTTTACTTAAAATTTGTTCCACCGATGTGAGAGAACGCATAAATGCTTGTTCACCTTCAATAACCGAGTTCTTGTCAGCCGAAATGTATGTTGCCAATTTTAAATACTGAACATCGCCAACACGTTTTCGATTGAACATTATTGTTAAAGCCAAAACACATTGTGCTAAAGTTTTATAATTTTGTCGCATATTTGTTTTTCCCTCATTTATCAAGTTATTATATGCTTTGTCCGCCTGTTCACTAATAAACGTTTGTAACGTTAAAATGTCGCTTGTTAGAGGTAGTTCTGTTGGTTTTTCCCAATGTTTTTCTTTTAAGTTTTTCAAAGCCAAACTTGAAAGCTCATTACACCAATGACCACTTATTAGTTTTTTCAGTTCCTTGATTTCTGTTTTCTTTTCTCTATCATCTTCCCATCTTAAGTTCGGCAAATGTCTCTTCTCAATGACAACTTTTAAGGCTACGTCACATAAGATTTTCAAATTAGTGCCCATATGCAACGCAAGCGAGGGTGCCTTGAACATTTTTGTTTCGGCATTGTAGCCACTTATTTCTTTAGCTGCCGATACCAAATGCCTAAAATTTTCAGGCTTTAAAGCGTCAAAAAGAGTACAAATTGTTCTGTCCATTAATTTTAAAGCAATCAATAATCTGGCCATTTCTCTTATCTTATTTGAAACAACGGTAGCAATTTGTTGTCTTTTGTGTTTATTTAATAGCGTTTCTCCATACAAACAAATTATTGAATCATTTTTCGCTACTGCACTAATCTCGTCTGGACGCATTATTCCAAAAACTTCCTTTTTCAGACGAGATTTTTTCAAAAATTCATCATTTTTTACGACAAGTAATGATGCAAAAGTTTGAGATCTGGCTAGACAATTTTTTCCAGGCGTCGCTTCGTCTGGAGGGCGTTTTTTACAACCTTTGACATGCTTATACAAAAGTTTCTTACTAAAGTAACCTAAGCAATATGTGCAAACAAAATACTCAACATCTGGGTTTTTTGAGGTTCTGACAGGATTCAAAATCCCTTTTTCATTCTTTAGATGAAAGTATCCTTGCTTTCTTAATGACTCAATTAGAGCTAAACGTTCTTTGCTCCGAGGTTTAAGACTTTCAAGGAGCTGCACTTCTTTACTCTTTTTGTGGTGTCGAAGTAGATGGCGTGTAAAATGGGTGCTAACATCATTAAAACAAATAGGACATATTGTTGGCCTTTCCCTAGCAGATTGCTTCTTAATATAATCTTGGTTTGGCTTTTGAATACGGGTAAGAGAATCATTAAGAGCATGTGGCTCGGTTTCGTTACAAGGATTTTGTTCAAGTGGACTGCACGTATCTTTTGAACACTGAATATAATGGAAATTAAACACTATTTAAAATAATTAATTCAACCTACACCAGGTAACGAAGTAGGATCTATTTTAATTTGATCTTGAGATGTGGTAATCTAAAAGTAAGTTTCAAAGTCATAATGACGAAATAAACCACAATCTAATAATTATTTACCTGCTTTAGATATGGAATATCAGGAGAAGGCTGGGCAGAATCTGAATCTGACCAATTAAAATTAGTAGTTGGATGTTTATCAGGAGGTACATATTCACTACCAGAGCTCGCAAAATCTTGAAAACTGCTTGTGCTCTTAAAAAAAAACATTTAATTTTTCCTTCAACAAAATTTCAATTTACTGGCAACGATTAAATCTATTTTTTTTAGAAAAACTTTTCAATTTTTAGGTAATGTTTAATTAATAATAATTATTTAAAAATATTACAGAAAAAATAAAAAATAATTTAAGCATCACGTATTTAATAGAAAAAGCTAATTTTTGAGTAATTTTTAAATTAAACAAGATTATAAGTTTGAAAAAACTGCCTATAATTGTTCCAAAAAAACTTACACTTCTTGATTCTGAAGAAGGTGGTCTGGAGTATGTAGACCTTTGACGTTTAGGTAAATGAGTAACTTCACCCACGTCTGTCACATGTGCTGCAACAATTTTGCGTTATCCAGCGTTGGGCAAAAGTATGAAACCAAGCGTTTTGTGCCTAAACTATGTACTCGACGAAAGAACCAATTACTGCATTACCAACTACTTTGAAAATGTGATTATTTTTCAAGAATAAATTTTTTTGAAGCTATTTTAGTTTTCGAATTATTGAAAAAAATGTTTTTTGTCAAATCGCACCCTGCTACGGTGATTTTTTTGGTAAAAGGTTATGCTCCAAAAATAACTTCTAATTTAATAAAATTAATTTTAAACCAGTATTTTTTCTTAAATAAATTATTAAATTTGCCTTCCAAATTCGTACCGAAGCTTCGAATTTGGCCGAAGTGGTTGTATCCCTAGATGTTTATGTTTGCGAAAATTTTGGCGAATCAAATTAGTGGATCAAAAGCATCAATGGATACAACCACTTCGACCAAATTAGAATAATCTTTGGAATGATTTCAGGCCGGAAGTTCTATAATTTATTAAAAAAAACATTGATTTAAAATTATATTTATTAAAACAGAAGTTATTTTTAGAACATTAGCTTTTACCAAACAAATCGCCGTGGTAGGGTGCCATTTAAAAAAAAATTTTTTTTGAATAACTCCAAAACTAAAAGGAATTTCGAAAAAAATTATTCTAGAAAAATGATCACATTTTTAAAGTAGTTGATGATGTACTAAGTAGCTTTTGCGTAAAATACATAGTTTAGGCACAAAACGCTTGGTTCCAGACTTGCCCAACGCTGTATATTAATAATTATTTATCTAAACTTTGGCGTAAAAATGGTAATAAAGATGCATAATTACCTGTTTCATTTTGAGCAGCTAAACTTATGAGAAATTTAGTTCTGTCCATTCTGGTAGTACAAACCAACACACTACACTAAGTAAACTCTCAAATATGTTAAAAAAAGTGCATAATATTTTCTAGAAACCAGATAAGTGCAGCCCTATTGAAGATTTGGATATTTGTAATTTTATTGAAAGGAACTGCGTACTAGGTAAATATTGACAACACTGTCGGGCTTCGTATAATGCGCAAAACCTCCTCAGAATATACAAACGGGACTCATATAGTAAGTAATACATAGTGGGCTTTGTGAAAGCTGAGAAATATGTTTTCAACTGTATATTGAAAAAACTTACCCCTCTGCGGTTGCGCATAATAGTTTTTAATTATAGAATGCTTTCGTGCAGAATATACAGCTCTAAGTACAAAGGAAAGCCCGGGCTTCTTAGTGTCTATAGAACATACTGGGCTTGATAAAGATAGCTGGGTATGTATATATATATATATATATATATATACTTTTGTTGTAAATGATCTGTAAGTAGTTTAATTAGATATTTGCCACTTTTTATTTATATTTTAATTGTATTTAGAATTTTAGTAATAAAATGAAATTGCTCAGATTCATTATTTTATTTTTGAATAACAAAAGCAAATCAAGTCGAAAATTGTATTTAAATTTGCCGCCACTGTTCGTAGCGCCATCTAAATACGTTTTACTTTTAACAGAAAAATTCGAATAGTTCTAAAGATTTGGGAATACAAATTATACATTGAGTGGTCATCTCAACGCAATCTGTGATAAAATCTTATAATTACAATATCCATGATCAAAGTTACTAATTATGTGCAAGATTTCAAGTTGATTCCGATATTCTTTAACACTATATGGACCTTACAATAGTTTTTCATCCGATTTGGTGATTTTTTGACTTGGTCTAGATTCTAGAGAATCATAAATATGAAAATGTGGTTTTAGAATGTTCTTAGACGTTTAAAAGGTAGAAATAACACAATTTTAAATTAAATTGTATATTTTTGAAGAAATAGCGATCAAAAACTAATTAAAAGCGGGTGAAATATACATAACGATTTTGCAATTTTCGGGCAATTTTTACAAAACTTTAAAACAAAACATCAAAACAAGTAAGAAGAATCATATTGATTATTTATTTTTTATTTTGCATTTTTTATATTTGTTTATTTTGTTTATTAATTTTTAAGCGTATTTAAATAAAAATTTGCAAAAATGGTTGAAAATGACAATAAATAATGTAATTTTTGTCCATTTTTTTTTGAGTTTTTTGTGAGTTTTTGGTCTGTTTCTAGAAATTTTATTTAAAGACACCACTTTCGATCAATGTATCTGATATTGTTAAAAAAAGTTAGTTTTTACTTTAAAAACGTACTCAAATATTGCATAAAGGCAATTTTAACATGTTTTTTTTTATTTTTTTCTGGGATTGGTGGAATTCTGTTTCGAAGTACAAGAACTATTTCACTAGTATTTGCGAAAACTAAGTCGGAATTCTGGAATTAGTTGGAATTACAAGAATAGATTGGAATTAATCTGGAAGTATTACGGATTATTGGAATAATCAGAATTTTTATAATCCTTTATTAATAACTGAAATTTTCGTGGACTGTTTTTGGGAATAACGTTTGAAAATTTTTCAAAGTAAAATAATAGTATATTGTGATACAAGTTTTATAAGACGCATTTTGTCGCACGCACGGATTAGGACACGACGAACGCAGCGAGGAGTGCCATAATAGAGTAAGTGCGCCAAAATGCCTTATAAACAAGATATCATACAGTATTTTTTCTACTTTGCTCTTTTTGTTCAAAAAAAAAATTATTTCGAAATTTAAGGAATTTTGTGGCAGTTGACATCATTTGCGCACAGGCCATGAAATGAAATGAGTAATTTGAATCTTCATTAGTTTAGTCGTACAAATGTATTCTAAAAGCGTCCAAGAAGTTTTGCAATGAATTCCTTAACAAATACGGGCTTTGTGGCAAATACGTAGAATTTGAAAATTGACCGATGGATAATGAGATCTCAAATTATTTACTTGTACTGGCTTTTGAAGTTATGTTTGCACATTACTGGAAAGGTGTTTGAAGGGGCTTTAAATCAGGGATGGTACAAAAGCCTCTAAAGGTTCGTATTTGATTAGTTTGATTAAATTATGCACTTGAAACAGGTGCCGATTGACACTGACAGTTCTCTCAAATAATTGTCAAAAAACTAGGTTGGCAACATTATCCAACTAAATAACTCTGGTTTTTAGTGTAATTATTATAGCACTCCCTTGTGTATTACGATACGCAAATAGCGTATCGTAATGACCTCAGTACGAAAGCAAAGTAGAAAAAACATTTTTTATACTTATTTTTTACCAGTGTAGCAAGTTTTTGAAGTAAAAAAAATTCCAATAAAAACCAAAAAAATTTTTTTTGAAACATTTCTTAAGACTGCGTCTAAAATTAGTTATTTTTTTAAATTAGATCCTCATGATTTGCCAGATCTTGTAATAACACACTTTACAATTAAAAAAAACAGTTGAAATTCATTTTTTTGTATGTTTCACAGAATACTATAATTTTTTATATTTCAAGGTCATTCAAAAAAAGAGTCTAAAATATTTTTTATTTTTCATGTTCGCACACAAATCCAAAGTCATTATACCTAATTTAAGAAAATAGAAGAACACAGTTTAAAACCCACTATGAGAAGAAAATATACAGGATAATTCAAAAATCTTTCTTAGGTCTCTAAGAAGTATATCACTAAATCAAAAGTTTCTATAACAAAAAAATATTTAGGTCTTTTTTGACGAGATATACCTGAAGAGCTTTTTTTCTTCGGATTAAGATTATTGCATTTTAGATCATATTTTCTTTAATTTAGTTAGCGTAAAGGGCAGACCTTGCAACATCAAAAATACCAATTTGTGATAAACAAAACATTTAACAAACTTTTATCATTGAAAACAAAAAAGAAACAATTAAAACGTTTGTTACGAGAAAAATATACAAAAATATAAAAACTTAATATGAATGGAAAAAATCTGAATTCATTTTTTCACTTAGCTGAAAGTATTTTTATCACCATTCGTAAGTTGGTGCGACACTTTTGAATGACCCGGTATTTGTATTTTCATTAAAAAAAAGGTCTAATAATTTTAAGATTACCAACGTGTTTCAGAGACATTGAAATAAAAAAAATCGAAAAACGCATTTAGTTATAGAATAGTATTTACCAGTTTTTTTTAACTTTTCTTATTTACTCTCTTCCGAATGATAACGTTTATTTTATCCAAACTAAATTTTCCCATGTTATTGTTTGAAAGTGGTTTTACTTCACTGAATAAACTTTATCGTTCCTTTTCAAAACACCTGAGGATAGTCCTCCTGTAATAGCTTTACCTTCTTTGCAGATGCCACAGAATTATCATCTCTTATTAGTTATTTGGAATACCACGTGGGGCGCGCTGGGAGTGTTCTGATACGGCAACTGAAGCGCCGCGACGCTTTGCGTCGTCAACAAGACGCACACTCTGACGTCATAACCGGCCAACTTCTAAAACGTGAGTACTAAAATCAATACTAGTCAGATTCAAGCAGACTAGATGTGGTGTTCCCATCACTCCATCTCTATCCTTTTTGATAATTGAGAAAAGGATGAATTTTGAGTGCAGGTATTATTTTTCTGTGTGAGTCGGTCACATCTGATAAATCAGCCAGAGAGTGCAGTTTGTATATAGCGATGAATACGTGCAGAACATGTCCTCATGAGCGGGTTCTTTAGCTCTATTAAAAACACAGCTGCTTATGCTGGTTCGATGGTGCAAAGGGGGACTGGTAAGTTTTGCAAATTTTGAGTAGGAATAGAATTTTTTATTTGATTGTGATTTATGAGGTGACATTTGAACCGAATCGAATTTTTTCCATCTGCACTATACTGTAAATATCGTCTACTTCTTTAATTATTTTTGAAAAAAATCTAATTGGAATTGTAATTACCTATTCGTAGAATAAGTAAATATTTAAATGAACATTTGAGTCTTCCGAGTCATGACTTATCGTCCTCTTGTCTTCTGTTTTCCTTGGTTACCCTTCTCATGTGGTCACTGACCCCAAAAAAGTTTAAAATGAGTTTTTATCACATAAATTACTAGCCTTTGTCACAATGTACTGTAAAATTTATGGGCTTCATTTCCAGTGAACTAACAAAATTATGACTACAAAGTAACCTCATCGTTCTGTTTTACATTTCCAATTTTCTCTTGCTTACGGAAAAAGTTACAAATAGAAACCGGATTTTTAGGAAATCGAAAACCTTGTTAGAAATTAGGTATTAAAAACTGGTAATTTAGGATACATTTTTTATTAATCCCTACTACAGAAAAAATAAAAATTATTGCAATAAATTCCATTACCAAAACGTACAAACAAACAACACCAACTAGGTTTTGTCAAAACGTTTAAAATTATCTGTTACACAAAAAAGCTATAAGGGAGTTAATTAACTGTTAAAACTAAATATTGTTCTAAAATTTGCTGTTATAAAATTAATTTGTTTTTCCGTAAGAATTCATCTCTACCTAGAAAATGAACTCACTGAATGGAAATACTCGTACTAAAATCAGGCACCTCTGTATTATCAACATTTTTTCATTCAGTTAACATTTTTGTTTTTAGTAAATTTTATTTTGAGAATTTTTTATATAGTTTGTTGCTAACTAATTTTTCCACAACTCCTAGACTACATTTTACAAAAATTTACACTCTATTTACAAATTTAATTGCTTTAGCAAGTGATAGGTCTACTGTTTCTAATTTTGTTGTGCTATTTACTAAGATTTCAGAGTGAGAAAAAGATTCATTTTTCAAAGTGGCTTGACTAAGGGGCTTGTGCATCTTCAGATGAAAACAAATACTAATAAACTGAAACATGACATTCTGAATAAAAAATCAATGCAGCAAGAGACTGAAAATCTAAAAAAAAAAATGCAATACAAAATAATAAAAAAAGTAAGATTAAAATTCATATGATCTAAGTGACTGAAAGAGCAATAAATTAAAAAAGTAAGAACATTAAAAAATTGGCAAACTAAATTTTATAAGAAAGTGAAACATCAAAAAACTGAAATTTAGGAAATGAATTGAAATAATGGAAATTGAGAAACTAAAAAGCTGAAATACTGAGAATAAAATCAAAAACTGTATGACTGAAACACTAAGAAACTATGAGATTAAAAGACGCCTGAGAACACAAAAAAATAAGAAGTTTGTGAATAGTTGAATAACATGAAAAAGTTAAATGCAAATCCTAATTTTTGTTTTTGCTTCCCAAAGATCATTAAATTGTCTAAATAACAACGTAACTTTTAAATTTTAAATGTTCAAGTTAATAAACAAAAATATATAAATATTTTTGACCTAATTACCTAATTAAATACATTTTTGAGTTTAGTGAGAGAATCTTGCGAATCAACTGAGTTTTTGCTAAAAAACTCGCAAAATGTTGAGTTTGAACACGAACCAAATGCGAGAATCAATCTTTCAATCCACAATTTATCCACGTTTTTTGAACCTGAGGGTAACGGAAAACTTAGAAAACTGCAAAACTTCAGACAGTTTGACCGACATTTATGTCTTAAGGCCTTATGATTGGTCTGTTTTACAATTGGCAATGCAATATTCCTTCGATATTCAATGACAAACGCCAATCAATCGTCTTGCAATTTTTGTGCACACATAAACAAGTAGGAGGATTTTTATATTTTTATTGGTCAATTACTCATTTCTGGGACAAATGAGACACCAGTGAATCGCTTTTAGGGCCGGTATTTCTGACAGAATGGGATTTCGCTTTAGATGCGAATGAAATGGTCGATTCTGCTTAGTTTTTGAAATAATTTGATTTTTTTTTGACGAAAATATACTTTTCTTTTTTCATTTATTACACAAAAACTAGAGATCCTAGAGAAGTAGGACTTTCACACAACAAGTTAAAGTCTACACTGTCGGTTTGTAATTATTATTATTATTATTATTACAATAAATAAATTTTCAAAATAAAAATTAACAATAGTCGAACACAACAATTTTAACACACTACGTAAATAATTATTTTATTCCAAAATCAAGGCTGATATACACATTTTATAAAATACAAAAATTGTTTAAAATTAAAAAAATGTTTAATATAGAATTAAAATACGCATATTTTCAAAAATTAAAATTGAAAACGCTGGCAAAGAAACTTTAACGCTGAGAAACTAAAACATAAATTCTGAATAAAAAACAATACACTAAAGGCCGGTTTACAGAAAGCGAAATCAAGATTTAATTCAGAATTAAACTAATTCCAATTAAGTCGCCATTTAAAATGCATTGACAAATATCAAGTTAGTCGCGCTTAAAATTTAATTGCAATTAAAATGTTCTGTAAACCGACTCTATGAGACTGATAAGCTAAAAAAAACTTAAAAGCTAGAATAAAAAAGATAAAAAAACAGTAAGATTAAAATTCTGCAGATCTAAGTAACTGAAAGAGTGATAATTAAAAAACTATGTAAGAACATTGATAAGACAAGATAGTAAAACTACGAAACATTGAAAAATTAAAGAAATAAATAATAAGAAATATTATAATGAAATTAATAAACTAAACTCTGAAATACTGGAACCCTCAGAAAGAAAAAATCAATAGATGTAAAATAAAATAATTATGATATTAAAAAATTTGCTGATTTTGAACGAAATATTAATAAAAAAATAAAAAAAAATCTTATTTTAAATTCGGAAGGTTGAGCACAATTGTATGATTTTTCAAACTCATTTAGAATACAACTATTCAATTTATGAATTTAGGAAAAATAAAAAGGATGTCAAATAATTTCATTTTTAAAAAAACAAATTTCGAGTTTTAAGAAAAGCTCTTAAAAATTACGTGTTAGGAAAGTTTCTTAAAATCAGGTCTTTAGTTATAAAACACTGTATATTGAAAAATATTACAAGTGAACAGATATTGTGGTTAAGTTTAAATTTTTATTTTTGCAAAAATCAGTTTAAATAAATGTCTTTTCGTACATAATATAATAAAAACAAACAACTTTTTTTGTGTAACAAGTGTTAAAGAGTGTTTTGTTCTACTCCATATAACACCTAAATTAAATATCTTTTTAACAGTAAGTGTAGGAAAAAAGTTAAAAAGTATTGGATATTAAATCATATGACAGATACAAAGTTAGTTACATGGAGATGAGCTGCAAATTATTATTATTATCAAAGAGAGATAAAAATCCTATATGTTTTCTAAAAATAATAATTATTATTAAAAGGTGTTTCCAATTTATTTGTCTTACTAATTTGATTTTGAAACTTTTTTTTTCTTATTTTCGCCTTGAAATATTATTGTTATACTCCTCTTTTGTCAAAAAAAGAAAAAAAGCAGTTTGTTAGACAGTATAATCAATCAAAATGCATAACAGAATCATAATCAGGGCTTTTTTGTCTATTAAAATTTTGTTGTTTTAAATTTGATTTTAAATCTTTTTGTATTACATCTTTGTATTCTCTAAATTTTAGAACTTAATTTAAAAAATTCAGAATCAATACTAGTTTCTTTTACAAAAGAATAAAAATGGTAATTTACCAAAAAAATATCTAAATGATTGTTCAGAACTATAGTGTTTCAAAAATTTAAAAAAATAAGCCAAAGTCACACTTTCTTTTGAAATTGAAAGAATAAAACTAAATAAAGCTGAATGTTTTTATTACGTAATCTATCTAGAAATACATTTCTAAAAATATATTTAGTTGCGTGTTCTTTTATTTTATTTTTGTGTTAATAAGGTGATTGTTGTGTTTTATTGAGTTGTAATTTTTGTCGACAAATTGGTAAAAAGTTTTAAATCTGTAGACCATCCAGTACATTAGATTAGAAATTGCAGAATTTGATAAAAAAGTACATAAACTGATTTTATTATTCAGTGTGTATTGTGTTCTTCTAATAAGTAATTTGTCGTAACCATATTTCAAAGGCACGTAGAAGAATAAAGAATAGCTATAAACTTGAAGAAAAACGTAAATAACACCTTGTATTTATTTAACAAAAAACACTGCTAAAGTCTTCAAAAATAACCTGAACAAAATCAATTGTGTTTTCTCCTGGTATTCGCTCAGGGCTTTACCTCTCCGCGGGAATAAGTTAACGATAAAAATGAAAAAGTCATTTTCTTTGTGTATTATGTGCTTATTCGATTTGCCTTTTTGTGTTCATTTTAAAGAACAGACTGGTACGAAACCATGCAAATGTTCAAAAATCAATTACAGCTGTGAACGTGTGTTTGTTTCGTTTAATTTAAAAAAGTTACGTTTTGTTTGCTTGAATAAAACTAAAATTGAGTTTATTCCGATCGTAAATTAACGTAGTTAAATGTTGGCAGTAAAGTTTCCCCCAGTCTTTACCCAAACTAGTATTAACATTAATCAAGTTCAATAAATGCCCAAGTAGAAACTTTGATGTTTGATTAGTTAGAGAACGGTTATTATTTCAGCCACCGCTTCCTAATTATCATTACAAAGGTAAACATCTCTTCCTAAAAACGCAATTTGTTCACCAACCAGCATGAAAAATGTTTACTTGTTAGAATTACAAATGGGACAAGCTCCGGATTAAGCGATACATAATGCAGGATAAGCGTTTATCGATTTGTCTGCTGCTTACTAATTGGTGTAATTTACCTACATTTATTTCAAAAGCGTCAAAACGTTATGGAAAATTTTACTATACTTTCGTCTCTGAATAGTTATAGCATCGTATCGAGTTCTCTATTGTCTCCGTATCGATTTGTAACTTTTGTTGTTTAATTCATAACAGAAAATCGACTTTATCTTCGCCGACTCCCACAGTTTAATTTCACTGAGGGAAGTTGAGCTAAAGGTTGAAAACTCGGTTGAAAATAAAACATCTCGTGTTCCCTGTGTTATTAGAGGATTCAGTAATAAAGCCAACACCTGACGTAGGTTGTTTATTAATTAAAATGTTAAGCCATTATGAGCTACCTTGCGAGGGTTTAGATATTCCGTGTCTACAGGGTCTGTCTGGGATTACTCAAACACCCAAAGCACTTTAAGTTGTTTCAAGTTAGATATGCTACCTTACTACGTTTATAGTAGTGATATTTCTGAGGAGAAAGTCACTCTTAAAAGTGTGTACACTTTTTCATAAATACATTTGAATTTATTAGTAATTTTAAATAATAGTGATAGGATTTGTTTGATGTTAAAGACTTCCTTAACTTTTGTTGTGCAGAAAACAAGGTGTCCCAGCGAGTTGGAAAAAATTGTATAATAAATGACCCTTAAATATCCTCATTGTCATGAAAATTGTAACACCAAGAAGGAATAGGAATTTTTGGATGAAACTTGGCACAGATGTAAAATTATTAGCAGGTATTAAATAATTAAAATTTTAACCTTTTAATTTGCTGGTAAAAGAGTTTATGTGTTAAAAACTCTTTTACCAGCAAGTGCTGTTCTTCAATTTTTTTGGGTTTCTGACAAGTGATATTTTTTTAAATTCGTTTAGTTTTAAGTGTTATGGAAACGAAAATATGCCTAGAGTACGACAAAAAAAATTACCAACAATTAAACAAACTTTAAAGAAACACAATTTTTGAGAAACGAATAAGTGTTTTTTAATTTAGAGAAATTGCTATTTGTTTGAATAGTAATCCAAGTACTATTATGCGATGTTATCAGTCATTGATTAGAGAAGGTTAAGAACAAAGCAGAAGGAGCAGACTTAAAAAAAGTCCAAAATTGCCATCTTCGGATTATGGCAATATTTCAAGTACAAAAAAAATTTTTGACCAATGGTAAAGTTCGAAGGTTGTCGTACTTCACTCCTGACTGTTTACCATCGAATTAGGTCATTTGAACTGCTTTTTGTTGGATTTCCTAGGTATGGGAGAAATGAGCAAAAACACGGCTTAAACCTGACACACCAAAACTTTTATTTGGAAACACAACGTGTTTCAACCACAATGTGCTTATCCTCAGAAGAGAATATACACTGTAGACATTGACCACATTATGGTCGAAACGCGTTGTGTTTCGAAATAAAGGTTTGATGGGTCAGACTTAGATATACGTTTTTGCCCATTTCTCCCATACCAAGAAAAAACAAAAGGAAACAGTCCAAATGACCAATTTCTATGGTAAATAGTTCAAAGTGATAAAAAATGACCTTTAAAACCAACCATTGGGCAAAAATTTGTCTTGTAATTGAATTATACTCCGAAAACGACCATTTTGGACTTCATTTGTTTTTTTTTAAGGTATGTTTTCCCTTTCGCGCTATTCTAGGCCTTCTCCTATGACTAATAACATTGCTTAATGGTACTTCGATTTCTATCCAAACTACTAGCAATTTCTCTAATTGAAAAACCCCTATTTGTAGTCCAAAAACCTTGCCACTTTCAAAACTGTTTAAATTGTTAGTAATTTTGGTTTTGTCGTCCCTAGGCCCAATTGCGCTTTTAGAACACTCAAACCTAAACGAATTAAAAAAACACATAAAAAGATAGTCAAAAAAGCAAAAAATTAAAAGAATAACACTTGTTGGTAAAAGAACTTAAATCTTAAAAACTCCCTTACCACTTGATTAAAATCGTTCAAATTTTAGTCATTTATTACTCGCTAATAGTCGACCATTTGTGTCAAGTTTCGTCAATAAATTCTAATTCCTTCTTGGTGTTGTAATTATTATGACATTGAGTATAACTGAAAAATAAATATTTTCTTACAAATCTTCTGATACTAACTCACTGCATCACCTAAAATTATTTTCAAACATACAGACTGTTTCAGAAATGGACAAACTTATATTTTTTTAAACTTATGTCCCTAAATTTACCTTAAATTTTATTGCATTTTTGGACGTAACTTTTAAGACTGATGACTTAGATCTAAACTTTTGTTGATACAATCTGCTTAGTTTGTAGAACAGTAATTTAATTTTTTTAACCAAAAAAAAAAACAATTTATTACACAAGAACTAAGAATCCTAGAAAAATAAAACTTTCACCGCTTTAAACATAAAAGTCCAAATCTAAATTGTATTAATTATTTAGCGTAATGCAATTAAGGACTACAACTAAACTACACTAAAAAATAGGAAATTTGTTAAAATTTTTATAACTTAAAAAAGTTAAATGGAACACCTATTTTTTGATTGTTTTCATAGTTGCACTTTTCTGAAAGTTTTTTTAAATTATTAAGAATCCACTTAGACAAATGAAAAAAAATTATATTGAGATAAGGAAAAAGGTGCTTTTCTCAAGATGGTATAGTTTTTATGATAGTGTTCACAATTAATTATTGTTTAAATATTATCACCAAAGTTTAATTTGGAAAGGGCTGATATTATTACAATTTTTTTACAGACCATAAGTTTTAACATTTTTATTACAGATTATACTATTTTAATAAAATTATTCCACAATTTAAGATGAGATGTAACTCATTATTTGAATAAAGGAAAAATTATATTAATTTTGTAATGGCAAATAATTTTTTATTGTTTTTTATAGTAGATACCTTACCAAAAAATAAATAAAAAATAAAAAAACAAAATGAAAAATTATCGATACACACATAGGCTTTCTACTATTGCTTCATTTTGCAAAGAGTAAAGGTTTTACACAGGTAAAACCCTTAGAGTCTTTTAATATTTACTAAAAAAATAAAGAAATGTTCCTACTATCAAGGATTGAAAAATGTTCGTTGTGGTTAAAAAAACACTATAACAGTCGACATTTCATGATATCTACTAAGCAACGTTAATGAATAAAAATACTTACTAAAATTGTTTCTAGCACACTTTTTTACTTAATTAATGAATTTTAATTATAAAGAATCAAAAAAAAATTGAAAAAGTCATATCTGTAGACAAAAATATTAAATAGTTAACTTTAAACGTTAAATTCTTTGAGTTATAGTGAAAATATAGGTACTTTTAACAGACTCATCCCGTATTTTTTATAAATGTAATAGCTGTTTCAAAACTATAAGAACGCCAACTTCACATTTTAACAAACATTTTTTTAATAAGATTGTATTGAAAATTGTAAAATGGTTATTATCTATAGGGATTAGGTCTCTCATTAAAAGTATAATTTACACGTAAAATAATATCGGTTTTGATTTACTTTGGGATTTTTAGGCGTGGCTTGGTAAGATCTTGTAAAATAAGCAGACTGAAAAGAAGCTAAGATAAGAACGTCAATTTTGATATACAGCGTGGTTCTTAAATACAAAATTCTACCCATGGTAGTATCAAATGAGTAAATACTGAGAAAAATAGTAAAAAAACTCTTTGGATAACCGTTTCCAAAAGAATTTTTTTTAATCATTTTGGACATAAACCATTCGCCACTAATGATAATTACTTGATGACAATGTACTTGATCAATGCAACAATGATGTTTGTGTACTATCGATTTTCTTGATGAAAACGCGCATATTTTATTTTAATACAACGAATTTAAACTCATGGGCGCCCTAAGTAGCACGGATTAAAAAATTTCTACCTCTACGAAATAAAAACGTAAATATGGTACAGATCGTCTCTATTTATCCTTGAAAAGCTGTGAGAAAATTTTGTAGGTCTATTTAAGAATCACGCTGTAGTTATGTAACTTTTGATAAGTTTTAGAAACATTAAAAAAAAATTTGCTTGAACGCTAGAGGAAGTTAATTTTTTGTTTAATCTAGTAAATTTTCATCTTTTAATGAAATTATATGAATGAAATAATTGCGTTTCTAGGTAATAACGAGCGTAGGTATTAAAAGCAAAATTAATGTCATTTTTAATTTAATTTGGTGACATTTCACAAAAAATCAAATCACGTTGCTTTGCAAATTTGCTTGATTTTGGGTGAAAGTATAAAAAACTAACTGAGTTTATGGTTTGACATTTTCGGCCCTGTTTTATAACTTTCGGTGCTAGTTTATGACAAAATGTTGTTCCTTATGATTATCGACTTAATTTCGTAATTTTTTGTTTCTTTATGATTTTAGGTTGATTTTGTTTATTGTTGACTAAACTTTGCTCGAAAACCACTTAAATCCACAAGAAAAAACCGTTAGTTTGAATTTATTTTTTGGCGATTTGTTCTCTTTCGGAGAACATTTGAAAAAAATAACAGAAAAAATAGAACATACTAGAGAAATGCAACAATTATGAAGCCTTGATAAGCCTAGAAACATTCTTAGTAATAATGACAAATAGGTAAAAACACCATTTTCAAACAACTAGTAGTTATTATGTAATCCAAGCTAAGTTATTATTTGATAAAATTCAAGCTCAAGAAAGCAAAAATGATGCCATTCTCAGCCCACCTGAATGATTCTTCGGCCATGTTTTATCAAAAAACCGAATTTGTTTAACAAGCGTAATGTTTGCCCAAACGAGTGAGCGCACTGCGCAGCGAACTTTTTGCTTATTATGCAAGTTAAACTACAATAAGCTTCTCAAATTTTTCCTAATTCTGTCGTAAATTGAAAATTATTCGCACAATTTTATTAAAAATAAAAAATAAAACAACTCAGTTACCCTTGACCATTAACAAGTTGCGTAATAAGTGACTGTACAATACGTCAAAATTTGGCGTAAAATCTGACATTTGGTAATGAGATAAGGAAAAAAACACTTTTTTTTCAAGTAATGTTTGATTACGTCGATTTATTTTGGAGGAAAATTTCCAAAAATAATACAGTAATGTTTGGATAATCCGAACCACCTATAATCCGAATTGTGCAAAATGGTATCCATAATCCGAACGTCTGAATCTGAATTCTATAATCTGAACCATTACTTATTTATTTTAACTTTTGATCATTTTGTAGAAATAAGAAGTTAAATCAGTAGCTGTTTAAAACACATTTTTTTTTAATTCTTTATTTTTTATTTTTAAATACATTCAGATTTTTATGGTCACTGAGTATATTTTTCGCGATGAGCATATGTATGTGCTTGGTTAATAGGTTATTTCAGGTATTTGTAAACCGAACGCGTGTTCGAATTATTGATATCATTTGTTATGAATCCTATAATCTGAACGTTTTCGTAATTTAAACGGGGTCTGCAAACTTTCTGTTCGGATTATCTAAACATTACTGTACTGTTTTCTCAGGTTAAAAAATGTGCAATATGTGCGTAATTGGAAAAAATCTGTCATTTTCGAGTTTATTTTACAATTTTTCCCAATTTAGTAAAACTGTTTTTCGTTCGAAAAAAAAAAAAACAACGGAGGCATTTTTTTAAGTCTACGTACTTCGAATTCGAGCTATATAATTGAATTGTTAAACACAAATTTTATCCGCTAGTATAATAATTAACTATTAAATACAATAACGACATATAAACACTAATACACAGTGTTTTTCTCCTCGGATTTTTCTAAGCACATTTCTTTTACAAAACAATTTATGTCAAACTTAACAACCTGCATCCATCATAGTGCCTCAAGCCGTCCATAAATATTGATTACATGCATTGCTTGGCATTTTCTCAAATTGATTGTCGCTTCTATCCGCAGGAAGTGGTCCGGACAGCCCAGAGATGCGTTTTTCAATCCAACCAGGTCCTGGCGAATCAGGATTTTCTCAATGGTTGGCAGCTATGAAGATGGTGGCTCAATTGTCCGGTGGCATACCTCCAGAATTTCGAAAAAGATTATGGCTCACATTGGCTGATAGACACTTGGCAGCTCGTGGCATCGATTGGCCTAATGTCGAAAGAAATTGCTTCAGTGAGTGGTCGCATCCAACCGATTCGGAGTTGGGAGTTCAAATTGTAAAGGATTTGCACCGAACTGGTTGTAGCCTTTTTTGCGGAAAAGATGGAAAGGAAAACCAGGCCTTGTTGAAGAGAGTGCTTCTGGCTTATGCCAGATGGAACAAAGCTGTCGGTAAGTTGAAATCAGTGGCGAATCTAGTCTATGAAAATTACGAGAGCTCCCTATTCGCCATTTCTCGATTCAGTTTCTGATTTTTTTTCAGTCGAGTTTTTTTTGATAATAAAAAATTTAAAAGTAGCTCACTGTTATAATTAAACATTTTTAAAACCTACAAATTTTGCTTTTAAAACCTACCGACTGCGCCAATTAATTTTGTAAAAACACTCACATTTTTGTAAAATTTAAGTATATCACAACTACGTTAAATTAATTTTAGAAATAGAAAAAATAAGTCTGGATTGGGCTTATACCATGCGATCATTTGAATTTATAATTAGAGTCGGCGGTTTTGTGTCTTTGTGATTAAAAAACTGGTGCAAACTGCGGGAAAAAATGTATTCTAACTGAATATTACCGTTCAAAACATTATTATTTGACTCATCAGCTTGATTAATTATCACGATCAGCGTTTTCATCCAAGTAAAAAAATTGATAAAGCCTACTCTAATTACAAATTCAAATAATTGCACGGTATAAATAATGAAAATAAATCTGATGATGTTGATACATAATTAAATTTTAGAAATAAAAGAGCATTCGAGTATAAATAGTAAATTAAGTCTAAAATGAAGTTTTTTCGCAAACGTCACAAAAGTGACAACTTTTTTTAGTCTTGGAGTAAAAGTTCTACTTTATGCCTAAGAATCATTTTTACTTTTGCCAATTTTCACCAATGTATATAATATTTAAACAAATAAAAAGAGGTCGTTAACTATTAAAGGAAAAAAGATAAAAAATGTTTGGCGAAGTATTCATTATGTGTTTTAGACCCTATAAAGGTTTCGAAAATCGATGATTTTAGTTGACATACCAAAACAGAAAGTGCGTCATGTTTTTAAAAAATTTCACTTATTCCTCACCAATTTATTTGAATAATTACATTTGCAGGTAAAATAATTGAAGGTTACTAAATATTCAGTTTAACCCCTAAAGCATACCTTTTACTTCTAACATAATCTACTATTTTTGCCTTTTTCGATTTTGTATTATGTCACAAATGTAATCAAATCTCAGAATTCAAACAAGTCTTAAGGGTCATTTTTTTTCGCATTTGATGTAAAAATATAGTTGTTTTCAAATCTTTTGGCAACAAGTGACTGGAAAAATCACCAAATCAGATGAAACCGAATAACTGATGATATTTTAACACGTTTTGCTTGTTTTTTAATTACATTTATTTTGTTAGACTGTTGTCACAATATGTCAAAAAAAATCAAAATTTCCGTTATTTTGGTTTTTCGCTTAACTTTGCTCAAACGCAAAAAAATAATCACAATAATGACACTTTTTGAAACATGCTTTTCAACTACAATGTGTTCAAGAATGGTTGTTTATCAAGCCGGCAATGAAAGTCAAATTCAATGTGCCGCTTCATCCAGTGCCTACTGTAGTTGTAGTAAGTAGTGTCATGTCAGTCACATCAATGAATTGCTTTTTTATTCATTTTCTGCATATTTCGACAAAGTTGTTTCAAGTGGAGGGTTTGTCTGGATTTGTATTCAATATTTCCACGATTTTTGTTGTTGTGTATCCATTCGTTCTTAGATTCGAAGCCTTTTACATTATTTTGACGGATCTGTCACTCTGATGCCGTTCACAATTTGAATTAAGCGGCACACTACGTTCAAATTTCATAAGTGACTTGAACAACCATTCTTGAATACATTGTATAATCTTGCTAAATATGTAAATTTAAAAAAAAACACATAATTAAGTAGAAAATTACAAATGTCTTGATTTTTTAGAGCCTTTTAGTACGTGTTTTAGTTAGAATTTAGAAGTTTATTAAAATGGGTCAAAATAAATTAGTCGAAAACTATTTTTTTTTTTAAAAATTTCGGTAAACTGTTTTGAAAATTATCGTTATTGAACCAAAATTCCAATTTTTCTAAACTTTTGCTAAACTGTGTTTTGTAACGCGACTATTTCACAAATTTCGTTAAGTCGAAAAATAAAAAAATTACTGTTTTAACCGAAAATGGTGTTCTCTTTGACTTTTTCGCAAAAGTATAGTCATTTTGGTATGTTTTAGAACCAAAAATCTAAATGAAAATTTTAAGAATATAGGAAATAAATACCTCAATACTGACTTTTTCGAGTATTTTCTGAAACAAAAACCGACTTTAAGTGGCTACAAAATAACCGAAGTAGGTCTATATGGAAGTTATTCGATCTAAAAGAATTTGTTTCTCTGGGCTAACTTCCTTTTTGAACTAGAAACTAATTTAAATCGTTCAAATTTAGTCAAGACACGCTGCCCAAAAATCACAAAAAATGCAAATTTGTCTTATATTACACATTTTATTCGATTTATTACGCCGTTTTTGACCAAAATATTATTGAAATTTTTATATTATAATTTTTATATTATATTTTTTTATATTTTAAGCAGATTTAATTATTGTACTAAATTGCAACTTATTCTAAAATTTTGCTAAAACAAACCAAAAATTAAGCAAACAAGTCGAATATTGCATTATTTTTGCTTCTTATAAGAACCTTTCAAATTTAATTAACAGACTTTGCTCTAAAATGTTTGGTCTTTCTAATTACATTGTTTTTGGTGTCTTTTTTTTGGTCATAATGTTACGTTTTAACTATTTTGCACAATTTCGTTAAAAACGAGCTTAGGAGTGAAAATTTACCAAACTCGCCTAAAAATGTTGTTAACTTAATCTTTTCGAGTACTTAGATACATTTCCGAAGCTAAGAATGTTCTAAAACTAAATCTGTTAAAATCACTAAAGTACTTGTATATCGAAATTGCATGTATTCTAGCCTAAGAATCACAAAAAAATGATAATTTAAGTTATTTTGTTTTTTCACGTATGTATATAATATGGCCGGGTTTTTGAGTACAAAATTTAATTTGATGACATCTTTACTACCTAGCTTTTGGCACCAATTTGCACTCTTCAAGGCCAATAATCTCATTATATCGAAAATTTCCATAAAGACTGTCACTTTTAAAGATATCATCGCGCTCGATATGGAATATACTATGCATCTGTTAAGTACATTAATTTAATTTACACGTGAATCTTACTAATCTTACAAAGAAATAACTCTAATTACGCCTCTTTACACCATTAATTTAAGTAATGACTTTAAAAAATATCAAAGAAATGCTTTTTACTTCGTCACACCAGACGAAGACGCTTCTTTTTTCTCAGAAATTCGTTAAATTGAGTTTTTTCTTAATTATCCTACTGCTCGTGGAATTTTGGCGAGAGTTTGAGCTCTAGTAGTAGGTTCGCCACTGGTTGAAACTTCTCAAATATAATCAAACGTTTCACTTTTCTCTCTTTTAGGTTATTGTCAAGGTTTTAACATGTTAGCAGCTTTAATACTTCAAGTGACTGATAAATGTGAGACTGACGCTCTAAAACTCATGATTTATCTCATAGAGGGGGTGCTCCCCGACTCATATTTCGCGGATAGTTTGCGTGGACTTTCCGTCGACATGGCAGTTTTCAGGGAGTTACTTCGGGCCCGATTACCACGTCTTTCAAAACACTTGGATGCTCTACAAAATGCGGCCAAAGAAGGGACGACCAGTTACGAACCTCCCTTGACCAATGTTTTCACCATGCAATGGTAATATAATTCAAACTCGAGTTTGATTCCAGTAACTAGAATAAATTCTAGGTTTCTAACCCTATTTTGCAACTGTCTGCCACAACCAACAGTTTTGCGCGTTTGGGATTTGATCCTTCTCGAAGGTAACGAGATACTTCTTCGCACGGCTTTAGCAATCTGGCAAACTTTGGCGGATCGAATAATGGGTGTTCGAAGCGCGGACGAGTTCTACTGCATTATGGGTGCTTTAACTCGAGAACTGCTCGAGTTTGAGCTAATTGATGCAAATTCTCTAATTAAAACAGTAGTTGCGATAGGTCCTCTTAACGAACTGAAGAGTCTCCGCGAACATTATTTGTACAACATTAACCCGTGGGGTAGTTCTGTTCCGACAACTATCTTTCCGGATAGTATAGACAAGCAGATGAAACTGTATGCCAAAGACAGACTGGTGTTGGATATAAGCGCCCTGAAGAAGCAATATGCCAAATTGAAGCAGAGACAAAGACAGGCCCACATTATTTTTAGTGCTGCTATCTCCAGACAACCTCCGCCAAGTGCTCCAGTAGCCATGAACCACTTACTACTCGGGAAGAGTGCTCTGGTCCCGGCTAAAAGGTTAGGACCGCCTAAGGGAAGTATACCTCCAGCTAGAACAACTCCCCCTAGCACCCTCTTGTGGAAGGATGCTCCAAAAACAACCAGCGATAGTTCTTCGTCATCTGACACAGAACTGTGCGATGATCCAAGCGAAGGTTCTTCGGACGAGCAAGATGAAGAAATCAAAAGTCAATTCGTTGAAGACAATCCCGAAAATCTTATGAATCAAGACAATAAAGCCGCTGCTGAAGAAGTCGAAGCCAATTCTTCCAATAGTCAAATTACTAGTGATATTTTTGATAGTTCCGCTTCAACTAGCATGAAAGACATATTCGACGTCGTAGCAGAATCGGACGATGACAGCGTCGACTTTGAAAAGTTTCTCGAAGATCGTGTCCGTTGCCTTAAAACTCCAACAAATGAGGAGCCGGAAGAGGACGACAGGATTAAATACGGGAGAAGAAACAGCGAACGCGCCTTACAAATAATTCAAGAGAATTCGTTAATTCTCCACAGAATAATGCAATGCCAGTCGAGATTATCACCACCACCGCCCTTTGTCGATCAGGACAATGCAACCGAAGCAACAATAGCATCGCCAGGAGACAAAGAAGCGACATCAATGGCTTTCTACGACACGTTAAGCAGTATTAACCTCGATTCTTCGCCAACTCGGGAACCAAAACAGGAAACCACTCCTGAATACGGCTCCAGATATAGCAGCATACTTGAGAAGAGTCGGAACCTGGACGAAAAGTACAACAACTTGATTTTAAATGCCAGTGTTATGAATTTGAGAACTGTGAGTGATTCAGGACTTGCTGACCCAATTATTCCAAGTGTTGTGAATAACGAAGAATCAAAAAATGAGAAAATCAAAAATTTCTCGTTCAATTTTGATGAGGCTTCGTCTTGCTATAACCCCACCAGTGTGAAACAATGTTTAAAGTCCCCGTGCTCTGATAATAGTGATAAATCGCCAAGTTCAAAGTCACCAAATAAAATATTCAACCCGTTCCCCATTCCTTTGAATTCGCGGCAAAACAAGGAAGTTCCTTTGAAACTGGGATTGTACAAAAAATGACAAAACAACTTTGTATTATTTTTATTATTGTTGTGCTTATAATAAGGAAAAGACTGCACTCAAATTTGTTGTTATTATGAACAAAGTTGTAAAAATTTAATCGCATTAACACTATACTTGTATGAACCATCTAGATTTGATGGCGTGACAAACATTTATTATTAATAAAACCTTGTTGATACTATTTTGCGCTGTGCCAGATCCGTTCTAAAGATTTTAGCAAATAATATATTTCCTTAAAAATTGTTATAGCGTTGACTCAATAAATACATTCTTGTTTAACTTTTAGTAACTATACTGAACCTGTACATACGAGGTGCTCAACGTTTTTTACCATGAACTGGCAATAATCCTTAATCCTCTCAATAATCCTCCACGAAAAAAATTTGCAAAGTTGACACAACTTGATATCTACATAACTTTGTACATGTTTTACATTTATTCGAAAAAAACTAACTACGAAAAATAAAATATATTAGACTACATTAAGGAAATCAAGCTTGATAACCATTGGAAAATTGCAAAATTTAAAGCTTGTCTGCAAGTGAAGTAAGTATTTAATCGTGCTTTAACTTTAACTTCTAATTCTACTTCTGCAGTACTAGTCAGTGACTATTTGACAATTGCAAAATCCAAAGCATTTCTTAGACTGCAGTAAGTATCTAATCTTGCTTCTTTCTCATCTTGAGTCATTTGGTTTGTTTAAATTTTTGGGGTTTATTCGTCTCCTCTAACTTTTAATTCTATTTGTCTTTCTTATTCACTTGTAAACATTAGAGTCTTAAGTAAATTAAATATGATTTTGCGTCAGCAATATTGACTTTAAATATAAATTATTCGGTCTACAGAGCCCAATTTATGAGTGCTGTAGTGGAAATGTACAAGACACAAAACCCTTCATCTTTTATACATCGTATTTATACGTAGGAACGATTCTGTTTAGTAATAAAAACCAAACATACATTATTATCCAAATTTTTAATTAATTATCGCAAAGTTTATTATGAGTACAACCCTCTCAAGTTAGCTGACCTCGCAATATACCTCCGAAGGTCCTACGTTCAAATAAATAATTTTTTGTTGGTGATACCGCTATTAAAATAGTTCTTTTAGATGGTAGTAACATGTTTAGATACAATTTCATGAAAAAGTCCCCAGAAATTAACTTATCAATGTTTAACTGTATAGTAATTTTTTTCGTTATTTCCAAAATATATCAAATATTTTTATTATTAGAGCTTATTCCAAATCTGGTGGCGAACTGACATTGTCAAAAATGTCATTAAACATATGTTTACTATTCGGAAGTAAAGTTACCGTTGGGGGCGCCACTGAGCTAGGTCGAAAACAGTAACCATAAATGGCGGGAAAATGTTTATTCGGATATTTTGAGCGTTGTACGAATTTTGAGGCTTCACAATTATTACATTGCCTATGCGGAATGACTATTGGATCTTTGGTGGAAAAAACGAATGTTGACAAATTAGAGATGAAGAGGAAAACACGAATAACGATGACTTTTTGGTTCACTTTCTTTATTGGAAAATTATTACAAAGACATTGAAAAGCCTACCTTTTGGCATAATTTACGTTTAAGTGTATTAGCAGTTGTTAATCTTAATTGTGGTTTTGTTGATTTATCGAAGTATTTCATGATTTTATCAGTGTAAAAATTCTAACCTAAAATTCACAAACTTCACTAATTTGTTGGTTTCTTGAGCCCAACTTTGTGTTCGCTGTGATCCATTACTATAGTCTTTAATTAGACAGACAACTGTTTGTAATGAAAATTTAAATCTTTTTCACTTTTTATCCACTTTCAAATTCCAACAATAAACACTTTATACCACGAAAAACCGCAGAACCAAAGTCAATTAGTCAAAGCTTTACCACCACGTACTTTTAAAGTGATTCTCTCTAATGTAAGCAATTAACACTATACACGCAAAATTGTTAGTTAAACAATTTATTAGATGTCAATTAAATGTGGAATTACGAAAATACGAAAATTTCATTACTGTTTTCGACATAGTTCCAAAGTCATCACCAGAGGGC
Organism: Tribolium castaneum; assembly: GCF_031307605.1. Lineage (NCBI taxonomy): Eukaryota > Metazoa > Arthropoda > Insecta > Coleoptera > Tenebrionidae > Tribolium > Tribolium castaneum. The sequence continues at coordinate 5,170,402 of NC_087395.1, read as the reverse complement.
GTCTAGTTAATTTTATTTCCGAATTCAGAAATAAAATTAACTAGACGCCCTCTGGTGATGACTTTTGAACTATGTCGAAAACAGTAAAAATTCCACATTTAACTGACATTTAATGAATTGTTCAACAATTTTGCGTGTATAGTGTTAATTACTTACAATAGAAAGAATCACTTTAAAAGTACGTGGTGGTAAAAACTAGCGTTGACTTTGGTTCTGTCGTTTTTCGTGGTATAAAGTGTTTTATTGTTGGAACTTCAAAGTGGATAAAAAGTGAAAAATATTTAAATTTTGATTACAAAGTGTTATCAAACAGTTGTCTAATTAAAGATTATAAGTAATGGATCACAGCGAACACAAAGTTGGGCTCAAGAGACCAATAAATTAGTGAAGTGTGTGAATTTTAGGTTAGAATTTTCCACTGAAAAAATCATGAAATGCTGCGGTAAATCTACAAAACAACAATAAAGATTAACAACTGCTGATACATTTAAACGTAAATTATGTCAAAAGGTAGGCTTTTCAATGTCTTTGTAGTAATTTTTCAATAAAGAAAGTGAACCAAACAGTCATTCGTTATTCGTGTTTTCCTCGTCATCTCTCATTTGTCAACATAAGTTTCTTGCATCAAAGATACAATAATCATTCCGCATAGGCAATGCAATAATTGTGAAGCCTCAAAATTCGTACAACGCTCAAAATATCCGAATAAACATTTTCCCGCCATTTATGGTTACTGTTTTCGACCTTGCTCAGTGGCGCCCCCAACGGTAATTTTACTTCCGAATTGAAAAAAAATTGTTGATAGGAGTCGTGGTAAAATGATTTTCAAAACCACTGTTTATCTTTAAAAAATTATAATAAAATACTTAAGATGAAAAATAATGAACAAATTATTAATAATAACAGTAATATTTCTATGTATCTTCGTCCTCAAAACTCATTAATGTTAAAATGACAACTAAGTAAATTTTAGAGAAAAAATGCACGCCAATGTTCTTCATTATCTTTACCAAGTGGGTATATTTCAAGAGACTTTTATGTCACTGTCAGTTCGCCACCAGATATGGAACAGCCTCTACAACGTAGGATTGACTAATCCGAATTCCGCGGTATCCGACAGTATTGCGATAAAAGTTCCAAACTCTTAAAGTTTCGTGTATTCTACATTTTGCAAAATTCTCGTTGACATGCTAATGTTAGGGATGTGGGATTGTATGTAAAAAAAATTACGCACAAATTTATATTTCTTTTACATTTATTATTTAGATATTACTCATATAATTAGGTTCCTGAATACTTTTCAAATCCCTTAAATAATGTTGTAACGTCGACTCAATAAATAATATATTTTATGTTACAGGTGCAGTTTTTTAAGTACATTATACCATTGTTGTCGGTGAGAAAAGTCAAAGTTCTCTCACAAGTGAGTAAATCTGGGGAAAATTGAGAAAAACAATGAAACTGTTTATTTCATAACTATAGCAACACAGGTCGCTACGAAAACTGATACATAGCACTATGCTAATGTTACAGGCGGATATTTACTCGAATTTCTTGGATTATTTATTACAATACACATTAAGATAAAACGTTGTATATCTCACGTGATCGATATGCCACTATAAATAAAGTTCGTGAGAAGTGGAGAAGTGTCCCACACGTGCGCAAGCGCACTCGTGAGTCAAAATGCTCAGTCGCATATATAATGATGCATTTCTATCACTTATAATATAATATACAAGGTGTCTCAGCTAAGACTTTCGAGCTTAATATCTTAGTTATTTGTCAACGGATTGTTATGAAATTTAGAATGCACAAATTTTAGGAGGTGGTCTTTCAATTAGGGGCAAAAAATGACCTCAAGTTAAAAAAAGAATTTCAAAACACATTCCTTTTATTTAAAATTAAGCCAAATTACCGTTGGATCATTAAACCCCGAAAAATAAATGGCCACACAAAAAATTAACCAAATCGCTCAGCTGGTCCAAGAAAAAAAATAAATTTTGTTTTGATAAGAATCGTCAATAATTTGAAGACACAGGAAGCGTACCTGAACTAAATCGAGTGAGGACAAAACACGTCACTGGAAACAAAGCAATAGTTGGGGCTGTAATTTAAGCTTTTGAAGAGAATCAATCCAACTAGCAGTGTACGAAATATTTCCAAACTCCTGAATGTTCAAATGTCTAGAATTTTTCAGTTCAGTCTTTTAGTCCTTTTTGAAAGAATTAAAGCATCCAGTACCAAAAGTAAGTCAAAAATATTGTTTTTTAAGTTTGTATGGGTGAGAGGTAATTGTGAAATGTCCCTTGCGTGACAGATACGTTTTTGCGAGTCGGATTGACCAAAATTCAATGGCAATGCTCATTTGCCTCATAGAGATCTAAGCTTTTGCATCTGTACCGACGTTTAACAGTTTGTTTCTCATTTTTCTCGCAAAACAGACGTCTTCCACGAACGAGTTTTTTCTGACAGAATTTTTCACTGACGATAAATTTTTTAATATAAGTCTTAAAAGGCTTAACATTTTAAAAAGGCATGTAAAAATTACGTTTTTAAGACTTGAGTTGTTCTATTAATTGGATTTTAATCTTTATCTTCTAAAGTATCTGCATTTTAAATTTCATAAAATTGACGCCCGTGCTTTTAGAATTTGCTTCAGAAGACTAAAACAAATCAAAGTTAAGAGTGGAAAATTGTCTGATTGCCCTTCGTTATCGAGTTATTGATAAAAAACTAAAATTTAAAATTCAAACATTTAATTTTATTAAAAGCAAATTTACCAAATTTGTTGTCACAAAATACGCTACAATGCTATTTAGACACTTTTCCGCATATGCCCTAGCTTCTGTAGCGGCATTGCTCTAACTTATAACCGAGCTTAAGACTCGGTTTCTTCGTAAAATTTTGCTAGACTTCGGCGGACCTTTGAGTTATTTTTTTAAATTTACCTTTAATTGGTTTGAGTGTCCAAACAAGAGATATGTAATTTATTTGAGCGTAGGACTTTAGCCACGGAAAACAACAAACTTCAGAAGATTTTCCAAAACTTATTTAATGTAATAAATTAGGCAGTTCCTCTTTTGCCAGCAACGGCGCCCATCCCAGCTGCCGGCGACGGTGTCCGGAATAGCTGCTGGCAGAGAATTTTTAGAATTTTATATCTCAGAAATTAGTTATTCTTATTGCTAGTTTAACTAATATAATAGGCACCATTCTATTCTTATGATGCAAGTTAAATTATTTTAGCTTCTTTTTATCATGTTTTAAAGCTACCCTGCGTGTACGTACAACGTACACACTCTAAATCTTTGGGCATAAAATTGAATCGTGTATCAGACAAAAAATAATTTTAATTTTAAAGAAGAAGGTTTTAAGTAGCAAGTGTTGTGTCATAAATTATAATTCGTACAATACTGAACTAAAGTCGTTTCAATTTTTTATAACGATTTATTTGATTGATAAATTTTATGAACAATCTAAATCCAAAATATTTGAAAACATGATTTCTCAAAGAACTATTATCTAAAATGATACGCAGCTCCAGATACTAATTATCATTTTTGTATGATAACTTAAGCTTATGCACTGCCAATAAATTAATGTTAAAACTCATGGTTAGTAAAGACTTGGTTGCGCCGTAACGGAGATTACACTTTTAAATTTTATACGTATTTATATGCATGTCTGTGTGACTTGAAAAAGATTATAATTCCGGGACAATGAAAATTGTAATATACAACGCTATTTTAAAGATATGGTGCCACACTTTAGGGAGGTTATTGCGTGAGAAAACGTTTGTATACCAACCCTTAGTCGAAAATATGCCGTTTCTCCCCTGGAGCCAGTTTGGTCCAAATACGTATTGCTATTTTGTTCATAATAAAAAACTTCGATATTTATTAGATAAAATATAGCGCTTATAGAGTTTTTGAACAAAAAATAATTCAAGTACCCTTTTTATTGTTCGTAACTATTTTTTGCTTTCTTAACAACGTGTTTTGTTCCCCTAGTCCTCTAGGGCAGGGCCTTTTGTGATTGGTTATTTTCAAACGTTCTTATTTCAGAAGCGCAAAGAGTTAATACTTTTTTGTAAAGAATCTTAGCTTCAGCATTGCACAAACTATACACACCTTTCCAGTGAGAAGCGAGTTCTGATACAGGCTGTATAAGAACCTGCGCTACAATGTAATTTTTTCAAAATTTTGCATAAATTTCTTATAAAGTTACCATTATTGCAAAATTTTGTTCAAGTTTTGTTTTGTAACGAAGTAACATTTCAAAACAAAATGAATATAAACATGTAGTTAATCATAAAATGCACCCCACTACCTTCGGTTTTGCTTTAAAGAAGCTAAACTAAAACTTTAACAAACGGTTGCAAACTTCATTACTCTGGAATGGAAAATCATTTCGAGCTTTTTCAATAATTTTGTTGCAACAAGTTCTACAATAATAATTTTACACAAGCAGCACTTTCTTTTAGGTAAATTCCAAACAGCTGACATAGATATTTTAACGAGAATTTGAGCAACATTTTTTTGAAGTTTTCTTTTAAACAAAATTGGTACTACAGATTTTTGGGGTAGTCAAACCTTGGTTTGATAAGACACGAGTGGAATTCATTTTCATAGTACTGTTAATGTCTTGGTGTTGAAACCAACTACAAAAAAATGTTTATCTAGGCTTTCTCAAATTCACTGTTGAGTTGGCATGGAGTTTTACTATTTAGATCATGGTATTGGTATCTAATTATGGTATAAAATAAAACCAAATTTATTGTTAGTACAACAATATATTCCACAATTTTGATCAGTAATCACAACAAAAAACATTTTTATAACCAACGAAAGAGGAAAAACGTTAAAAAATTTAAAAACTTCTATTTTTGTAATATTAAATTGACATACTTAATTTAAAACGTTACTGTTTTTCATATTTCGTTGTCTTTATGTATGTAGTACAATTTAGCTTTCTTATTACAATTCCAATAATCCAATAATTTAACAAAGCATTTAAAACAACATAATCTTAACATAATTATAAATTGTCAAGTGATTTTTAGGCCAATAAAGTTTCCAAAAATCTAACAATTCAACATTTCCCGGTCTTTTTTGCGACTTATGTCAATAAATTAAATAACAGGTTTAGTATAACACAAAATTACAACGTTATATCGCAAAATTCTATTACAATAATAACAAATTTCAAAAGACAGCAAACCGAAATACGAAAAAGAACTGTCAAAGGATTGAAATTAATTTTTAATTTATAAAAAACAAAAAAGTAAAGAACTAGATTTAAATTTTCAAATTTCTAAAAAATTTTTTTTCGTATTCCCTTAACAAAAAAATATCCATACAATAACAACGAAAGGTGAAACAAGCAAATACATAAAAACTTGTCACTATTTTTAGACCAAATATGTATCCCCAAAAATGTGACCATTTAAAATTTTTAAGACCGGGAGCAATTACTTATTCTATGTTTACAGAAAGTAAAGCGTTCACAAAACTGTGCTCTTTGACACAACACAATAATCGCTACATCACAATTACTTTGAGATCTAGAAAACTGGATGTTAACTTACTGTGAATCGCAAACCGAATGCAAAACAAAATCAAAACAGTTTTCCAAATCTCATTACATTTTAGGTACTTATTTAAATAATTAGCGAAAGTCGCATTTTTTACTCAAATTCAAGGTAGCTTTTACAAACTTCGAAAAAATGGTCTTCTCTTAAATGATTTTCTATTTTGCTAAAAATGCACGTCAAAAATCAAATGAATTAATCAAATGTTTGGAAAAGCTGCCTTACATTTCACAACTTCAGTATTTTAAATTGTATCTTTTCAAATTTTTGTTTTTTTATATTTTTTTATTTTGCATTGTTGTATTTTAGGTTTTTTTGTATTTTTTATTTTGCGTTGCTGTATTTTTTTTTAATTTTTTTACAGCAACTTTTGCATTTTTGTTTTACATTTTTTTTAATTTTTTTCAAACTACCAAAAATTTTGCACAATTGATTACAAACAGATTTATTGTTATTTCTATATTGGTAAAACAACAGAGAAATCACAACAATAAATCTGCTTCACATTCGGCCACTTAAATCTAACAATTTTTATTTAAATGACGCAATAGTAGGTACACCACATTACTATTGAAATTTGGAAAACAGAATGTCATTTTATTGTGAATCCAAATTCGAATACAAAACCAAATCAAAAGTTTTCCAAATCTCATTAGTCATTACAGTTCACTCTGAGGTGTATGTAAACAATTTGCGAAGTTTTTTATTTACAAGAATTGAGGTAAAATATGGGCAGCTTTTACAAACTCAGAAAAAAATGTCACAACAAATTTTGTAAAAATGTACCTCAAAAATTATTAAAATAAATGTTTGGAAAAGCTGCCTACCATTTTTAACCGTAGTTCTCGTATTTTTATTTTTTTTTAATGTTTTTGGTTTTCCTTTTTTAATTTTTATTTTGTTATTTTTATCTTTTTATTTTGTTTTATTTATTTCTTTTGTTTTTTATTTTTCATTTTTTTGTTTTTTATTTTATTTTGTTTTTTAATTTTATTTTGTTTTTAATTTTATTTTGTTTTTATTTTTTTATTTCGTTTTTATTTGTTCTTTTACTTTTGTATTTTATAATCTTTTTTTTCTATTTTTTTCAAACAAGTAAGAATTCTGCACAACTGATTGTAAACAGATTTACTGTTATTTCTGTGCTGGTAAAACAGAGAAATCACAACAGTAAATCTGCTTCACATTCGCCCACCTTAATCTAACAAATGTTATTTAAAATTGACTATGTTTTCAATGTGAATAGAAAATTAATAATGATGTCAAATTTGGAAAATAGAGATTCTTGAACAAAATAAAATTAAAACAAAAAATTGATAATCTCATTAAAAACATAGGTAATATAAATTTAAAACCCAAAAAAACTTGATTAATTTTACATATTACAAAATCGTTACAAACTTGGCAACTTTATATAAACAATTTGTAATTATGTTCTATTTTGAAGTTCTCCCTAAAAACAGAGACTTCATTAACATCTTAAAAAATTAAAATGTTGAAAAACTCACCTCGAAGATCGTTGAAGCAAGGTTAAAAAGTTGAGCAGATTACTTGCAAACATAACCAGCATTCAAAAATGATCTAAAAATATTGAATTAAAATAAGAATAAAGCGATCCTAAAAAATACTAACATGAAATGGTCTGCTGGTTTGAACAGTCGATCACAAATTGACTGTTTATCCAATCTGCTGTACGTTTTATTCTTAAGTAAACCTTTATCACACTGCAAGCTGTAGTTAATCTACATGTCTAAACGGAAATCGTGACATTTCATTTGAGACGAGTTTTCAGGCAAATCCAGTATTCAAGTCGAAATTTTTGGACTGAAGCCTTTTAACGGTACTGTCTTTCTTGCAATGTTTTCGCTAAAGACTTTCCATTACTGCGGTAAAATAGTAAGTCAACACAAACAAACAAAATGTTACAACTACCTTAGGCACTTTTTGGAATGAACCAACCGATGATATTTGAAGGACCATAAATTTTGCTACTGTCTAGTCGGGTCTAAAGCGATAATAAAATGTGAGGTATGTAAGGTGTTACTCGTATGTCTTGCTTCTTGTATCTTGTATGTGTATGATTTTGAAAACTTCAAACAGTACGTATACATTGCCCTGTAAAAAATTAAATTATAGTATCTCTTAAAATATTATGTAAAAATATATTATGAACTAAGTGTTTGTCTCTTGAAGCAAAAAAAAACACAACAAATCCAATCATGGAGAATCCAACACACTATTATTTTATACTTTAGGTAGGTACTATGAGTACTAACACTTTTGTAATAATATGTATTTTAGCTATTTCTAAACTGCTTAGTAGCTGATTTTTCATGTTAAACTTAAATAGTTACAAAATGACAAAAAATAATTACAATCAAAAAAATACCTTTAGAATGTTGTATGTGGTTAAATATCCACTGAATATATTTGATCGGAGATCCCATGGCTGCATAAAGTTCATTCATAATCTCTCTGGGCAGAGTGCCTCAATCACACCTGTATGTTGACAGATGATATCTTTGATAAAAATGTTTCAAAGTATGAACAAATCGTTGAATTGTTGTAGAGCTGTCTGTCGCAACTAAATATTTATCAGCAATCCACTGTGAAAAATTGCAAATAAAATCTAATTAGTATATATTATGAAGATCAGAGTTACAAATATGAACTCTGTTCAAACAGAACCCATTAAGTTAATTTTTTTATTAATGTAGTTGTAAAAAGTCATTAATACAATAATGATCCCAATGTTTGGTATCATCGTATCAAATGAAAATGTACGTTTTTACATAAACTGTGCAATCAAAAACGTAATTTAAAAAAAAGTAGTTTTCTTCAATTTCAAAATTGGATTTAATGAATCTGCTTGAACTAAGAACTACTGAAAACTATTGAAAAAAAAAATGGACAGGCTCACCTTGTTAGAGGCTCCGTAAAGGAACATCTCATTATTGACGGGTTAAATGACAAAGCGGCAGATCGACTGTTGACTATATGGTATAACAAGAGCTTTCAGACGATAAAACAATGTTTGCATTGTTTGATCTAATTTCTTTATTGCGATATTTGTTGTTATTCCATTTGAGACAAATTCTCAGGTAAATCCAATGGTCGAGTAAAAGTTTTCGAGCTGTGATCTTTTAACGGTACTGTATTTCTTGTAATGGTTTTAGAGTCAGACTGTTTCCATTACTACAAAACAATAGTAAAGTCAACTTAGTCAACATAAATAAACGCAATGTTACAGTTACCTTGAGCATAGTTTCAAATAATCCAATCGATGGCAGAAGTATAAATTTTGCTGAAGTCTCAACAAAAATATTTGTCATTAATTTAACCGCAAGTTCTAAAGCGATAGTAAAACGCTTTGTTGTAGATTTGTATTTCCAGAGTTTCCATGTAAGGTGCTATTGAGATTTCTCAGTTCAATATGTCGTCGAAAACTTGCAACTTCACCGTTAAACTGAACAATACGAATGCATTACCCTATAAATAATAAGATTTTAGTATGCCTCCAATAAATGTTTGAAAATTATTTCGAATTAGGCAAAATTAAACTTATAAGCCATAATTTTTAGTTGTGTAAAGAAACAGCAATACCAGTTGAAGAAGAGTCACAAAATGGCACGAACGAATTGAGTGTCAAAAGAATGTTAGATAGTGTGAGTGTTGCGCGTAGCGACAAGGTCCATAGGTAGTTTCTTAATTTGGATAAAACTACTAACTTTATTTATTATACGGGGTGTTATTAAGGAATGGCTAAACAATATTTCATATGGGAATTTGTCATGATCAGAACTATTGAGAGCCACTGTGGTAGTTTATTAGCAGTTCATTTGTATGAAAGGTTCGAATGCTGGTCCTGGCAAAAAAATTTAATAACAAAACATAAATTGAAATAGAAGAATAACGAAGTGAACCAAAAAGTTAATTTACCTTTGGTGTTTTGTCAATAATATTATTTACGCTAATTCTTATAATTCTAGTTCAGCAGTTCTCATGGTTTTTGAAAAAAACATGCATTTCTGAATTACAAAAATTGTACTTAATCGATTTGTTTTGCCATTCTCTGTCTACCTTTAAATTTTTACTAAACCATTCCATAACACGCTGTATACTAAAAGTGTATCGTTCGTAACATACCATAAGATTATTTATACTTTACAAGTACTAGAAGAACTAAATTTAATATCCAATGAGTATACTTACTTGACTAAAAATTCCATTAAAGCAGAAAGTTTCATTCATTTGCAATATATCCTTGTTGCCACTATGTTGATAGACGATCTCTTTGACACAAAGCGTTGAATTGTTTTTGAAGAGCCGTCGCAAACTAATATTTATCATCAAATCACTGTAAAAAATTACAAATCAAAGTCAGTTAACATTATAAAGATCACTGATTCAAGTAACAAATACAGGATGTTTCAAAATTGGAAAATTCTGAGTGCAGAGCACTGTAGAGAAACACTTTCGTAGTCCAGATATAGAAAAAAATTAAGATTGGGGGCTTCCCCACAATGGTTTGATGATCACTGTTTCAATTGCGTTTTCGTCGAATACAAGCTGAAAGTTTCAGTGTTTATTGCGATTAATGGTGGAGATGATTGTGGAAAATAATAACTAAATTTTTTTTAGTAAAAAATCTTAATTTCAATAATTTCCGTCTGATTTAAAAAAATATACGAAAATTTACGATTTTTTAACTTTAAAATGCTAGTTTTTCGAGAAATTATTTTATATTATTATTTTTTACAATCATCTACACCATAAATAACAATAAACGCTGAAATTTTTTGTCTACATTTGAAGAAAACGAAATTCAAAGTGCACTGTAAGTGTACATTCAAACTAATGTAACTTTATGGAAAAGTCCTCAATGTTTATTTTGTTTCTACATTTGGACTAGTGAAGTGATTCTCTACAATGCCCTGAACTCGGAAAACACCACTTTTGAGACACGCTGTATTGTCTATATTCAAACAGAAGTCATTAAGTTTATTTTTTTCTATAGCAGATGTAAACTATCATTTCATTTGAGTAGATAAAATAGCACTTTAACCGCAAGGATTGAAAAATTAAATTTACACATTCCAACATACTTAATTTAACTGCTATAGCAAAAATTGTGATTAAACACGACGATCAAGATGGGTTATCCACTCGTTAAATAAGTGAAACAGAAACTTTGCATTGAAAAAAGTAACTTCAAATAATTTTGAAAATTCAAATTTGGACTAAATGGTTCTGCTTGAACGTCCACAATAATTATTTTTTTTTTATTAACAAAAACTACTGAAAAAAAATGTACAGACTCACCTTGATAAATGCTCAGGAAAGGGCCATCTCTTAGTTGTCTTAGTAAAAGGGCAACAAGAAGAGTAAGTAGTCACTATAAACTTTTCTCCGGAACAGTAGTTATACGACTGCAGGCGCGCACAGCAAATGGGTTGGTGACAATATGGCAGAATACATACTTTCAGATGATTTGTTCCTGATGGAATTTCTTTATGGCGTAGACCCAATTTGTGACAAGGGTTGTACTATCTAGAGTTAGATGAAATTCAAGCTGAGTAAGCATAAACTGGTTCTTCTAATTTAGCACACTTTTCGATGTCAAAAACACTTTTCCCTTCTCTTTGTCTTCTTTTCTTAGTTTTGTTTATAGACACTATTTTCTAACACCTTTCTAACACTATTCTAACACTATTTTCTACTGAAGACACATCTAAGCACTATTCACTGTTTACGTCAAAACTCACCACTGTATTGTTAACTAAACTATAAGTGAATTTGAACAGACACTGAACTAAAAATGAAATGAACTTAAAATAAACAGGAACTGACTGAAAATTGGTTTTCAACTCCTCTTCAACTGTCATCCACGTGTTCTTCCTTTAATATAAATTGAGTTCCAATAAAGAGTTTTAGAGGTTCAAACAAACTGTTCCTGGGCAGACTGGGCAGGCAATAAACTGATTCTTCAAATTTCGCAGATTTTTTTTTTGAGGCCCAAAGCACTTTTCACTTCTCTTTGTCTTCTTTTCTCAGTTCCATTTGAAAACACTATTTTCTACTGGAGATACAACTCACTGTTCATGTCACCACTGTATTGTTAACTGAATTAAAACTGAACTTAACCAAAACTTGAACTAACACTGACACTGAACTGTAACTGAGTAAAACTAAACACAATAAAATAGAAATAAAACTAACACTGAACTTAACAACAAAAACTAAACTGAAAATAAACTGACAATCAAAATTAATCAACACTGGCTTTCAACTCTTCTTCAACTGTCATCCAAGTGGTCTTGCAAGTGAAGAGCTATCAGAGCTTAAAAGGTCTAAATAGAGATACCACGTTTCAACCCTTGCAATTCTTGCAATGTCTTTTCTTTTAATCCCCGGGCCCCGCCCCGCCAGGGGTAGTGAGGCACGTCCTTAAGGATGAATTTGCCTCTCCTATTTCTTCAACTTCAATTGCAAAACAAATCTATAAAATTCTAAAGTTCTTCCAGAAAATGCAGGAAATGCAGAAAAATGACATTTGGTTTCCCAAAAGATCAATTTAACAAAGGCGAAGAGCGTTATCCACCAAATTCCCAAACAGCCATCTACTGTTGCTGATTTCAGGTCGTTCACATGGTTCATGGATTCAGAAAGAATTCACACTCAATTTTTCAATCCCATTGAATGCACACCAGGAAGAAACAACTCCCGTTGGTGCTCCTGAAGGCTTCACTAGACTAGGTGAAGAAGGTCTGGAAGGTGAACATCGTCTACAGCCTGATGGTCAAAAGTGAGAAACCGAGAAAATGAGGCAAAAGCAGGTCAATGCCACTGCTGCCAACGATTCCATTACAGGAACTGCATAGCAGAACAGTGATGTGTCAAGTTCATGACCAAAAACACATTTTGTAGTCCCAATTTATGACGACACTTATACTATCTAGAGTTAGATGGCATTCAAGCTGAGCAAGCTATAAACTGGTTCTTCTAATTTAGCACACTTCTCGAGGTCCAAGGCACATTTAACTTCTCTTTGTCTTCTTTTCTTGGTTCCGTTTATAGACACTATAAACACCGTTTATAGACTAACACTATTTTTTACTGGAGGCACCTTTAAGCATCGTTCACTGTTTACGTAAAACTCTCCACTGCATTGTTAACTGAACCAAAACTGAATTTGAACAGACACTAAAACTGAACTAAACTGAAAATAAATTAAAACTGACTAAAAATTAATTAATACTGGTTGCGAACTCCTCTTCAATTGTCGTGTCCTTCCTTTAAAATAAATTAACTTCAAGAAGAGGGTTACAGAGGTTCAAACGATTCGTTCCTAAAGCATTGCCTGATGGAACTTCTTTATAGCGATCGATGTGTAGTTCAAAAATTTGCGATGACAGTTCTACTACCGAGGGTTAGCTGGCATACAAACTAGGCAAACGATAAAAACTGGTTCTTCTAATTTCGCAGACATTTTCTAAGACACAAAGCACTTTTCACTTCTCTTTGTATTCGTTTTTCGGGAGAAGACATTTATCTTAAACACTAGTTTCTATTGAAGGTACAACTCACTGTTCATGTTCATCACTAAATTGTCTGCTGAATTAAAACTAAACTTAAGTGAAGCTGAACTATCACTGACTGGACTGCAAATGAACTGGAACTGAGTAAAACTAGACACAATAAAACAGGAATGAAACTAACACTGAACTTAACAGAAACTGAAATGAAAACAAACTGACACTCAAAATTAATGAACACTGGCTTTCAACTCCTTGCACGTGGTCTTCCTTTAAATTAAAATAGGAAATAAAGGACTACCATGTTTCAGCCCTTGCAATTCTTGCAATGTCTGGGCAACTTACCAAGAAAAAATAGAGCAATTCTTTTCCTAAAGTAAAATCATAGAAAAACAAAAGGACACCGTTGGTCAGATTAATTCTTCGATTCCTCTACTTTTTCTTATAATCCCCGGGCCCCGCCCCGCCCGAGGTAGTGAGGCACGTCCTTAAGGATGAATTTGCCCCTCCTATTTCCTTAACTTCCAATCGCAAAATGAATCTATAAAATTCCTTAAGTTCTTTTTGAAAATGCAGGAAATGCAGAAAAGTGACATTTAGTTTCCCAAAAGATCAACTTAACAAAGACGATAAGTGTAATCCACCAAATTCGCATACAGCCACCCCTACTGTCGCTGATTTCAGGTCGTTCACACGGTTCACAAGGATTCAGAAAGAATTCCATAGCACACTTTCACACTCCAGTGGCACTATGGCTGTTTATAGACACTTCTCTCAAACTCTATTTTTTACTGGAGGCACTACTCACTGTTCAAGTCACCACAATACTTTTAACTGAACTAGAATTATTGGAACTGAGTTGAACTAAACACAATAAAACTGGAATGGAACTAACACTGACCTGTACCTAAACTAGAACGCAACTAAAACATTAATCTGGCACTGAACTGAACTAAAAACAAACCAAAACTGACTGAAAATGAACTAATAATTGGTTTTGAACTCCGTTTCAATTATTGTAACCCATGTAATCTCCCTTTATATTAAATTCACTTCAGGTAAGGGGATACTGAGGCTAAAAATTTCAAGTAGGAACACGATGATTCAACCCTTGCAATATCTGAGCAATTTACTTGATGTACCCATTGGCTGATGGAACTTCTCTATGGCAAGTCTATGTATAGTTCAAATTTGCGACGACAGTTGTACTAGAGTTAGCTGGCAGCCAATCTGAGATAAGTGTGGTGCTTTTAATTTCCAACACACTTTTTTGAGGCCCAAAGAATTTTCACTTCTTCAGAGCCACTATTGCTGTCTCTAGACAATTGTGTGTTAAACACTATTCTCTACTGGAAGCATTAAGCGCCACTCAATGATATCGTCAAACTCACCACCGAGTTAATAATACTAACTGCATTAAAAGTGAACTGAAAAGAAACTGAAGCTGATCTAACAGTGATGTGCTGCTTTACCAAAAACCAATCTACCACCTACAGACGAAAAATGCAAAAATAATATAATAGAATATTTGGAATAGCACATGCGACGAGACATCGAAAATAAAAAAATTTTTTTTTAGATAATTTCAACCTCAACCTATCCATCATAATGATAAAAAATGATGCTTGGAACGATGGAATACACCAACAGAGGAAAATTACTCGGGGTATAGGAAGAAGCATAACCAATCTACAATGAAGTGAAGAAGTTCCATCAGTGGGCCATGAACCTTTAGTTTTAGGTAATGTTCAATAATATAAAATCCTCAATGTATGTATTATAGGATGAAACAATCCAACAATTGTATTCCAGGATTCATTTAAGCACTATAGCAGCAACTGCAATGACAGACAAAAAATTCAGAAAAATCGGCAAGTTTACGAAAGACAAATAAAATGCTCCAACAAAGCAGAAGTTTCTCAAACATGATTTTCCCAGAAATACCTTTTCAAAGTAGGACATTCCCAAAACGTTAAAAACGAACAAAGTAAAACAGGTAACATCACTAACATTTCGTCGAAAACGCATCGAAGAGGTAGAAAATTATGAAATAAAAAAAAGCAAAAACTTATACCGAGATTTGTAATGTGCAGAAACACAACGCAGACCACTACTAATAAAACTTCGGCAAAGCGTATGAGGTAGAGAAGTAAGAACTATTGAACAGTCTGTGTTTACGCCTCGACCAAATAATGCAGAAAAAACGAGCGTTCAGAAATCATTTTAAAATACCGTGACAAACTTACTTTGAAAAAAAAAACGTACGAGCGAAATTCGACACAGAATTAAATTAAAAGAGAAAACCCCCTTTTAGACATTCATGATGATTGATTATGATTGATGATAATTTATAATAATTTATGATGATGTATGTTGAAGTATGATGATGCATGTACGTATGAGGATGCATAATGATGTATAATGATGAAGAATGATGTATAATTTATAATGATTCCAGATGATGTATGAGGATGTATGATGATTTACGATGATGTACGATGCTTTGTGATGATGTATGAAGATGTATGATGTGTGATTTATGATGATTTCTGATAATTTATGATAAGTGATGAAGCATGATTATGTATGAGAATGTATGATAATTTACGATGATGTATGATATGACAATTTATAGTGATTTATGATGATATATGATGTGAGGATGTATGATGAGTTACGATGATATACAATAATTTATGATGTGTGATGAAGTTCATGATGTATGATGATGCATGATTATGTATGATGATGTATGATGATGCATGATTATGTATGATGATGTATGAAGATGCATAATGATGTATGATTGATGATTTCTGATTATGTATGAGAATTATGATAGTTTAGGATAAATAAATAAATAAATTTATGACAAATGATGATCTACTATGATGTACGATGATGTGTTATGATTTCCGTTGATGATTTCTGATGACTATTTATGATTTCTGATGATGACTGATTTATGATGTATGAAGATCTATGATTATGTATGATTTATGATGATGTACGATGAAGTACAGTGAAATATGATGATTTGCGATGATATATGATGAATTATGATGACGTATGATGATGTATGCGAATGTACAATGATTTACGATGATGCATTATTATGTATGATGATTTACGATTATATATGATATAGTGACGTATGAAGCTGTATAACGATGAAAAGTGATGATATATGATAATGTGTGAGGATGTGTGATAAGTTACGATGATATATGATAATTTATGAAGAGTGATGACTGATGATTGATGAAGTATGATGATGTATGAAGATGCATACTGATGTATAATTTATCGTGAAGTATGATTTGTAATGAGTCCTGATGATATATGAGGTTTATGATTTAGGAAGAATGAATAAATTTCTGATGATTGATGCTTTACTATGATGTAGGATGATGTGTGATGATGTAGGTTGATAGGTTCTTATGATGAATGATGAGGTATGATGATGTGTGTTGAAGTATAGTGATTACGATAATGTGTGATAATTTATGATCATATATGATCATTTATGATGACGTATGATAATGTACGAAGATGTACGATGATTTACGATAAAGTATGAAAACGCATGATTATGTATGATGATTTATGAGTAATGATGATGTATGAGTATGTACGAAGATTTACGATAATGTATGATGCATTATAATAAAATAAAGAATATATATATATTAGATATTATAATAAAGAATTAACTGAAGAATTATTAGAAATCAGAAAATCCTTATCAAAACTTCAAGTTCCAAATATAAACAACCCTTACAGTCAAATTTATGAGAACCATCAAAAAATCTATATCCTTCTAAACGAGAAGTACAAACAAGACCATCTGACAAGAAATTCTATTCTCAATACTCGGATAGCTACCATTATTCAAAAATAACGAAAATAAGTAACATTTTAGATGAAATAATTATTAAGTTGTCGCCAATCAGTTTATACACATCTTACCCAAAATTAGACATGACTCAACATTCAACAAGCCTATGAGCATCATAAAATAACACTAACAGAAGTTCCTTATGAAAAGATTACATCATTTCTGACAAGATGAAAATCTTAATTTCACGAAAACCGAAAACACATAACAGCCACGACAAAATATTGAAGATAAAACAAATAATGAATTCCATTAGGTTAAAGGCCAAATTGTTTAGGTATAAACAGAAAATCCTTAAACAAAACTTATTAAAAAAATAAACACTGAAAATTTAAAAAGGAATGGTGTCGAGATTATGAGCAAATATGAGAAGAGAAAATATAATATAATTCTTACTTCAGACCATCGTGCATTATACACACACACAATCAGAAAGACCAATTGTCTTTTATCCTATTTTTTTTTTCGAATATATGATCGACGAATTTGGAAACTATAATCAGAATTTTTAAGAATGAAATATTCTACTAAAAACACCACACAAGCAGTTTTAGCCCACCACAGCCCCTAACCGAAACTTTCAACACGAAAATTAAGACTTTAATTAAGTACTCAATAAATCCCATTAAAAAGGGATGACGAAATAGTTTGAACGAAGTGACATGAGTGTTAGTTACGCCAATTTAAATAAAACCACCAAGTTGATCAGTTGGCAAGTCTTGATAGATATTATTAAAAAAAAACATAACCCTCGCAAATTCTACATGATCTAATCTTTTTAACCGATGAATATGACGAAAATCAAATCACAAGAATTTGGACCATAATGATGCCGAACCACTGAAGCGCTTTTAACAACCAAGTACGAGATAAAACATTATTGAAAGAAAAATCAATCCAAAATGTAAATAAATCGCAACAATTTGCAAATAATCCAGGGTATGCCAAACTGAAGTCCTCCCGAAAGAAAACTAAAAATGATACTTTTCCAGATCACCACAATTTATAGATGAATTTACGACATGAATGACAAAAATCGCAGTCACAATCACACCTTTTATAGTTCCATCGCTGAACCAAAACTTCTATGTGAAATTCAACAATTAAACTACTATAACTGACAATTTAATGTTTAATAATATTTTAACTGTTACATTTTCAAATCCAATTTCATCAATAAGCGGAATTATAGATTAATAGACAAATGTTGTAAACCAAGAAATTTTATGTCAATCAATAACCACAACGAGCATTACAGAAGAAGAAGCTACCCCTTAAGAAAATACAGTAATGTTGTTTTTGTTGAAGTATTTTATTACAATGCGAACTGAGCAATAATATAAACATGGAAGAAAATAATAAAGTTAGACCAAAAAAACTAAAATGAAAACGATGTACGAATCACTGGGCATGTAAATAGATTAGAAAATTTTAGACGAAATTCACAATTTACACCCCCCGATCGTAAACCAACTGGAGGCAATCTCACTTCAAAATTAGTTAGATGAAGACTCAGATGAGAAGAAATCGTTTCTAAAAAATGAAAATTAAACACTAGTACAGACGCCCTTACTCCAATACAAATTAACACCTTTAAAAAAACAAAATAGTACGTAACATTTTAAGTTCGATTCTATAGTATGTAACGAAGAAACAACTGAAAAATTATTAGAAATTAAACTCTAGAAATTATCAGTTACAAAAATACAAATAACCCTAGCAGCCCAATATTAGAACCAACAAAAAATTTAGAACCTTCTAAACGAAATTCCTCTAAAGTTAAGTACAAATAAGACAAGATACAAGACGTTCACATTTCAGAAATCCTAATGAAATATTTATTTTAAATATGCTCTCAAAATCATCGAGACAAATTAACCTGTACCCAAATCTTTGAAAATCAAAAAACGAAAATTGGAGCAACTACGTGAACTAGATTCAACATTAATGAAAAAACTTTTTGGACCAAAATGAAGTCGAACGATATAGTAATAATAGAACCATTGAAGAATCAAGCAGAAGTTAAAAAATTGTCATGTGTTATGTTATCGCCATCCACGTGCCGTGGATCAGCATGAAACCTTCCATAAGGATCTATTGACGACACGCGCTTTCCAACACCGTGGTCATCAAAAACCTTGCAACTCCTGCAGTTATTATTATTATAAATTCAGATCAGGAAAATACGCATTTTCAGTCTGGAACATAATCTTGAGTCGTGGTGCTGCCTGTCGTTAATTTCAAGCCATTCGTAAAATTGTAAAAGTTATAATTAATTAATAACAAGTGAAATAATTGTAAAAGTGAAGTTGTAACAATAAATATAAAGTGTAAATAAAAATAGTGAAAATAAATAGTTTTTTAAAAAATAATTTGTTAACGCTCCCACGTTAACTGGCGCAGTCGAAGTAGGATTCACAAAGGATTCACAGAGGACAATTCCCAAAGGATTCCTTGTATTTTAATACTTTATTGTGAAGAACAATTTTTGGATATTTTCGAGCCGCGAGACAACATCGCTCAACGCCGAAATACCAAAGTTTCAAGAGTTGAAGAATATTGAAGATTTTTACGAAGACATTATTGAAGATTTTACCGAAGACATAATTGAAGATAATTGAAGGTCTTTCTTGAAGATATTCCCTTGAAGATTTTACTGAAGATTTTTGAAGATTTCGAATTTCGAGTTTCCGGACAAACATCGCTGGACTCTCCTAATTCCACATATTGAAGATTGGAGTATTTCTGGACAACATCGCCGGAGGTCAATTCCAATCTCAATTCCCGGAACCTAAGACTCAGAGGACAAAAATCGCCGGATTCTTTCGTTCCTTGAACCCAATGAAGAATTGCACAAAACTGTGAGTAATACTCGTTTCCTTAACCAATTGCATGTCAGATTCCTCAATTCCAAGTCCACCAGACTCAAGCTCAGACTCAGAAATAAACGAACTCGAAAATTTAATTAAAAACTTAATTATTGACGAATTTAACATAAATACACAGACTCATAGAGAAAGAATGGCTCAACAATTTCAATCAGAATATTTAAAAATAATTCCACAATTCAACGGAGAACCATCAGAACTTGCAGATTTTATCGCAGCATGTGATCTTCTAATAAACACATTTTCAGACCCAAATCAAGAAGCTTTCATAAACAAATTTATATTAACCTCAATAAAAACAAAATTAATCGGAGAGGCAAAATTCACTATTAAGAGACTTAATGCTATTAAAACAAGAAAGCGAAACTCCGCAACAATTCTGCCATCGTTGTCAAGATATAAAAAGTTTATTATTGTCTAATTTAGCAGTAACCGAGTTGAATGAAGCTGTCAGAGCTGTGAAACGTGAAATGTTCGACAAGTTAACATTAAAAGCATTTTTAAGCGGACTAAAAGAGCCACTTGGTTCAATTATAAGATCGCGAAATCCACAAACTCTAGAACAAGCCCTTTCCAAAATTCTCGACGAAGAAAATATTCTTTATGTGAAAAATCGAACAAATTATTTAATTCAAAACAAAACCAGAGAATACAGGTCAAACAATACCCCGACTCATTTTATTAATAGAAATGCTGAACCGCAATCGCATCAACGTCCTTTATTAACTTCTCAATCGCGCAATCAGAATTTTCGAGGCCAACAAAATGTAAGACCGAGATTTAACACGAATAATTACAACCAAAATCAAAGAAGAACTTACCAAAATAATCCACAAAATTATTCTCAGAATTATCCGAGAAATTATTCACAAAATTTTCCAAGGCAAAGTTACCAAAATCAATACCAAAACCAGTTCCCCAATCAACAACGAAATTTCCAAAATAATCCCCAAAATAATTTTCAAAATGTTCAAAATCAACAACCGCGCAACACACAAAACGTTTTCCAACCAAACCCAAATCGTAAATTTCCAAAACCAGTTCCAATGGAAACTTCCACAATCAGTCGAAACAATCAAATGAGACAACAACCACAAAGACAACCCTCTCAACAAAGACCAAATTTTACTTTTGAAGAATTATATTATCAAGATGCAGAAAACCCTGAAAATCAAATAAATGAAAACACAGAAGAATTTGACGACATAAATAATTTTGCTGAAACAAACAATTTTCCCGAAACAGAAAATAAAAATCCTTCCCAAAATTTTTGGATACAGCCTCCAATAAACAATCAAACGTAATTGAATTAAATATTGACCGGAATTACATTTCAAAACTACCATACATAATTCTACCCGAATTTAACGCAAAGATGATGATAGATACAGGCTCCGCAAAAACACTTTTAAGTCCAAAAATCGCACAAAATTTTTATTCAAATTTAATAGTCTCAGATCCTTTTGAAATACATTCAGTTCATGGAACAACACGTCATAAAGCAAGTGCAACAATTCCCCTTTCAAAAATTTTCGAAAGACCAGATTTGAAACACAAACATTATCTTGTCGATTTTAACCCAAAATATAATGGATTAATAGGCATAGATTTGATCAGAAAATTAAATGCATCCCTCGATTTTGGAAAGAAACTTTTTGTAACAAATAAAGTAAAAATACCAATATATTTTGAATCAGATGAAATAAAAAAGAAAAAACCAATTTTTAAAGTCACTTTACCCCCAAGATCAGAACAGATAATAAACATCCCTGTTGATAAAGACATAAATGAAGAAATTTTATCATATATCAAATTTAAAGAAGTCGAAATACCGTCATCATTCGTCACAGTAAAAAATCAAATCGCGACAACCACAATAATCAACCCCACAGAAAAAGAATTATGTTTTATGCTATTCGAACCATTAAAAATTGAGGCGATAAACACTTTTTATATAAACCCAGAACCAATAATAACCCCAATCGACTCAAATATTGACCAACAATTAAAGGAAAATTTGAAAAATATCAGAATATCACATTTAAATTCAGAAGAACAAAGACAAATCAAAAATTTATGCTTTGATTACAGAGATATATTTTATTGTGAAAACTTACCTCTAACTTTTAACAATCAAATTAAACATTACATCCGAACAAAAGACAACAACCCAATATTTACAAAAACTTATCGATACCCAGAAATTCACAAAGAAGAAGTGAGAAAACAAATAAATTCAATGCTAACTCAAGGTATAATCAGACCATCAACATCACCTTGGTCCAGTCCAATTTGGATTGTCGAAAAAAAAATTAGATGCATCAGGAAAAAAGAAATGGAGATTAGTAGTAGACTATCGAAAATTAAACAAAAAAACTGTTAATGATAAGTACCCTTTGCCAAACATAACTGACATTTTAGATAAACTTGGAAAAAGTATATATTTCACAACCCTCGATTTAGCATCCGGTTTCCACCAAGTTCAAATGAACCCCGATGATATAGAAAAAACCGCCTTCAGCACAGAAAATGGTCATTATGAATACCTAAGAATGCCTTTTGGTTTAAAGAACGCGCCCGCAACATTTCAAAGAGTTATGGATAACATTTTAAGAGGAATTCAAAATGAAAAATGTTTTGTTTATTTAGATGACATAATAATATTTTCAACATCACTCGAGGAACATATTGTCCGACTCAAAGAAGTTTTTGAAAGATTACGAAATGCAAACTTTAAAATCCAGTTAGATAAAAGTGAATTTTTACGAAAAGAGGTCGCATATTTAGGTCATATTATAACACCCGAAGGAGTTAAACCGAACCCCGAAAAAATCAAAGCTGTAATAAAGTACCCAATACCAAAAACACAAAAAGAAATCAAATCATTTTTAGGATTACTTGGATATTACCGAAGATTTATTCCAAATTTTGCTCTTTTGACAAAACCCTTAACCAAATGTTTGAAAAAGAATTCCAAAATTGAACATAACGAACAATTCATTAAAAGTTTCGAAACATGCAAACAAATTTTAATAAACCATCCAATTTTGCAATATCCAGATTTTACACAACCTTTCATTTTAACAACAGACGCTTCAAACGTAGCGCTTGGTGCTGTATTATCTCAAGGAAAATTAAGAGAAGATAAACCAATAGCATATGCCTCCAGAACATTGAATGAAACCGAACAAAAATATTCCACAATTGAAAAAGAGCTTTTAGCAATCGTTTGGGCAACAAAATATTTTAGACCCTATCTTTACGGAAGAAAATTTACAATTTATACCGATCACCGCCCACTTCAATGGCTTTTCTCATTAAAAGAACCAAATTCAAAACTAGTCAGATGGAGGTTAAAATTAGAAGAATACGACTACGACATTGTTTATAAAAAAGGCAAATATAACACAAACGCTGACGCATTATCTCGCATTCAAATTTATCCAATCGAAATTGACGCAAAATCAACAGCAGTACAACCCGATGACGAACTTGAACAATTACTCAATGAAATAATTGAATCTGAAAACAGAGAATTAAGAACTCCCGAATCTTTACCAACTCAAAATTTAAATTCCCCAATTAGAGCGCAAACACCAGAAAATTTATTAACAGAACTTGAAACTGTAAGATCAAACTCAAGTCATAATTCACAAATACCAGGTCCTAGCGGTACTCAAAGACACATTTCAACATCTACCTCAACTTCAAATACATCTCGACGTGAAAACTTACCAAAAACCAAAACAATTGACATTTGTGAGGATGCAATCGATCGAAAAGAACGACAAATTTTTATAACAACAGTTTTCCAAAACCCTCAAAAACCGAAAATTACAAAAGAAAACGGTATGACAATAATTAAAGCCCAAATTTCACAAGAAAATAATAATGAAGAGATCAAAAACTTATTAATAGAATTTTGCGAACCCAAAAAACATTATTATTGCTTTTTTGATAATGAAAGAATGTATAAAGATTTTTGCAGAACATTTTCGAAAACATTCAATGATGATGCCCCAATATTAAAACGATGTACAAAAAGAATTACCCTTGTCACAAACAAAGATGAACAGCAAGACCTAATTAAAAATCACCATGAAGGAAAAACCAACCATCGCGGAATAAGAGAAACATATACTAGACTTCAAAGACTATATTATTGGCCGAAATTAACTCTAGACGTATCAAATTTTATCAATAAATGCGAAATTTGTAAAAAGACAAAATACGAAAGACACCCTCCAGAAATTCCATTAAAAGTAACACCAAAAATTGACTCTCCTTTCCAACAACTTAACATTGATTTATTCACAATCGAAGGAAAAACATTTTTGACAATAATTGACGCTTTTACAAAATTAGCTCAAGCCTACCCAATTCGAAGTAAAAACGCAATCGACATAAGCGACACATTAATTGTTTTCTTTTCACATTACGGAATCCCAGAAAAAATAACTTTTGACTCAGGAACAGAATTTCAAAATGATACAGTCCAAAAACTTTTAGAAACACACAAAATCAAAATTCATTTTACAACTCCAAGACATCCTCAATCAAATGGTTTAATCGAAAGATTTCACTCAACAATAACAGAACACTACCGAATTTTAAAACAAAACTTTAATGACCCTCCAGATAAAACAATGATTTATGCAATATTAGGTTACTACAACAACTCAATTCATTCAGTAACTAATTTGACACCTTTAGAACAACTTTTCGGACATACATCAACACGAAACCCTTTCGACTTATATCATAACGTAAGATACTTTCAACAATACCATGTTGACCATAAAAATCGAATGAAACTGATTTACAATGAAATGACGAAATTAATGCAAATGCAAAAAGAAAAAGTAATTAACAAAAGAAACGCACAACCGGAACGAACAACATTTAAAATTGGACAAACAGTTTTCGAAAGAAATCCCCTTGCCGATCGAAACAAATCATAAAACAGATATTTAGGTCCATTCATAATTGAATCAATTAATAACGACAACACTTGTATCTTAAAAAACCAAAATAATCAAAGAAAGAAAGTACACCTTGATAATTTAAGACCCCCTGTTCCAGGATTATCTTCTGGATCCTCATCACCCAATCCTTCCAGTCCCCGAAATTGACAAAAATAACGGAAAATGCCGGACTTTTACCACAAAAGTTGGGTATAGCAAAAAACATAATAGATCATTGGACCTTCATAAGAATATTTGATGTAGATAATCTTATCTCAGAGTATAATAATCTTAGAAACAAAGTATATAATCATCTTTCAAATGTAGAAAATAGATTTAATTCCAGTAACTCAGATCATTTTAAAAAAGACCTATTACATTACAAAACTATTTTAAACGAATTATTTATCCAAATAGATGAAAGAATTTTACAATTATTTCCCAACACAATTTCAGAAAACAAAAAGAGGAATACTTAATATTTTCGGAAGTGCAATAAAAGCAATAACAGGAAATTTAGATAATGAAGACGGCAAACGATATGAAGAAATGATTTCAAAATTACAAGCAAAGCAAAATAAACAAAAATTATTACTTGATGAACAAATTTCCCTAACAACATCTGCAATTGAAAAATTCAACATCACAATTTCTAAATCAATCAATTAATTTTTGCAAAAAGAATTGCTGACATCGAAAAAATAGTAAATAAAACAGTCACCACAGGATTTGACCTTTATCCTCTTGTACACTTGCACAGTATTTTCATTCAAATAATCACATTTTCGCAAGAAATATTAAGAATTCTGGAAAATTTAGAGACAGCAGTCAGTTTCGCCAAACTCAATACTCTGCATGATTCAATAATAAACCCCGAAGATTTGTTGCATGAGTTGAAAATAGTAAAGGAGAATCTTAATGATAAAAATTTAGCTTTTGAACCCAGAAAGGAGAACATCTTGCTCTATGAGCGAATAATTGAAATTAAAGCATATCAAAAAGACAGAAAATTAACGTTTATTTTTGAGGTTCCTTTAACTGAATTCCAAAATTATCATTATTACCAATTATATCCTTTTCCAATCTGCTCAAATCCAAAATCTTGTCAAGTCATAATTCCGTCACACAAATTCCTTTTCCTTAACGAGTATTATTTCACATTGACCAACGAAAAATATAACGAAGTGAAACCCGGAGATTACATTTGCAATTTACCACAAACTACAAAAATATCTCAAGACGCTCCATGTGAAATTCAACTTCTGAAATTTACTCAAAAATATCAAGTTTGCCAAATCCTCCACATCCAAATCAACGACTTACAAATACAAAAAGTGGACAAAAATCAGTGGATTTGAACCGAACAACCAGTAACATCAATTTGTAATCAAGATGAAGAATCCCTGTCAATAAAAGGAAGTTATGTAATCGTCGTTCCTGATGGATGCAAACTCCAAATCAATTCGACAACTCTCCAAACCTATCAAAATCCGGATTTTCCGAAGATTCCCATTTAACTCCCGAAAATTGAAATCTCTGAAATGGATTCAGGAAAAGAAAACTTTCTCCACTTAGAACCTCTCGAACTTGAAAAAATCGACTTAAACAACCTTCAACCCGTGTATCATCAAAAGCAACAAGTCCAAGAAACCCTCCGAAGAGAAGATGATGAACCAATTTCATACAACACAAATATTTGGACAATCTTAATCTATGTTTTGTTGTTAGCTACTGCTCTCTATTTCCTATGGACTAAATGTCTCCACCCTCGATATATGACGAGAAAGCTCAACCAACAAGCCGCCGCAAGCCAGCCCCCGCCGTCTGCAATTCCAATTGAAAATTTGTCTTCTCGTACGATCCCCAAATTTCCAATATAACGGGGGAGGTGTTATGTTATCGCCATCCACGTGCCGTGGATCAGCATGAAACCTTCCATAAGGATCTATTGACGACACGCGCTTTCCAACACCGTGGTCATCAAAAACCTTGCAACTCCTGCAGTAATTATTATTATAAATTCAGATCAGGAAAATACGCATTTTCAGTCTGAACATAATCTTGAGTCGTGGTGCTGCCTGTCGTTAATTTCAAGCCATTCGTAAAATTGTAAAAGTTATAATTTATTAATAACAAGTGAAATAATTGTAAAAGTGAAGTTGTAGCAATAAATATAAAGTGTAAATAAAAATAGTGAAAATAAATAGTTTTTAAAAAATAATTTGTTAACGCTCCCACGTTAACTCATGGAAAAAACAATTAAAAAATTTAGCAAATTACTGGAACAAAATTACAAATTGAAACAATCCTGAAAACATAGTTGCAATATCCAATAAATATGATACTGTTAAAAATTTATCATTATTTAAAAAAAACGCAATATTGGAAAAATATTTTAGAATTTAAATTTAAATTTTAATGGCTTTGAGAAGAGCCAGCCAAATTACTTGTGGTAAGTAACTCAATGAAAACTATTTATGGTGCAAAATTTGATTGTTAAAATTAAAAGTTGAAGTTTTGTCAAAATTTACGACGTTTATGGACTTTGAATCCATCTTTTGCGGGTTTTCAGGTCGAATCCGTTCTTTTAGGTGTTTATGGAACCGCTTAAATTTGCATTATTTTTCTCATAAAAAAGAATAAATAAAGAACATATCTTGGCAATAATTATTTATGAGAAGCAGAATTAATTTTGAACCGTTTATTTTCCAATTTTCAAAATAGGTAATCATAACCACTCATAAGGTTCTACCATTACCATTACACAACTTGAAACACAAAAGGTAGTGTTAACTAGAAAATTTAGTGCAATGCATTTTCAAAATACTACCAATTTATAAAGTTTTACAAGAAACAACAGATTTCAGTTAGTAGGGAAAGAAATAATTGCTTCATAGGCAAAAATAAAGCCATTTTTATTCCTATTCTATTTGCTGAATAACTAAATTGTGTAAATCGCTCGAAAAACTTGAAAATAAAACAACTCCGACTTAAATTTGCGACTGAGTAATTTTCGCAAAATAACTGAGTTAAAATGTAGATTTTCAATCGCAGTTAGCGAATTTTCGTTCGGTTTAACCAAATCTCCTAAAAGAAGTGAGTTTTTAAAGTCTTTTTTCTCACAAAGTTTAGTAATTGGCAGTGATTTTTGGTTAATTTTTAATAAGGGCGGTTTTGGCTCAAAATAAGAATTTATAAATAACTATTGTCGCAATTTAAAGGTTTAGGAAAAGAAAAAATCCTGCCTTGAGTTGAATTCTCCCAAGTCAGCTAAAGTGCGAGACTAAATGAAAATTAATGTGCAATTTAGAACTCCAATCCAGCCAAAACACTTACATCAGGCGCTTCGACTAACAATTTTTTTACGACATAAGCGAGTTATTAAGCCGATTGTTTTTGTATTTATCAAACTACCAGCACGACTCACTTTCATGCAGGGCGATTTTTCGTACAATTTTCAGCACAATTTATTAATATTTTTATTATTCCAATGATTTTTAAGATGATTTTTCATAAACACTTAATCAACAGAATTTTTCAAAATGTCAAAATATTTACTAATATGACGTAATTTGATGGTCGTAGTATTTTTTTTAATATCTTTGGCGAAATAACGACATTTTCGAAAAAAATGACAAACTACCCGGAAAAATTATGATCAAGAATCATGCAAAAGTGGCCACCTACCTTTAGGAATTGTGAAAACTCTAAAAATCGTCAAAAACAACATCATCATTTAAGAACGGAAAATGTTTCAAAAAAACTTTTAACACTAACTTGTTTCGTCTACAATCACCGCACTTTTGCAAATGACTAATGAGCAAGTAGTGGGACTTGGGAGGTGTGAAGGGCGATGGGAGGGAGTGGGAAAGATTGGCGGGAAGGGACAGTCAGACGTTCTCACAGTAACAACTGTAAAAAAAAAATCGCCAGGGTCGAACTGGCTACAGAGGACAGAAGTACAGGCCCGTGTGCAGGACCCAAAAATTGCACCTAATACAGAGCACCAATTTTGCACCAAAATGATCTCGAACAATATAGCAATAATAGAACCATTGAAAAACCAACCAGAAGTTAAAAAATTGTCATGCAAAAATCAATTATAAATTTTAACAAATTATTCGGAAAAATATTACAAATTGAAACAATCCTGAAAAAACTTAATAAGTGAATCGTGACACTAATGTTATTTCACAACAGAAATGATACTTTTCTAAATCACTACCGCTTGTAGGGCCATTTTTGAAACGCAAAATAACAGCTAATTTGAACACGTGCAAAATCCATCACAATGGCCTTTGATGAACCGATTTTTGTACAGAAGCGTAATTATCGCAAATTACAAACATATGCTTATCAAATATCAGGAAAATCTTTGGACCGGCGGCAATTTTAGCAACTCACTACTTTACTAACTTTGAAAGTACTCAACCACTTTAAATAATCCTGTCAGGAGAGCTGGTGCCGAGGTGTCGGGGTCAGGTCATCAATTTTAGTTAAGACAACGTCTGAAAAATAAAATGGGGGTGTGAGTAATCCAGTCCATCAGAGTGAGACGTCCACAATCGCCATTTGTGAACCAATAAATGTAACAGTCGTTAACCCAAAATAATTATGCAAATCTACCATCAATAAAATATATAATTCGAATAGAATCGGTTGAGTTCTGTCCAAGGGGTTCAAAAGGTTAACAGTCGCAGTCCTGGTCAATAGGACTCCAGGAGCATAGGGAAACCAGGCAAAGGGTTACCCCTTTGCTCATAGATACCATCCAGCCCGCTTGTCTCTGGATCAGCAGCAATCGAGAGACCACCTCGCGGTTCTGACGTGCAATAGGCAACGCTGCCTTGTCATCCACCACTTGTCTTAGGTTGTGCAATGAGTACCCCGATAATATCCGTCCAGCGTCTACTTCGAGACCCGCAGGTCATTCAACACCAAGCGTGCAGTGGATATTATGTTCATGGTACTCGCCTATGACCAACATAAAAAGGGGGCGGTTCCGGGCAGTGCAATAATCACCTTTTTGGCCAACCTGCTCAGCCGCTAATCAAACATAGCCCTAAGCGTGCAATGGAGGCCCTCTTCATAGTGCAGGTGGTGAACAAGTCCCTATAAACCTCATGGCCACAGCCGTATCTCAGGGGCGGTTCCGGGCAGTGCAATGAACACCTTTTTGGCTAACCTGCTCAACTGCTAATCACACATAGCCCTGAGCGTGCAATGGAAGCCCTCTTCATAGTGCAGGTGGCGAACAAGTCCCTTAACCTCATAGCCGAAGCCGTCTCACGGACCAACGAGCAAGTGCAATGATCACCTTCCAGCGCTCTCCCCACGACCTATTCTGCAACCTAGACCTGGGGGTGCAATGAACGCGGCTGCCTAGTGATCCCCCGCGTCCACAAATAAACATAAACCAGACCTGGAGGCCTCGCGACGCCGCGACCCTCCAGCGT
The DNA here is from genome assembly GCF_031307605.1 of Tribolium castaneum. NCBI lineage: Eukaryota > Metazoa > Arthropoda > Insecta > Coleoptera > Tenebrionidae > Tribolium > Tribolium castaneum. The sequence goes on along the minus strand of NC_087395.1, from coordinate 5,140,068 downwards.
CCCCTGTTGGGTTAATCTCGGCGTGCAATGGGCATTTTCGAGCGCCGCCCTGCCTCAAGCTTAACCGTGGATTAATTAAGGATAGACAGACTAACAAAGTTTAGCTCGACATGTCGGGGCTCAACTCAATCTTATTCATAGTTCGTCAACTCTCAATTCAATATCATTCTCATCAAATATCACCAACTTTAGTATCAACCAATTAAATAAACTATCAACTGATGAATAGCGCATTGATTCAACTTCAGTTTGATATTGTACTCAATACTCACGCAGGTTTTTGATGAACGTTATCAATAATTATAAATATCAACACCGCAGCAATTAAAATAATGATTGAACGACTCACCCTACCGTTGATATGGTAATTATCATAAATCTCTACACCTTATTGGATTGAAAAACCTCACACACCAACAAACTGGGATTACTCAGTGATAACTCACCTTGATTCACTTAAGCAATTACTCTAACTTGGAACTGACTCTAGCTCACACTACCCCTCTAAAGTGTGGGTGAAAACTAAAAACTCATATGCAAAATTGCATATTCGAAGGCGTCTTTCTCACGGTCGACTTGGGGTGGTCTGCTTGTCACCCTGACTAGCTAATAAATTAGGCTCAAGTGTTTATGTTTCTCGAAATAAAAGTCTCGGGGTCTTTTCGGAACTTTACTGACTAATTACCCTAATTATCTACATGCTAATCTATGACGAAAAGTAAAAAAAAAAACAAACTACCATTAAATTAAAAATATAAAATTAAAAAAAATTATGACCGCTCGGACTTCATCCTACACGCTAATACACTAAACTAACATTGTGTAAATCGTTCGGAAGACTTGAAAATAAAACAACTCCGACTTAAATTGGCGACTATTTCTGAGTAATTTTCGCTAAATAACTGGGTAAAAATGTTGATTTTTAATCGCACTTTGAGCATTTTTATTCAGTTTAACAAAATTTCCTGAAAGAAATGAGTTTTTAAGCTCCTGGTTTCTCAGAAAGTTTTGTAATTTGGAATCAATTAAAAATTGTAACAAATTATTTGGAAAAAAATTACAAATTGAAACAATACTGAAAATACTTGGTAGGTGAATCTTGACACTCATGCTATTTTAATTTCACAATAGAAATGCAAATAATATTTTGCTAAATCACTACAACTTATCAATAACTTTACGGCATTCTTGAAAAATTCGAAATTGCAATCGCACTTTCAAAATTGAATACTTGTCATAATTTCATTGCTGTCCACCAGTAAATTCAACAAAATCGTCTATTTTTCGAGCCTAATTGTTAAGAATTTATTATTATTTAAAAAAATGCGCAATATTAGAAAAATATTCTACAATCAAAATTTTTATTTTCATGAATTTGAAAAGAGCCAGCCAAATTACTTGTGGGAAACACAATGAAATCTATTGATGGTGCAAAATTTAATGAAAATTCATGTACAAGTTTAGGTTTTGTCAAAATTTAGACGTTAATGGATTCTGACTGCACCTTTTCCAGGATTTCAGGTCGAATCCGTCGTTTTCAGAATTTTAAGTACTATTTTAAGTCGAAGGTGTTTATGGACCGATCTTTGTTTAAAGAACCACTGAAACATGCATTATTATTCTTATAAAAAAAAACAAAATAAAGGATATATCTTGACAATAATTATTTCTGAGAAGCAGAATTAATTTCGGACCGTTTTTATTTCTAATTTTACAAAAATGGGTAATCATAACACACCACTCATAAGGTTCTTCCGTTACCATTACACAACTTGAAACATAAAAGGTTGTGTTAAGTAGAAAATTTAATACAATCCACCTACAAAATACTACTAATTTATAAAGTCTTAAAAGAACCAACATTTTCAGTTAATAAACTGATTGCTGTATAGGCAAAAATAAAGCCATATTTATTCCAAATTCCAATTGCGGAATAACAATGTTTAGATCGAAATTGTGTAAACAGTTCAAAAAACTTGAAAATAAAATAACTCCGACTTAAATTGGCAACTATTTATGAATAATTTTCGCGGAATAACTGGGTTAAAATGTTGATTTTCAATCACACTTAGCGAATTTTCATTCGATTTACCAAGTTTTCCTAAAAGAAGTGAGTTTTTAAAGACTTACTTCTCACAAAGTTTTGCAATTTGCAGTGATTTGTGGTTAATTTTTAACAAGCGCGGTTTTGGTTCAAAATAAGTACTTATAAATAATTTTTATCGCAATTTCAGGATTTGGAAAAAAAATTATTTCCTGAATTGAATTCTTCTAAAAGTCAGCGTTTCAAACAACAATTTTTTTACGACGTAAGCAAGTTTTTAAGCCGATTGTTTTAGCATTTATCAAACTATCATCACGCCTCACTCTCATGCAGGGCGTACCAAAATCGCACAATTTATTAATATTTTTATTCCAATGAATTTTACGAATTTTACGATGTCTTTAAAATGTTTTCGCGAAATAACTGGGTAAAAATGTTGATTTTCAATCGCACTTAGTGAATTTTCATTCGGTAACAAAATTTCCTGAAAGAAGTCAGCTTTTAGGGACCTAGTTTCTCAGAAAGTTTTCTAATTTGCTGTACTTTGTGGTTTATTTTTAACAAGGGCCGTTTTGGCTCAAAATAGGAAATTATAAATAATTTTCGACGCAATTTAATGATTTAGGAAAAGAAAAACTCCTGCCCTGAATTGAATTCTCCCAAAAGTCAGCTGAAATCCGATACGAAATAAAAATTCAGAACTTAAATCAGCCAAAACACAGGCGTTTCGAATAACAAGTTTTTTGCGATATAAACAAGTTTTAAAGCCGATTGTTTAAGCTCAGCAAGTCCCACTCTCATGTAGGGCGATTTTTCGTACAATTTTCCAAACAATTTATTAAGATTTTTGTCATTCCATTTACGATGATTTTTCGTTAAAACTTAATTAATGGAATTTTTCAAAATCTCTTTAAAACATTTACTAGCATGACGTAATTTGACGATCGTAGTTTTTTTTTAATATTTCCGTCGAAATAACGACATTTTTGGAAAAAATTACAAAAGTACCCGGAAAATGTATGATCAAGAATCATGCAAAAGTGGCCACCTACCTTTAGGAATTGCTGAAACTCAAGAAAAATCGTCCAAACAACACCATCATTTAAGGGCCGAAAATGTTTTGAAAAACTTTTTAACACTAACTTGTTTCGTCTGCAATCACTACACTTTTGCAAATGACTAATGAGCAAGTAGTGGGACTTGGGAGGTGTGAAGGGCGATGGGAGGGAGTGGGAAAGATTGGCGGGAAGGGACAGTCAGACGTTCTCACAGTAATAAAATCTGTAAAAAAAATTCGCCAGGGCTGGACTGGCTACGGAGGACAGAAGTACAGGGCCGTGTACAGAACCCAAAAATTGCACCTGATACAGTACACGCGCGGTCATAGAACCTTTTTAATGGGTGCATAGTACAAGTATGTCTTTTTTTATTTCATATTCACCCACAACTTGTCTTGAAAAAAATCAGAGTTACAAGAAAAATATTGTTTACATTGATTGCTTTTTTCGTTTCCATATAGGATGTTCCAGCGAGTTAGAAAAATCCATTATTAACCTTTAAATAAATGAAAAATAAATATTTTTTTTTCAAAAAGCATAGATACTGACCTCCTGTATCACCTAAAATTATCTTCTTTCAAAAATAACTGCTTTTAATTTTTTAAATAGAACACTAAATTTAATTACATTTTTGGACGTAGCTTTGATTTTGATTTTGATATAAATTTGTATTGGTCGATTTTAATTAGTTTTTGAAATAATTTTATTTTTGAAGAAAACACAAAAACTAAGAAAAAGTTAAATCAGAATAACTGACCATTTATTGTTTGAAAACAATATAACTATTACATCTTCAAATCCAAATTCATCAGTAAGTGGAATTACAGTTTAACAGACAAATATTGTAAATCAATAATTTTTATGTCAATCAATAGGCACAAAGAACATTACAGAAGAAGCTGGCCAGCGTAATATGCGTGGTTTTCACGCGGGCGCTTTCCCCAAAATTATATATTTTTTTAATAAAATATTTTTCGTAATTATAACATTTACATATAAAATTATAGACGGTAGTTTTTATCTGAGTTGTAAAGAGCATTTTATTCTACGAATCAATTAAAATAAAACTATAAGGCTCTGTTTCTGTTGATATTAGTAAACTTTCATTCATTTCATTCTTTGAACTTTATTGTTACACTTGTGTTTTCGTGATTCCTAATTTCAGTGGTTCAAAAAAATAATTATAAGTTTTCTGTTTGGGCTTTACCGCCCAGATGTTAATGAGAAAATCTTGAGGCGATACTAGGAACAATTGATGATAAAAATTATTGTTGACTTTTGACAAATTTTCCCCGAATTTTCTTTTATGTTCTTCGTCGCCCTTTAAGTACCAATATAAATTCGTCAAACTGGTATTGTTCCTCATTGGATTTTCAAATTTCCATGAGCTTATACTTCTATACAGGGTGTGTCAGCTAACACTTTCGAGCCAGGAATATTAGATATTTGTCAATGGATTATTATGAAATTTAAAATGCAGATATGTAGTTTAGAAGATAAAGGTTAAAATCCAATTAATGCAACAACTCAAGTCTTAAAGACGTAATTTTTACATGCATTTTTAAAATGTTAACCCTTTCAAGACTTATATTAAAAAAATAATCGTCAATGAAAAATGCTATAAAAAAACTCGTTGTTGTACTGGATGCTTTAATTCTTTCAAAAAAAAACTAAAAAACTAAGCAACAACTGAAAAATTCTAGACACTTGAACGTTTAGGAGTTTGGAAATGTTTCGTAAACTGCTGATTGGATTCTCTTCAAAAGCTAGCATTACTGCTCCGGTTTCTATATACCATTTCAGTTCATTGTAGAATTTTGTAACAACGCATTTGCATTTTTTGGAATTTCTAAAAATACAATAAAAAGTTTTATTGTTAAAACAAAACTAGTCTACTAAACTAAGCTTCGGTCACTTTTGTAATATTAAACAAAATCGCATCAACTTGAAAATTTTGTCATTGTAAGTTGCGTCATTTACAGCGAATTTAGGCTTTCAAAAATACACAAAAAATTGTGTCAGTGTCAAATTGTGTGCTAATACTTTGCAGGAGTTTGTATTTTGCAGCACATCTGAAGTCGTATGTAAAACAACAGAGGCAGAAATAAAGAAAAGACGTACGTCTTTCAAGCTATCTTTGTTGGCAAGTTTTCTATCTCTAGTTCTGTGACTGGCTGATTCAAAAAGGAACATTGCTGGCGGCAGGCCAGGAATTTTCACCTTTCAACTATTTTTCTCCAAAACGGTTGAGCTTTGGTTAAAATAAAAAAATAGGGGTCGCCTATTTTGTTGTTGGCTATCCATACCAAAAATTTTCATTTTTTAGTATAACACTCCATTCATGAAAAACACTGAAGCGATTTACGATGTTTATTTTAAATACAAAACAAAACTACTCACAATAACTACGAGTTGGTTACAAGAAATGGCTGGCTCTTGTTTTCTAAACACTAGCTCGTTTGGCTTTAGAATTATTTTTCTCCTGGAGATATTTCTAAGAAAAGTATAAAAAAATAAATAAATGTGAAACACGACTTTGTTGCTTCTTTTACGTATTTTTTACCTTTTTTTCTTCAGTCGTTATGCAGAGCTCAGATTAATAAAATGAGCTTGACATCGAGCAGTGTTCAATTTTTGTGAATTTTATCCATTACAAAAACAAATTAAAAATGTCTTATAAACACAAATCGGGTTGTGCAAAACGAAAAGAAAAGGCAGCATCCGAAGAGAAGAAGAAAAAAATGCCAAAGATCGATCATTTTTTCTTAAAGAAAAGAAAGACGGAATCAGTATCAATAAACTACAGCCATCAACATCAAAGTCGGAAAGTGAGGGTAGCGGTTTTGCTGTCTCAACTTCAATTATTGAATATAACCTCAGTAAGTTTATTTTCCGATTTATTTACTAAAACTGGAGCTAATAATTTTAAATTTTAAAATAGCTTTAAAAGTCGATGACTTGGACACTGAATCAAGCGCAAATTCTTCAAATTTGAATTTTTGTAAGTTATCATTAAATGGGTATTTGAATTTTGATTCGACTTTTACTAGGTCCTCAAGAAGATGACATTACTATTGTGAATGTTACCGATAGGTAGGGTTGCCATACGTCCCGTATATACGGGACTGTCACCGTATTTAAGGATTCCCTCCCGTATTCTGTTAGGTCCTGTTTTTGTACCGTATTTCAGTGTGCTAGCAAGGGATAGTTATTTATGTATCAAGGGAATAATCCGCCATGTTAATCCCGCGGCTGAAGTGATACCAGAGCGAGAATCTCTAAAGATAGTATTTTTTCCTTGATTTAAGATTTAAAGGATACAGCAAAGGATCTTTTGCATACATATCCCGAAACTAGGTATTTTAATTGTACAATTAAGTGTTTTTGCATCTTAGATTTGAAGCATGCAATTAACGAAACCTATAGTAGCAAACTTACATTTGTGTTTGTTGAATAACATAACTTAATTTCATTGCTGTAGAAAAATGTTGAAATTTTAGGTTTCGATCGCCTTTTTCCGATTTTAAATCACTGTGCGCAGGGAGCGAGGACATCTTCAGTTAAGGGATTAACAAAGGTTTATTCCCAAGATGCATACAAAGCTTTCTTCCCAAGCGGTAGAAGTGATAATTCTAAAAGAAAATAATTTTCTGGTACCGTAAGATCTAGGTAGTGTTGTCAACTGTAAAATGGGAGAAAACACCATAAATGGAAGAAAAAGTAGTATGCCTTTGGCTATTGCTATGAAAAAATGAATTTGTTGTTAGTGTTAATATAAACCTCAATATTAATAAATAAAGATACTTCAATGTTAATAAATAAAAAAATTCGAATTCCCTAGGGAATAAAGTACCTTATTTTTGATCAAAAACGAGGGAATAAACCTTCACTTTATTCCCGCTAGGGAAGAAAGCAATTTTAAGCCTTGTTTTCAAGATGCATTTTTATTTATTAATACTTTCCTCTGTTAGTCTATTACCTGTACACAAAATTGTGTTTGTGTTTCTTTAAAATACTTTTCTTTACATGTGGAAGAAAATATAAAATATCCAATGGACTTTGCAGACCTCCTGGTCCATTCCCAAAAGATGGAAGCAATAAAAGTTTTTCCGTTTTTTATTACACAAAACTTTAGCAATGGGATTTAAAAGCACTTGAACGTGGTTATGTTACTCTAAAATGCTTAACAAATGTTACTGTCAATCATGTTGGCTATTTTCTAAACAACAAAATAAACTCAGTTTAGGGTTTGATGACTGGATACATTTAAATCGAACAATTAAAAAACATGAAGAAAAGTTAGAGCATTGTCAATGTTGTGCAATACATATATGACAAATGGCGTTTAAATAAAACTATCGATTATATAAATGAAGAAGTAATTTGCCAAGAGATCTCATTTTGGAGGAAGGTTTTAAAGCTTGTTATTGACGTTGCTCTTTTATTGGCTTCATGCAATATGCCGTTTCGAGGACATGATGAAAAAATTGAGTCTACAAATCCAGGAATGTTTTTGGCGACTATAAAATTATTATCTAAATATGATCCTGTGTTAAAACATCTTCTAGAAACTAAAACGAAAAAATCAGTTACATACCTTATTTCCCAAATTCAGAACGAAGTAATACAATTATTATCAAATACAGTTAAAGAAAACATACTTGAAAGAATTAATACAAGTTCATTTTATTCAATTATAATTGACACCACCCATGATATTTTAATAGTAGTTCAAATGAGTTTAATTATTCGTTACGAAGAACTCATTTATTCTCATAATATTTTGAATGATATAAAAGCGAATGAATCCTTTTTTAGGATTTGTACCTGTAGAAAATCAAAGTGCTGCTACATTAAGTGATAAAATAATTTCCACCATTAATAATTTAAATCTTCCGGTAAATAAATTTCAAGTCCAAGGATATGACGGAGCCGCCAATATGAGGGTTAAAGCAAAAATTGCGGAAAAAATTGGTTATACGCCATACATTCACTGCGCTGCACATAATTTAAACTTAATTTTAAATGATTCGGTAAAAGGAGTAGAACAAATTCGAATTTTTTTTGACTTTGTTGAAAAAGTATAGTTTTTTATTTATATTCATTTATATTTATTTTATTTATATTCATTTATATTATTAATATTCAGAGAAAAATATAAAGATATTAAATTGAAAAAATTGGTACCTACAAGGTGAATACGCATTGAGTGCTTTACGGTATAAATATTTTACAAGTTTTAACCAAAATAATTTTAATGTTTAAGTCAAAAATGAAATCGATGATGCAAAAGCAATTAAAAAAACTTTGGAAAATTATGAAACCATTTTTTTAATTATCCTGGAAACAAAGATTTTACAGTGTACCGACGTCGTATCAAAATTACTTCAAAATAAACAACATAATAGTGGAGAAGCTTTTAAACTCTTCATCCATGCATCCAGTGAGGTTAAGCAATTTCGTAATAAATTTTTAGAAATAAAAAATGAGGCAACTAATTTAGCTCAAAAACGAAACGTTATTATTAATTATCGCAAAGTTTATTATGACTGTAACTTTTTCCTAGAATTAGCTTACCTCGAAACCCTTTCCGAGGGTCTTACGTTCAAATAAATACTTTTTCAATTTATTGGTGGGCTCCGTACTAAAAATAGGTCTTTTAGAGAGTTTTAACAGATTTTAGGACACAATTTTAAACAAAACTTCGTCAAAAATTCGAAGATTGACTAAATATTTTTTTCTTGTGTTATTTCCAAAATCTATAAATTATTTCTATTACGTACCATTGTAAGGTTAACTAACCCAAATTCCGCGGTTTCCAACTTCCTTAGGTTAGGGATCGGGGATTGTAGGTAAGAAAATAACACACAAATTTGTATTTCTTTTATTATTATTATTAGGTATTATCGATATAATTAGGCAAAGACTGACTCGAATTCATTGTTACGTGTACAATAAACGCAAATTGCAAAATACGAACCGAAAACAAGAATTTGATGATTTATCAGAATATATAAAAAACCATCTCTACCTTCTTCATAAAAAGAAAAGTGACTTGATTGGTACACTGCAAGAGCGGGTCATGAAAATGAACACGCAAAGAAAAGAAAGCCGCTTGGACGACGCCTTGGGCAAACGAAGAAGAAAGACGTGAGCCAGCAGATCCAGGAGTGAAGAAACGGCTGGAGATGCTAAAAAAATGGAAGACAGAGAAGGAGAAACGGAAAGAAGAGCAGAAAAAGGCCAGGGAATCCATTTTTAAAGTGTCTCATGTCTCGGTGGCCGTGGGTCTTTCAAATCTAGAGATGGTGAATTGGAAAATCAAGGGCAAACCGTTCAAGTCGAAGTTTGCTCCTCCGAATCATAAATTTCAACCACCACCGAACATAAAACCTATTTATTTTGATAACAAAGACCCACAGCCATCGAAAGTTACGGAGCAGAAATAAAAAGACTGAGAAAGAGTCACACACGATGGTAACAAGGTCGCAGGCGCGAGCTGCGCCGGCGCTTTAGAAAAACGAAGCCACAGTGAAGACAACGGAAATAAAAAAAATAAAAAATTTTTTTTTATTAAAAGATGCACTGAAAAGGAAAAACATATGTTTTTCTCTGAGAGAAGAATATTTTTCTTTACTAATTAAGATTTTAAAATTTATAAAAGGTTTGAGAACAGTGCTCAATTTAGGAAATTAATTCTACGGTGCGTTCAAAAAGTCTTTAGATCAACTCTTGCTGTAGAATTTTTTTATTCTGTTGAAATGTCAAACGCGCTATTTGCGATTTTCTTCAACGTCAGTATTTTCGTATGTAGTTACCGTAAGAAATTAACCTATGTTCAAAATTTCACAGCAAAAGTTGATCTAAAGACTTTTTGAACGCACTGGATTGTTATGATTTATGACCGTTCCCAAAGCTTTTATAAACTTTAATAACATAAAAAAAATTACTAAATGGCTACTTTATTTTATTGAATTTTTGTTCTATAACTTTAATTAAAGAAATGTATACAACTGTAGTCGATTTTTTTATAATCAACTGAGTCTAAGAGCAGTCAGGTTGGTATTATCATAAATAGTATTTTTTTGAATTAAGGTTGGTGTAATTTTTTACCTGGCAAATTCTGTTCTAAATTTTTTAAGTTGTCTCCAATTTAAAACACGTACAACAACACATTTTGTTATTTTAGGCCACTTTTAGACTAATGAATTTACACTAACGTATGCGTAGCATTTACTACGCACCGAAAGTTTTTACTTTATGTAATAGTTTATACTACAGTAAATGCTACAGAGTAAATGCTTCTACTTCAAGTAAAAGCAAATACTTTTTTTAACCATACCACTCATTATATTTACTCCACCAGTACTGGAAAATCTAGCCACATGCAAGAAAGAGTTTTTGTAGCCTTTAACTCAGTTACTTCGGACATGTTAGAACGTACCACAAATTCTGTTCAAAGCCTGCTTATTAGTAAATGGCAGAACATTTCAACATTTATTATAAAATACATTGTTTGTTTTTATTTTTACTGTTTATTAAATTGCTTTGTTCCTAAATTAATTTTCCCTAATTGTTGTAAAAATATCTATCTATTCCGGTTCCCAAGGAAACATTTGTACCTGATGCTAATTTCGACTATCGCTATTGAGGTAACATAGCACAATGTTGCCGCTTTGGTCATTACTTTTTAAAGAATCACTGGTTACACGATGTCTGCACAAAAAAATCCTTCACATTTGTGATCTCTGAACTACTCTCCAGTTATACTTAAAAGTTTATCCGACCTTTTTGACACACCCGATATATTTTTCTTAATAAAATATTTTTTTATTATAATATTTCCCTATAAAATTGTAGACGCTAGTTTTTATCTGAGTTGTAGAAAGTATTTTATTCTACGAATCGATTAAAATAAAGCTATAAGGCGCCGCTTCTGTTAATATTAGTAAACATTCATTCAGTTTGGGTACGTAAATCTTTATGGTTATACTTGTGTTTTCTGATTCTTAATTTCAGTGGTTCAAAGGAATAATAATAAACTTTTTATTAGGGCTTCACCGCCCAGATGTTAATGAGAAAATTTTGAGGCGATACTAGGAACAATTGATGATAAAAATTATTGTTGACTCCTGACAAAAATTCCCCGAATTTTGTTTTATTTGATTTTTAAATTTCCATGAGCTTAAACCTCTATACAGGGTGAGTCATTGATATGGGCGTGTTCGATTGCACCTACACTGTTAAAGATATCGAAAGATACAAAATGTTCCATTTTAACAACGAAGTCTTTAACATTGTTTGTTTAAATGGCACCCCAGTATATTTGTACGTATTTAAATGTGCACTTTTTTAGCTTTATAAATCAGTTTAATTTTTGCAATTTGCTTTTACCGGTCAAAAGTTATTTAATTTATTTTACAATTTTGTGCGTCCACATTATTAAAAAATCGAAGTGCGCTTGGTTTTCGAGATATTGAGTTGGGATTTTATTATTTAAATATTTATAGCAATAACCAATAGATTTCCGATTTTAACAGCCCGTTAAAAAAGCTACAGAATATGCGCTAATGAATAATAAATAATAAATTTCCTGGTAAATGAATAGCTATTTTCTGAATGTGACATGTAGCCCAGTCAAATTAGAAAAATCGGTGAAATAGATGATTTAATATAGATATTTTGAATAAAACTTATAATAAATCGAAAGCATCGGGTCCAATAGTTCATTCTATCATATCTTCTGGGTTATCCTCTCATGCTGAATTGTCGTCTTCAACTGGAGAGCCCGAGGAAAGAAAGTATTTTCTTCTCTTATTTCCCGCTCTTAGCTTAGTTGGAGGACGCTTTACACACACTTCTTCCATATAAATACTTATGATATACTAATGTTTAATTATGCAGTGTCATGTAAACACCAAACTTCAAAAGCTAGTAGCTCGCCTACAATTAGTCCTACAACAATATTGCTAGGATCATTTTGTAGAAAATGTTATCGGCTTTAATTTTGTTAAAAAGATAAAAATTGATAGGAGTGACCGTATACGAGATATAAGCAAAAAACCAGAAAAAGACAGCTTTAGCCCCCTCCTCCTCCTCGAGCTCGCTCCCCACCTTCGAGGACTTTTGATATTTGTCTACCCAATTGTAAAGGAAGCTTCTAAAAAAATTCCAAATTTCTAGAAATTTTTTTCACCGATCGTCTTATTTTTGTCTAATTTGACTGGGTTAATGATCAGACGAGTTGAAAACTAGTGTTTGCTTACTGTTTTAGATTGAGAGCTGTCACAGCTCTCAACTGGGTTGACTTTACTTGGCTGGATCCTAGGGCTGGACTAAGTTCGTTTAAAAAGACACCACTGACTTGTTGTCTCGCGTTATTCGCAGTCTCTAACCACTCTTAGTTTAAGATTTTAAATAGCACCCTCAACTTTTTTGAATATCCTTGGAAATGGGATAAAAATCTTATCTAACCGTAAAAGCAAACTCTTTTTTCGAATCGTTTTTGAGTTCAAAACCAACGTAAAATGTTTTAAAATGTTGCGGCTGTTATTACAAATTTTAAAGTAAAGGTGGTTAGCGACTAAAGGGTTTAAGTTAAAATGTTACTAATGTTGGTTTTAACCTCTCTCATTGCATACCCATTCGACAATTTTTTTGTCGATTTTTTGTCGGCTTCTTCGTCGCCTCGTCCTTAATCCGATTCGTCCGCTAAAACACTATTTTGCGGACTTGTTACATAAATATCTATTTGTATCTTTAACGGTATTCAAGAACAGAAGCGACATTTTTCAATTTACTGAATATTTTTAATGTTTCAGTAAAGTAGTTTAGTAATCGACGAGGTTCAATGACTGCACCTTTTTCATAAATTGGCTGTTCTTGCAACATAGCCGAGGGTAAATAAATTTATTCGTTCTGTAGACGGCACCCGCTCGGGTCATTTTTGGTTTTGTTCCAAATTCATTGAAAAATCGAAAAAGAATCTAAATACAACACCCGTCACAATATGCTAAGTTATTTGTCTTTACTAAATTTATTTTTTTTAATCGAATCATTTATAGGTATTCTCATCATTATCAAATTATTGTTAATTATTATTAATTATCGCAAAATTTATTATGACTGCAACCGTTTCCTAAAATTAGCTTAACTCAAAACCCTGTTCGGGAGACCTACGATCAATTAATATTTTTTCGTTTTATTGTTGGACTCCGCTCGAAAAATAGGTCTTTTAGGTAGTGTTAACTAATTTTTGTACAGAATTTTAAACAACATATCGTAAAAATTCGAGTCTCCGAAGAATATTTATCAACGTTAGACTAAGCATTTTTTTCTTGCGTTATTTCCAAAATCTATAAATTATTTCTATTACCACATTGTAAGATCAACTAACCCAAATTCCGCGGTTTCCAACAGTCTTATGCTAGAGATGGGGGACTGTAGGTAAAAAAATAACACAAATTTGTATTTATGTTATTATTATTATTATTAGGTATTATGTATATAATTAGGCAAAGTCTGACTCGAATTCATTGTTACGTGTACAATAATCGCAAATAAGAATTTGATGACTAGATTTGATTTTGCGCAGCTTCAGAAAAAATTCCAATTTCCTTAAAAATTATTGTAGCGTCGACTCAATAAATAATACATTCTGATCCAAACATTTAGTAATTGTATTCGTCCAAAATGGGGGGGCACGTACACACGAGATGCTTATCGCCATAAATATCATCAATCCTTGCAACCGTCGGCCAAACTTTAACTTCTGGCCTCACAAACGGAGCCGGAAACGCCGCCTGTTCCCTCGTATACGGCCTCTCCCAAGCACTGTTAATAACCTGTTCTTGCGTATGCGGCGCCATCTTCAACGGATTCACCCTTTTATCCATAACCCCGTCCTCAATATCCTTAATCTCCTGTCTAATCGAAATCAACGATTCACAAAACCGGTCCAACTCCTGCTTATCCTCCGATTCCGTCGGTTCAATCATCAAAGTCCCAGCCACAGGCCAGGACATGGTGGGCGCATGGAACCCATAATCCATCAGTCTTTTCGCAATATCTGCAGCTTCGATATTGGCAGTCTTTTTAAACTCTCTTGTGTCAATAATAAACTCGTGAGCGACCAAATCCGACGTTGGGCTCTTAAACAAAGTGGTGTAGTGTTGTTCTAATACTTTTGACATGTAATTGGCGTTTAGAATCGCGACTTGGGTGGCTTTCCTCAAACCTCGAGCGCCCATCATTTTGATATAAGCCCACGAAATGGGGAGAATGGCAGAGGAACCGAAAGGTGCGGCACTTACAACACCATAAGTTGGGGAGTCTTCGCCCAAGGGGTTGACGACGGGATGACCCGGCAAAAAGGGTGCTAGGTGTGACTTGACCCCGATTGGACCCATACCAGGACCACCACCTCCATGCGGTATGCAGAAGGTTTTGTGCAAGTTCAGATGGGAGACGTCACCGCCGTAATCACCAGGTCGGCACAATCCGACTTGTGCGTTCATGTTGGCACCATCTAGGTAGACCTGACCACCGTTTTTATGGATAATATCACACACATCTGCGACCGTTTCCTCAAAAAGTCCATTAGTTGATGGGTAGGTGATCATCATGCACGAGAGACGACTGTTGAACTTCTCGGCCTTCGCTTTAAGATCTTCGACATCGATCGAACCATCATGTTTCACTCTGACTGGTTCAATCCGCATCCCGGCCATTTGGGCACTTGCTGGGTTCGTCCCATGGGCACTCACAGGAATCAAACAAACGTCCCGATTTTTATCACCTCGGGCTTCATGGTAGCACTGAATGGCCCTCAGACCTGCATATTCACCTTGGGCGCCACTATTCGGCTGGAAACTAATCTTGTCATACCCAGTGATGGCACAAAGATCTTTCTCAAGCTCTGCAAACAACTGGTGATACCCCAAAGTTTGATCCAAAGGCGCAAACGGATGAATATCAGTAAAGTGTTTGAAGGAACAAGGCATCATCTCTGTCGTTGAGTTAAGTTTCATTGTGCAAGAACCAAGCGGGATCATCGAATGGACCAGAGAAATGTCCTTATTCTCCAAGATTTTCATGTAGCGAACGATCCTAGTTTCGGAATGGTGTGAGTTAAATACTGGGTGTGTTAGAAACGGGGAGGTTCTTTTGTATTCGCCTTTGGTGATTGAGTGTTCGCGCACCATTGGGTTGTTGAGCAAGTCTTCGATTTTGTGCGAACTGCCGAATATTTCAAACAGGTCGTTAATGTCGGCGAAAGTGACTGTTTCGTCGAGGGAGACTCCGACTGAGCCGTCGTCGAAATATCGTAGGTTGATTTTTTTCGCGTTGGCTCGACGTTGGATCTCTTCGGTGGAGAGTTTTGGTTCGATTCGGAGAGTGTCGAAGAAGAGTTCGTTCGTTAAGGTGTTACCGTCTTGCTGCAAGCCGTGGCTTAATACCTGTAAACAAAATTAAAAAATTTTCAAAAAAAGCAAAGGCTATGCAACGGATGACATTGGTGAAGACATGAAAAGATTAAGAGTAAAACTCCGACTAAACAAAAATAAAAAAATTCACAAAGAAAACCAGAAATATTAGGAAACAATGAACAGGTTAATTGAATAAACAGAGTGAAAAAAAGATATTAACCTCTAGAACTACCTAACATAAAAAACTATGAAAAGCTATAACCAGACATAAAGAAAAAATGTCTCAGGGTCTCAAGGTAACCACAAACAAAGAAAAAGCTTAAACAATTACGAAAAAATGTTACTGGAAAAAATCACAAGAAAATTGTATCATCTAGAAGGAACAGATCTTAAAAAAATGAAAAAGTCCAAATCAGTTATAAAAACAAATGACAAAGTATAAGCACTAACCATTTAAGTACGAGCACTTACAAACAGTAAAGAAAAACATCCAAAAAAGTTATGGAAAACTGAACCAGTCAATATCTGATAGATTATAACTATTAAGACTGAGAGGCATATACCAAAAAATATCCCTAATAAATAAATACCTTTGGGCATGAAGGTAATAGAACTCAATTATCTTGATAAAAAGTTGCAAAGATTCAAAAAAATGAAGCAAAAAGGCAATAAAAACATGCGGAAAAAATAAGCCTAGCATTCACTGAAAAAAAAATCTAATGTGCACTTTTGTTTACTGAAAAAGCACACAAGAGGTGAAATCTAATTTTGCAATTTTTAAGTGAAGCGATCAGATTTTGACGAAAGAAAATACATAACAATATAGAAACATTAGAAACTGGTTTTTAAAAAATTTTTTAGGTTGAAGAAAGGCAGGTTTCTCTAAGAGTAGTACCGTGATTTTTGTAAAATTTTGATCTAGTTATCCAAAATAGTTACATTAACCCGATGTCGATTACGGAAATAAGATTCCAACATATTTTTTTATGTTCTTCGGTAAACAATTTAAACATACTGACACTTAAAGCGATGCTGAAGTTATTTATGCAATACATTTGACTGCTGAGGTAACTGGCATGGATAACTAGATCAAAATTTTAAAAATTCACTTGGTATTTTTTAAAAACTGAAGTTGCCAGAAAATATACAAATATTTAAATGATTGTTTACAGATAAAAAATTAGTTTTTTAGTTTTTTTTCGAAAACTGCTTCAAGGAAATAGGACTAATTTATCTTGACAACAATTCGTCAGGAGTTAAAGAACAAAGAGGCTAGAAGAACGAGCGAAAAATGGTCCCATTTTTCAATGATCAGAAAACCAAATATGTGTAAGAAACAATCAGACAAATTTTATTTTATTAATAGAATTAAAAACTTTTTTAGAGAAGGGACCAAGTTCACTTGTTTAAGAGTAGTATTTACTAAGAAATTAAATGCAGCCGAAAAAACAAGTATGTTCTATTCTAAAAGAATTTAAAAACATATTTTAAAAATTGTTAAAAAAAATTGAACCAAGTTATTTAAACCAGAAATCGTCAGAAGTTAAAAAAAGTAAACAAGTGGTTAAAGCTAGAAGAAGAAGCAATAAAATAAGTCTGTCTTTCAAAGAGAAGAAAAGTAAACGTATGAAGTGGTCATACAAAGATTTGAAGAAGAAAGGTATATAAAAAATAAAATTAGTTTTGGAACAACATATTGGTTTGAATAAGTAAACAGGTTCACCTATTTAAAAGCAAAAATACAAATTTTTAAAAGAGTATTAAAAGATAAGTAATGAGGTAATGTTTAACTTCTTCAAGAAAACAGAACTCGATTACTTTAGCAAGTAGTCGATATATGTTACAAAAAGCAAAAAAAAACTAGAAAATAAGAAAAAAAGCATATCTTTCAGTAAAAATAGGTAAAACCAAATATGTGGAGTGATCAGGTATAGATTTTGAAGAAACAAAGTAAATACAATACAAAGAAAAACTCATTAAAAAAAGGGAAAAAGTTCACATATTTTTTAAGATCAGTATTTGCTAGGAAACTAATCGTGGCTGAATAAATTTTAATGCTACAAAGATAAATTAGGTTTTTTAACTGTTCGAAAGAATATTTAGAAATAAAATACATCTGTAAGATATCTAAATAACGCCTCATAACAAAGATAAGAATAATTTTGTGCTTTACTTTCATTTCAGTCTGTAGAACTCAGTTACCGTAAGAAGTTGTTGTCAGGAGTTAAAAAAATGTAACGCAAATGCTTAAAGAAAAAGCGAGGAAAAAGAGATTGGAAGGAGTTTGAAGAAGAAAGGTGCATAAAAAAAGAAAATGGTTTACAAAGTGTTTTCCGTAAAGAAGAAGTATACAGCTTTACTTATTCAAGAGCAGTATTTGGCAGGACAATGGACGTGACAGAAAATACAGATTGGATAATTGCAGGCAGCAGATAATGATGAATAGTTGAAGTAATTACAAAATATTAAAAAAATGAAATTATACAGATCGATGCAGAAAAAAATTCTTCTCCAACTAGGAAAAAAAATTGGGACATCCTATTTGAAAAAATTAAATTTTGGGTAGTTGAAATTGCCCAAATTTAACCTTAAAATTTTTAGGTTTATTAATTCTCCAATTTTGAACACACTGAAGAATAGATACAGACTTTCTCTTTTAATTCTATAAATATGATTACGAAATCTCCCAAAACTAAGATAGTAACCGATTTTTTAAGCGACAGGTGGAGATCAGAAAACTTTCAAAAAATCCTAAATATCTTGAAAACAGTTAATGTTAGATTTCGGGAAAGCAAACAAAAACGGCCTTAAAATAACTCAACTGAAACAAAAACGCGGTGAAAAACATAGCTTTCTATTTAAAACAAGAAAGTTAATAGCGACTTCCGGTATAATCAAAAGTGCCGCCATCTTGAAAATATTTTCGTTGAGCAAAACACAATGGATTATGGCTGAGTACTAACTTTCAAATAAATATGTTTATTAGAACTTTTAATACTTCTGGAGCCAGTTTACAGAACATTTTACTTGCAATTAAATTTTAATCGCGATTAACTTGACATTTGTCAATGTATTTTAAATGGCAACTTAATTTGAATTAGTTTAATTCTGAATTAAATATAATTTCGCTTTCTGTAAACCAGCCCTTAATGTAGCGTTTAGACAGAACATGCTTTATATATTTCGTTTATTAAGGAAAATAGGTAATACATAAAAAAGCAAAACAGACAAGAAATTAATGAATTGAAGTTGTAGAAACATACAGACTCTGATGACCAAAGTGTTAGAAAAACTTAAAAAAAATTGCAAAATGTTAAAAAAAAGAAGAACGGAGGTAGAAGAAGACTCCAAAGAAATAGAAATTACCTACTAAAAACCCAAATCATAAGCAAATCATAAAAATTCTTTAAAAAAATCCTTAAAAAATTCGGAAAAATCTTTTATTTAGGATGCTTACCCCTCGGAAAAAGATAAAAAAGCTAAAAACACTTACCAACGTCATGTTGTGTATTTTAGTACCAATATCTTTAAGCCCTTGTGGTCCATGGTACACCGCAAACATAGCCGACATATTCGCTAGTAACGCCTGAGCGGTACAAATATTACTTGTAGCCTTATCTCTTCTGATGTGTTGTTCACGTGTCTGTAATGCCAAACGATATCCATCTCGACCAGCAGCATCTCGTGTCACTCCAATCATCCTGCCTGGCATAAGTCGCACCAAGGACTGATTACAAGCAAAAAACCCAGCATGGGGCCCTCCATAACCCAATGGTACCCCCAACCGTTGCGAAGTACCAACAGCAATATCAGCACCAAACTCACTCGGTGGTCGGAGAAGAGTTAACGCGAGCAGATCTGTAGCGCAACACACTAGAGTACCTAAATAGATAAATGAAACAGAAATGAAATAAAATTGTTACTTTTGATATGTTTTACGTTAGTACCGTGTTCATGTGCAGCTTCTGTGACCGTACTAAAATCAAGAATGTTTCCTTCAGTGTCTGGATATTGGAAAAGAACTCCTGCAACGTCTCTGTTCGAAAAATCAGCTTCGAAAACGTCCACAACTTCGACTTGAAGTCCCAAAGACGATAAACGTGTCTCAACGACTGAAATTGTTTGTGGGTGAAGTTTATCAGACATAAGCATCTTTCGCCTCTTATTATGTCGATAACAAAGCGAAAGGGCTTCAGCTGCTGCTGTCCCTTCGTCCAAAAGTGAGGCATTAGCCACATCCAAACCCGTCAAGTCAGAGACCATTGTCTGGTAGTTGAGCAACCCTTCGAGTCTCCCTTGCGACACCTCCGGCTGATAAGGAGTATACTGAGTGGTCCAGCCTGGATTTTCAAAAATATTTCGCATGATGGTATGCGGTACGCAACAATTGTGGTACCCCATGCCAATGTATGACCTCCAAATTTGATTTCGTTCCGCTATTTTTCGTATTCGATTTATCAGCTCGTACTCGCCTGAAAACAAGATAAGTTATTTATATCAAAGACCCCCTGTTGCTCTCTATCTTGTGACATTTGACCTATTTGAAATATTCCATACCTACGGGCTCTTCAATGTCCAATTGTCGATTCAAGCGAATGTTTTGTGGAACGGCCTTGTCCGTCAACTCGTCCAAACTCTTAAATTTCGGCATTAATTAAGTTTTGGTCTAGTCAAATAAATGTTGGGGAAAAGTTTGCAATTTTTATATTAGTATAGTCAAAAAAATTTTTGTTTCAAACCCCAAGGAAAGTTTGAAATACCGAAAATAAAGTGTTTTTTAAAGATTATTCAAAATCGGCAAAAGTTAAAAAAATTTAAATATCAATTGTGAGATGGTTATCTAACTGTAAAGAAATGGTGTGTTCAATTTTTAAAAAAATTATCATAACCACTTGATTTTTCTGTAAAATTTTTAACCGAATTCAAATTCAAAATTCGTTTTTGGATTGAAATTTGAAAAAGAAGTTTTAGCAAAAATTTTACAAAATCCTAAAATTTGACAAATCTTGCGTTTACATTCTCGAATCCTTCTAGATAAAACTAGAAACTTTTTTTGTGAAAGATTCCTCAATAAATGCAAATTTTTACGTAGTCACAAGGCTTAGTTTTAATAAAAGGAAACCAAAAAAATACGTTTTCTTGAAATTATACAGGGTGTTAGCGAATGGCTTAGCAATATTTCATATATGAATTCATCAGAAGAGTTAAAAATCCTCATAGCAGTTTTCCAAAAAGTGCGTATCTTCTTCAAAAAATTCTATTAACCCACCTGTTGAAAGCCGCTGTTTGGCTTATGGTAGTTTATTAACAGTTATTCTTTTCATTAAACAAAATAGAGATGGGCGATTTGAGAATTTTTCAGAATTGTGCGAGAGGTTTGAATCTCGGTCCTGACAAAAACCATTCCCTAACACGCTTTATAAACGTGATAAAACAAAGCTAATACTTCAAAAGTTTTGGCTAAATATAGTAGACAATCAAAATAGTATACATTAAAGTATAAATGGATATTGAGATCTTTGAAACACTCTCGAAATTTAAAAACCAGTTATTCATGAATACTTTACGTTTTTTTCTCTTGGTACATTTTAAAATCATAAATACTGATATTAATATTACAAAAATTGGAAATAATGTAATGTGAGCAGTGGCGGCGCCTGCAAATTTTTTCGGCTGGGCGGAATACGGCAAAAAAATTTAAAGATGGACGAAGTAAACACTGTCACGTTTTTTAAATTTTTTATTAATTGTTTCCAAAAACTCATATTTTATAAAATGCATTATTTCCTACTGTCTGATGATATAGGCACTATAGGCTATTTTTATATGATCAAGCAATAATAGAATTTTTGGTTGTTGTGTTGCTGGAATGTAGCAGTTGTTTCTGAAGCTCTTTTACAGTTTTTGTAACCTTCAGCAACAAAACTTTTGGTTCTATCTTTGGTAAAGAAACGGCATCCAGTTTTAATTTTTTTTTTTGAAGTGCTGCTTGTGGCACGAGGTTCACTATTGTTTCTTATTCACTGACTAAATTCTCAGTTAGGTGTTTTGTTTACGTTTTTAGTTTGTTTTACTTTAAGAAAATCACTGATAATAAGTTGGGCATTCTTATTGTTTTAATTGATTAACAAAAAACAAAAATGGCAAATTTTAACTTCTTAAATGATTCCAACAGTGTAATAAGGCTTTGTAAATAAATGAAATTTGTCAAACCTAACAATTAGATTCGTAAAATTCTTGAAGCAATCGTTTTTTAAAAGGAGATTTTTTTTATTAAATATAACAGGGTGGGCAGTCACTTGGGCAAAGAGTATTTTGGTTGGGCGTTTGAAAAATTTGAATAATCATTAAATAGTTTATCTTCACGTTTCTTGAATTAGTGATGTTGCCAAGGACATTTTAAAAAACGCTCGTTTTTGAAAGCTGGATTTGTACACGCTTTTAAAAAAGCAAAATATGTTACCAAAAAAAAAGATTAATTAATGTCTCGTCAAAAATACTTTGAAATAAATTTAAATTTAATTTTGTTCTAGTATTTTGTCACTTTTTTGAATTTTTAAGCAAGTACAGGAGAAGAAAATGTTCTTTTGACTTCGTTTGTGTTATTACAACTAATAAAGGTAAGGCGACTAAAAGTAAAGGAATGATAAAGTATATGTCTCAGTATAAGTATGCACAATTTTCAATGTTTTTTTATTTACTAAGAACTTAAATTAACTTAAATTTTTTGCAATAACACAGTTATGACAGTTTTTGTTTTTTATTTTTTTAACTTAAACCGCTTTTGTACAGTGAAAACATTTTTTCTGCCACTTGGGCATAAAACTGAGGCATCCATTAATGACAAAATTTACACAAAGTAAACTTTATTATTTTTTACAATACTTATGCTTGTCCAAACTTTGTTATAGCAAAAAACGTAGGTTAATACATTACTTAAAAAATAAGAAAAATCTTGAAAATTCACCAACGTTCTAACTCACTATAATTTCATTAAATCGCTCCAACCCTCTATTACTTGTAATAATATCAAAAAAGTCAAAAGAACATTTTTATCTCCTTTATCTACTTATTTAAAAACTCACAAAAGTTAATGAAATTTCTAAATATATAGCCAAAAAAGTGACAAAGTAAAACTGAATTACAAAATTTGTCATTCCAAATTATTTTCAATGTTTAAAAAATTTGTAGCCCTACAATTGTTTGCAAAGACGCTTCAGATTTCACCTAGAGCGCATTTTTCAGTAATTGTAAATTTCAATAACTTGGTGGGTGTTAGAGATATAGAATTAAACCTTGCATAAAAAACTTATTTGAAGTATTAGCTTCATTTCATATAGAGGTCTATCTTTTAAAATAAAAAAACATTCTCGAATCTCGAAAATTTCACTACGCAAATACGCAACGTTAGAAGAAAATGAAAATTTTTCAGTTTCCTATTCATTGAGGAATATTTTGCAAAAAAATGAAGTTCTTTGCTCTATCCAGAAGGAAGATACGAGAATGTAAACGTAAAATTCGTCCAATTTTAGATTTTTGTAAATTTTTCACTAAAACGTCTTTTTCGTAATGAAGACAATTTCAAATCCAAAAAAGTTCTTCGAATTCAAATTGAGCAAAAAATTTTACAAGTTTTCTTGAACTTTACTTATATAAAATATACAAGCTTTTTCCCAACATTTTGATTTGGCAGCTTATTTAACTGGACTCTTACGAAGGATTGGTGTTCTTACCTTAAAACCGAGCGAGTCCAACATTTGGATAATGTCGCTGTCCCTAGGACCGATGTGTCGACTAGGGAATTCATCTTTGTGTGGAAATAAAGGACCGTCGGGTTTTGGAGCACCGGGACTTAGAAATCGCAAATTTTTTAGTTTGGGGAAAAAAGGGCGGGTTCGGACTACAATTTTGTACATCTTGTTAGTTAATTAATCGATCTCGACTGAACTAATTATTTTCGACTTCACATTGTCAATATAAATGGATGGGGTCAGGGGTCGCAAAAATATGATAAGAGCAAGATAATTTTTATGTAAATTGTGGAGTAATTGTGTGATAAATGGACGTGTTTGCATATTGAATAGCATCTGTTACAGAATGATTGCTTGGATGATAAAATCTGTTTTTTAGTGGTTTATTTCTATAATATTTCATATGACAATCTACAGATTGGGTAATTTTACTCGTACTATTGTTAACTACTGTCGTATATTAGCTGTTTCAAAACTATAAAAACGCCAACGTCTCATTTTCTCTCAAAATGAACTGTTATATACCAGGTGCTCAAAAACTGGCGCACCAATCAATGGTGCGTGGTAAAGAATCAGTCTTCTTTCTTCTTTAATTCTGTTTTCATGTTCTTAATTTTCTTTAATATTTTGTTTTCCGTTGGATTTTCGCCGTAATGTGTAAGGTATGCTCGAGACATTGCAGTAAGAGCTTCTTTTTTTGTTTTTTAATAATGGGTGTTTGGGATTTATTTATTACAACTGGGAATTTTTTTAATAATAAATCGAATTGCATTTGTTGATTTTCTTTCGGACTAGGATTGTCTTTAGCAATATCAGATGAATTTGAATGAGCGATGGATAGCTCGTCATCAGATTCCATACTGATCTAAAACAGTTTTTAGTTAAGGTTACTGTTATTATTTATTATTGATCTATAAATAATTTTAGATTTAGAAATTGGAGAAACTGTGTAGAAAGTCACTTACCTTGATACACACTTGTATGAAGTTTTTTGTAGTCAAATGCCGTCAAATGTATAATATGCCAAATCTTATTTCATAATCGCCTTATAGTTAAAAAAAAACAGTATTTACTGGAAAATCTCTCAGCATATACTTGATAGTAAAAGTAAAAGATTATGCATACAAAATTAAGTAAATACTGGCACTTATAGTATTTACTTCTAAGAGCATACTTTTACTGAATACTTCTACTTATAGTAAAAACTTATTTTTATGCATATGAGCCAATGCATTCAGTTTATTATAAGTTTTATTTAAATCATCTATTTGTTAATATTGTGCTGAAGAAGACTAATTTAATTTTCAATGTTGGAGACGAAGACGCAAATAGAGCATCTAAAGATGACTCTAAAGACTTCAGTGACCCTCATGTCTCTTCCTTTCTCCTCTAATAAAGTGTTGGATCCAATAAATTCAATTTATTGTCAGTTTTTCAAATCACAAGACACTCTGTTTTAAAGCACATTTTTTTAAATAATTATTTTTTACTATACCTATAACTCGCTTGTAGTTAGTCTTACAATAAAGTACATATAACCATTTTGTAGCTTTAATTTTGGTTATAAGACAAAAATTGATGGGAAATCAATATAAAATATGGGAAAACTATGAAACTAATTTATTTTATTTTAAATTTAAATTTTTAATTTAATTTAAAAAAATAAACACAAATTTACAACGTTTAAAATAATTTTTTGTAATTTGCGGCTATTTTGCTGCTTTTAGCCCAGTCACATTGGACAAATCGGTGGAAAAATTTCCTAGAAAGTTGAATTTTTTTAAAAAGCTTCCTTTACACTTGAGTAAACATATATCAAAAGTCACCAAGTTTGGTGGGCGCTCGAGGAGGGGGAGGGGGTTAAGCAGTCTTTTTTTGGATTTTTGCTTATACTGACCCAGAGGTGCATAATCGGTTTATAACTTTTTTACTATTTGAAATATTACCATTCTGTTTTTAGAAAGATCGACTGAAAGTCCACAAACTAAAAACATTTTTATTATACACAGGGTGTTGTATACGGTGTGGTGAACCAAAGTTATATTTTTTTTAAATGGAACACCCTATATATTTTTGCATAATTCAATTCTACGCAAAAAATAATATAACTTTATATAAACTATTATGGGTCTATCTCTTTTTGTTTCGGAATTATTTAACTTTTCGTTATAAAAAAGACCAATTTCTGAAAAATCACTGCAAAGTCGCTTATAAATATTTTCCGATAAATTTGCAACAGAAAAACTTAGAATACCTTGTAGTTTTAGGAAGTAGACGACTTTTAGTTAAAGCACGCAGATAATATACAGGGTGTGCCAAAACGCAAAAAGTTCAATAACTCATTTTTTTCAAATGGAACACCCTGTATTTTATTAAATGTGTCGATAGCATTTTTGATAAGCTTTCTAACTGTATAGAGTTTGCATAGCAAATTTAAAATATTTTTTGAGATTTTTAAAAAAAATATATTTTGTTACAAGACAATATCTAATAATCTAATAGTCAGCTGGTAATTAATTTTTTGATATGTACTAATGTGACTAATTACACAAGTAATCTAATTATTTCCTGATACATAAATGAATTTCACTCATCAAGAATTATTAATAAAATAAATAAAAAATATAATTTTTATTTTTTTGAACACTAAGAAATATTGTAAATTTGCTATAAAAACCGCATATCAACAAAAAGCTTATGAAACATGCAATCGATACATATAAAGAAATACACGGTGTTCCATTAAAAAAATGAGTTATTCAACTTTTTGCGTTTTGGCACACCCTGTGTTTTAAGTAAAAGTCGACTATTTCCTAAAACTACAGAATATTTTGAATTTTTCTGTTGCAAATTTACCGGAAAATATTCATAAGCAACTTTGCAGCGATTTTTCAAAAACTGGTCTTTTTGATAATGAAAAGTGAAATAATTCCGAAACGAAAAGAGATAGACCCATAATAGTTTATATAAAGTTACATTATTTTTTTGCGTAGAATCTAATCATGCAAAAATATATAGGGTGTTCCATTTAAAAAAATGTAACTTTGGTTGACCACCCCGTATACAACAACCTGTGTATAATAAAAACATTTTCAGTTTGTGGACATTAAGTCGTTCTATCGGATAATAAAAACAGAATTGCCATATTTTCAATAATAAAAAAGTTATAGACCGATTATGCACCTCTGGGTCAGTATAAGCAAAAATCCAAAAAAAGACTGCTTAACCCCCTCCCCCTCCTCGAGCGCCCCCCAAACTTGGTGACTTTTGATATATGTTTACTCAAGTGTAAAGGAAGCTTTTTAAAAAAATTCAACTCTCTAGGAAATTTTTCCACCGATTTGTCCAATGTGACTGGGATAAAAGCAGCAAAATAGCCGCAAATTACAAAAAATTATTTTAAACGTTGTAAATTTGTGTTTATTTTTTTAAATTAAATTAAAAATTTAAATTTGAAATAAAATAAATTAGTTTCATAGTTTTCCCATATTTTATATTGATTTCCCAAATTATAATTCTGTTTATAACTTTAGTTTTCTTACTTTATACTTCTACGGTATTTAATTTATTACTCTTTAGTCTTTTTAAGTTTTACTGAACTTCAACATTTTTTTTTTTTGGTTTATTGTATTTCAGTTTTTCACTTTCTAAATTTTCTAGCTTATCAGCTTCTTAGTGCATTGAGTTTTTAATTAGAATATAAGAGTTTAAGTTCTTTGTGATTTTATTTTCTAGTTCTATAGTTTTTTAAATCCTTACTCTTTCTGTAACTTAGTTCTTTAGAATTTTAACCTCTCTGCCTTTCAATTTTTTTGTATTCCAGCTTTTTGGTTTCTAAGTTTTTTATAGCTTCTTAGTTTTTTAATGTATTGGATTTTTATTTTATTTTATTCCAGTTCTATAGTTTTCTATAGTCTATTGGTTTTGTTGTTTCTTCAGAATTTCAATCTGACTACCTTTTAATTTTTTTTTTCAAGGTGTTTTCGTGTTTCAGCTTTTTAATTTTTTCGTTCCCCATATTTCACATTCATTTCCCAAATTATAATTATAATTTAGTTTTACAAAACTTCAACTTTTTTTAGTTTTTTGTATTGAGTTTTTATTTAAAATCTTTAGAATGTAACTTTAGTTTTACAGAATTTTTGTATCTAACTGCTTTTCAGTTTTTTTTTGTATTCCAGGTTTAAAGTTTTTAAGTTTTTTATCTTTTCAGCCTCTTAGTATACTTATTTTTTATTTACGATGTAAGTGTTACAATTTATTTGTGTTCTTTCACCATTTCCATAGTTTTCTTAGTTTCTCACTTTTTCAGTTAGTTAGGTTTTCAGAATTTCAACCTTATAACGGTGGTGTTAGAAGGTATGGTGCTTCGACTCCCTTCATTTGTTTTAAACTGGAACAAACTGACGAGGTCGGGAACCATTCCATACAATGGCCATTAGATAGCGCTTTTTGAATTTGATGTAAAGGTATTCTTATTACCGATCGCAATTTGAACAAAAGCAAAAATGCTTTAAATTTGATATTAGTGACAGTAGCATTTTGGCATTTTGGCATTTTGGCATTTTGGCCATTTACTGAAAAAGGGAAGATAGTGACACTATTACCGGTCTTTAATTGAGTGATGGGCACATCAAACTGATATTTTGTGGTGGTTTGTGTTTTCAGTGTAATTTTAATGTACTTGTGTGTGTAAAAATTGTGTCATTTTGTTTCAAAATTTTGAGTTATGACTAATAACCGTTTGAAGTTCTGCAAACTTAATCTTAAAAATTTGAGATTTGCTTACTTTTTTACAAATCTTAAACACCAAAGAAAAAAAGATCTTAACTTCTTCTTTCAAATAAGCCAAGGGAGATTTCAAAATTCTTCTTTCAAATAAGCCAAGGGGGATTTCAAAATTTTTAGAAATGACACAATTATCGATTTTTGAAGCCAAAGATGCAAGTTCAAAAATTTCTAAAGAGCCTTAAATATTTTGGAAACGACTTAATTTAGGTATAGGGAAAGTTGATAAAAACTCCCTTCAAATAACTCGAGTAATCCAAAAAAGATAAAAGAAGCGAAAAAATAAGGCTTTCTATTTAAAATAAGAAAGTTAATAACGACTTCCGGTATAACCAAAAGTACAGCCATGTTGAAAATATTTTCTTTGTAGAGGTGTCCGGAAAGTCGCGCACCGCCGTGACATTACATCATTCGGCGATGCCCTAGACTATAAGAAAAATGTTAAAAAAAATCTAAGTCTTTTATTGTTGAAGATATGACGAAGCAAAGAGTAAAAATTATTTGCCAAAAATGTGGGTGTTTGCACTACTCTTTTGGATCCAAATTCTTTTGAGGTATAAATGATATTGAATAAAAAAACTTTATAACATAAAAACTGAAGAAACTTTTCCTAATTCTTTAATAAATGTTAATAAAATGTTTGAGTCAACAATGATGATAATTCTGGCAACATTTAGTACAAACCATTGTTGTTCAGATAAAACCATGGTTACGGTGCTTGTTTATAATATCATTAAAATTGTCGTTTCGTCTGTGAGTGTCAGTGAAAAATTAAAATGTTTTCATGTATTTCTTGTTTGGTGAATATGCTGAAAATGCAAGTGAAGCCGCTCGTCAGTACGCCGTACAATAGCCAAATCGACGGCATCCAGACACAAACGTTATTCTTAGACTCGACCATAGAATGCGAACAACTGGTCGTTTGGAGCCTTTACCAAGAGAACTTGGTCGGCCCAGAAGTACGAAAACCGTTGCTGCAGAAGAAGCAATTTTAGAGGAAGTCCAGAACCACCCTACAATTAGTATAAGAGAACTTAGCCGCAACCTCGAACTATCCAAATCAATCGTCCACGAAGTGCTAAAATCGGAAAAAATGCACTAAAGTGCAGGCGCTTCGTGATGAAGACTTCCCTAGAAGAAGAACTTATTGTCGATTCAGTGGTTGCAGTTAGATGGAGCTCCAGTACATTTTTCGGTTGAAGTTAGGAAATGGTTAAACCTAAATTTTGAAAATCGTTGGATCGGAAGAGGTGGGCCTATGCCTGGCCGCCACGCTCTCCTGACCTTACACCATCAGATTTTTTTCTGAGGGGACATTTAAAAAATATGGTTTACCGACCTGGAGTCCCTGAAACTCCAGGTGAACCGAATTCGTGCCGCTAGTGGTACAATCACTCCGGAAATATTACAAACGGTGCATGCTAATATTGCTCGTCGAGCAAATGTTTGCCTCCAAGCAGACGTACAAAATTTTGAGCATTTGTTGTAATTTTTTAGTGTATTGTTTTAGTTTTGTCTATTTTCTTTATTTGTGTTTAAAATATTACAATAAATAAAACTGTCCACCGCTCTGTTGCATTCAATAACATAAATAAAAATTACGATAATAGGCGAACTAATCCGACTAACAACAATACTACAACGGCGTAACCATGGGTTTGAACACTATAAATTAAAAGTGTTTAACGTCTTGTAGAGTTCCTTTATTTATTAATAGTCTTTAGGGTGGATTTTACAATCGTCAGATAAGCCCCGGATATGTTATTTCTAAAGTTCCTTTATTGGGAGAGTTGGGACACTGAACGTCAAACCGAGCCTATTTTGTATTATGTGGATAAGGTATATATTTCTATTCTTTTTTAATAAAATTTTTGTTGGCAACTTATGTCAGAGGTTCATGTCGAAAATAATTTCAAGTTTATAATTTTTGTCAAATGAATAAAATGACATAATTTTACATCAAATTTAACCAGGGACGTAGAAAACGTAGAAATTTTGGGATTACTATTTAAAACAAGAAAATAATTGAATACCTACAAATATTAATGTTCATATTTCTGAAATTTGTCGATATTTAATTTAATATTAAATACAAAACATAAAACATACTTCAATGTTAAAAATGCCTTTCTTCCGGTCACAATTTTAAGTTAAACATCTTGTCCCAAAAATTGGTCATCAAGAACCCATCATATTTTCCGTCGTCTTTTTAAATTTCCCAAAAAAATAATATTGAAGGTCTTCTCGTGTAAAAAAGTAACAAAATCGTGAATTCCAATTACTTTATAATTTGAAACAGAATCTAAAGTTCACGTAGAAGCTAAAGGTGGCCAAACAGCGACAGGTTCAACTTTTCTAAAAATTAGACTCAATTTTGGGTTCAAGTACCTAGGTATTTTGTAAACGCATAGACAAATTTCTAAAATCTCATAGATTTTGTACATAACAGTGTTTAGACAATCCACTTTTCCAAATGCTTGTTAACAATAAACGTAAAACTTGGCAGGAAAGGAATTTCTCTCTCTTTCGTCGATGATTACCATTTCTTAAAGTTAAGGGAAAAATGTTTATGATGAAGAGTTTAGACGTAAAATTCTTGTACTTACAAAAAAAATCTCTTTTAAAATTTGGAGTTCATATCAAGAAAAACAGTGAATTGACGACGACTGCTAGTCTAAACCATTTCTAAACGCAGTTAGTCGACGAAAAAGGGAAACATTTTTTGACAAATTTATTTGACTTTTCGCCAAATTTCAAGTGTAACACCACTGATTTCTATCCCAATTTGTTTTTTTACACATTCCAATGGACGTATATGAAACAAAATTTCGAAAATTGACATTCAGTGTCCCAACTCTCCCAATATAGGAACTCTAACGTCTTGTAATGGTATCCAAGACTTCAATTATAATTTTTAATTTCAGTTTTTATGTGTATCTTTGAGCAGTGTTGCCTTTTTTCAAAATTTGTGTAAGCTCGGATGTAACAACGGTGCATGTGGGATTTTTTTTAACATTTTTTCAGTACTTTGGAAGACTATCCAATCACTCTCTTTCAACGAGGTGTGCGACTTTCCGGACACCCGTACAAACATGAGTCATGGTTGTGTATCAGTCAAGATAAATATCAGAACTTCTGAACTTTTAATAGTTCTAATGTGAGGTTTAGACGGACCAGCTTATAAATTTTTTAAACACCGAAAATCGTGCGATTTTGTATCTCGTTTCGTCTGCTAATTTACAGTCCTCCATAGCGCGACTGCGAACCCTAAAACCAACACGTCTAAATGTAGGCAACACTCAATATCTCCTTTCCGCATCAAACCGTAAAAACTACTGTAATAAATTTACATAGCAAAAGTTGCTAGAGTAGCAAATCAACTACTTAGTTTTGAAACATGTTTTATGTTAATTTTTTAAACGCAGCGCGCCCTAAAACTGCAAGCCCAGTATCCAGTTGGCCGTGTACAAAATCAACATCGATGACGTTTGTAATTTTGAGCGCCTCTAACGTCATTCTCGAAAACTATCGCCAACATCATCGGTCACGTGACCGGTATTTCGTGCTACGTGTCTGTCGTGTAACCAAAATCGCTCTCACAAAGTACCGTAAATCGGGACTTGGCCACTTATTTGACGTGACATCGTAGAAATTAGACTTATCCGAAGTAAATCTGTGATCCTTTTAGTTTAATTCAGTGCCCATCAAAATGGGGAGTAAGTACAAATACAACTAACCTTCATTTCTATTTATATTTACTGTTATTTTTGTAATTATTACAACCCTCGTGTCCGTGTTTACGCCCCTAGACCCCAGTTTCATTTTTCACATTTTACCAACTATTGTGCCTCTTTTTCAGTCAAATTTTTAGAAGTAATCAAACCGTTCTGCAGTATCCTGCCTGAAATAGCCAAGCCTGAAAGAAAGGTGAGTTTTCTCTTAAATTCCGCAAAAGTTTCCAAGTTTTCCGCGCGTGAATTGTTATTTAACAATTAAGCCAACGTCCTACGTGCAAAAATCACAATTTTTTGCTACTTTTCATTCATGTAATTGTAACAGCTGTTTCTTTAACATGTGGCACTTTCTGGATGTTACAGATTCAATTCAGGGAGAAAGTACTATGGACGGCGATCACACTTTTCATTTTTCTCGTATGTTGTCAGGTATTTTAACATTTTAGTTTGTCATATTCGGAAAAATAATTATGGTTTTCTAGATTCCACTGTTTGGCATTATGAGTTCAGACTCGGCCGATCCGTTTTATTGGATACGTGTAATTTTAGCTTCAAACAGAGGAACCCTGATGGAGTTGGGTATTTCCCCGATTGTTACTTCCGGATTGATTATGCAACTTCTAGCAGGAGCGAAGATAATTGAAGTTGGGGATACACCGAAAGACCGAGCTTTGTTCAACGGCGCACAAAAATGTAAGTATTTTTACTGACAAAACCTCACGTCGTGGTGTTAAAACCATACCCAGGTTTACAAAAGAAAAACTTTCATGTAAAACTGTCTTTAAATATAGTGGCGGTCAGCTCGATTTGCGTGTGCGTCATCAATCTCATTTTTTCATTACCAACACAAAGCTATAAAAATTTATCAAAAACAATGCAAATTTAAACAGCTAAGGGCTATCTAAGGGTGGTATCCTTGAACATTAATTTACATGTGCACTTCGACAACACCGTCAAGTGTCACGAATTTGTCAAACTGACATTGACAGTAAATTATAGACGTCGTCGCATGGTTGTCGAAAGTGTTATCGGTGTTAATAATCGCAAGTATTTTCCGTTCGTTTATTGTGTTTTGTGATTTGCGTTTCGTTAGGTTTTTGATTCTGCGTTTATTAGTTCTTGTTTTGTGAATCTGTATTTTTTGTAACAACTCATAATTTAAACACTTCGTAACCTCAAAAAATATTTGATAGTTTGTCACCGCTATGCCCCTGCTGTGTAAACGTAGTGACAGAAATGTCAGATGACGCACACGCAAACGGAGCTGAGCGCTAGCATAGTAACCTCACTTTAAACGTGTCGCTAATGTATTTTGACATTTTGTAAAGTCAAATTTGACGTTAATGCCTGCTACACAGTCCAAAATTTTTGTCCTTCATTCAGTTTAAAATTTATAAAAACACGTTTTTTACAATTTTCGAAAGTGAAAATTTATTAAGCTACAATGATTTTATGAAATTTTTTTATTCATTCATAAGAAGCTGGAATAATTTGTATAAAATCATTAAACTGCACTTGCAGATTATTTGTTGTTTTTGTAGGTGT
The DNA here is from genome assembly GCF_031307605.1 of Tribolium castaneum. NCBI lineage: Eukaryota > Metazoa > Arthropoda > Insecta > Coleoptera > Tenebrionidae > Tribolium > Tribolium castaneum. The sequence continues at coordinate 5,106,720 of NC_087395.1, read as the reverse complement.
ATTGACTGACGGTTGAGAATTTTGTTTTAAGTAAATATGTTTTTCATTGAAAGATCTAAAAAAATTATACGATGCTTAATCTATGTAATCTGTTATTTACTTACTCATATCTTTGTATCATTCCTCCAATTGAATTTTTGATCAGAAGTATCATTTTTCTCAAGATTTTTGTAACGTTTCGTAATATCTTACTCGTTACTTTTTATCTTTATTCTCAATTTGTAAAAGACAAAACATTAACTAGTTCACCAGTTTCGTGGAGAAAAGACAGGAACATTGAGCATCTAATTATTAATAAGCGGAGAAAAACGACAAAAGTTTTCACGACAAATATGAAGAAAAAATATTTAAAGTTTAAACTCCGTGTCATGTTTTTCAAACTACTGCGAAGTTGGTTTAATATACAACTACAACTACAAAGAAAGTTGTAGAGAAATACATTTCCTAGAAAAAAAGTTCGCGAGGACATGTCTCTGTTTAGCCCTAAAAACATCCAAAACTGCTTAAAGCAGTTTAAAGTGGGTTGTAAATTGCCTTTTTTGTACGAAATTTCATCCTCTCCAACTTTGTTCCTTACATTTCTTTAGATTTTCAACCATACTTGGTAGCGTTTTGAAAAATATGGAACGGTAAAATTACCTAGTACATTTCGGTAAAATTTTTACATTACCTTTGTCATTACTATGGAGAATTTAATATTCTAATCTTGCATGACGCAGAGTCAAATGAAAACCTTTAAAATGACCTAAAACTATACCGGACGGAATATTGCTTTGCATGTAGTATTTTTGAGATCCGTAGAAAAAAGTAAAAATTTTAAAGATGGGAGCTTTATTTTTTTTGAAGATATGTATTAATTTTACCTTATATGTCAACGCTTTTTGTATCAAGATCCCGTATGTTGTTAAACTATGTTTAACTACAGATTCGAATAGAGCAGTTTTGTTGATCAGTAAAAATTGAGTGAAAAAGTGATTCTCCTTTTTTATCGTTTCCTGATTATAATACGGTCCTTTGAACTAACAATACTTGAATTTTAACAATGCAATAATATACATAAAAAATATTTATAATGGTAAAAACGACCACCGTAAAAACTTAAACTATGATTTAATCTCACTATCATTTTAGTTAGTTGCATAGGTCAGCTGATTTCATAGATTATAATAAATCTATGAAGTTAAGCAGCTCTGACCCCGGTCATTCCTTGGATGGGTGACCGGATAATGTAATGCCAAAAAACATCGCAACTAACTCGTCTTTCAGAGGAGACGTTAAGCCGTCGGTCCCGGTCACTACTAGTGGTCGTTAGGTCAGGTCAGAGGCTGTAGATGCGGCCTGAAAACTCTGGCACTTGGGTGATGGCATTACCACCATACGCATATTTATATTTATTTTATTATCATTTTAAAACTAAGTTGTCAACGTTAAATAACGATGATACATAAGATGTGAGCCTTATTCGTAACAGTATGTGACGCACAATTTACGTTAAAAAAAGTTTTTGTAATCAAAATCCTGGAAGAAGTTGTTTCTTTTTCTCTTTAAAATTAATAGACGAATATTTTATATCGTATAACGTGGTGATTAACCAGTAACTGCACCAACAATTTTATGTTTACAAAACCTTTGGTCCTTCGAGCCGGATATTGGAGGACCGGCGACATTCGTTTAGACGATTCGTCGCCATCTTTATCAGGTGTTATGTTTATAATAATTATCAGGTTGTGGTCCATCGATAGAGAGGGATTCTATGAAATCTTGCAATTTTGAAGTATGGAACACCAACAAATTTCTGAGTTACATCTTCGGGATTCTTGCTTCTCTCCTCGCCATTTGAATATCAAAAAACAAGACAGAAAATTACCCTGTCTTATGAAACAGGGTAGTTTTCTGCCTTGTTGTTTGATGTTCCATCTATCTTCCACGTCGGAATTATTTTTTTCTTCCTTTTCAAGTTTCCTTTTTGTTTCCTCTTATTTTTTTTTTATGAGATTTATCACTTGTTGCTGATAAGTGATAATTATCTTCTTGCAGTAATACAATTGCCTTAACTTCATTGTCTTCTTTAGTTATTTTACTTATTTCATTGTCTCCACTTCTCACATTTTATCTTCTTTGTATTTTTTTTTCTCGAATTTAATTGATTCGTTTTCTTCATCGTTCTTTTTGCAATAGACAATTTTCTGTGAACACATATCTCATGATTAATTTTTTTCGAATTAAGTGAATGCTATTTTCACACAAAAAAAAAACATTTCAAAAATAACGCTAAATAAATGTTTTTACTTATAACAGGAAAGATACACGTAATTTATATTTTTATCAAAAACAAAGAGATAAAACTCCAATAAAACACCTTTTGCCACTTTTTACAAATGCTACCCATTGAATATCCTTGCTCGACACAGCTCCACTTCTCTGTTAATGTATACGTCAGATAGATCTTCATACGACTACTCACTTAATACATAATATGTAATCCATTTCTGATGACTTCTTCAGTATCTGCCTAAAATTCTGAAAACACTGAACTTGTATTCGTTGAAGAATTTGTTTCGATTCACGATTTCTTGGATAGTGGTAGATCTTCCCCTGGTGTCATTTTATCTTTATCGTTTTTTTACTAGAACCAACCCGTACTCACAGTAGCTCCTTACGCCCTTCCCTATTTCTTCATTGATTTAACCATCTTTTTTCCATATTTTGTTCTTCAGTTTCTAATGAAGCTGTCATGTTCACTTATAATTGTTGTTACGTATAAACACCGTCACACGTCCACAATTTTGTCTTGGACATAGTACCTGGTTCGCACAATATCCGGCTCGAAGGACCACCATATGTTCGATCACAGATGCCGTCTCATACCTTTATGACCATACTACACTTTCATGATCGAACGCCAATGAGTTGATCATTGGTACAATTTTTTCAATTAAAAATGCAATATAAAGCAATTTTTTATTTACGAAATCGGTGAAACTCGACTGGAACAACTATAAATAACACATTTTATTTTACGTTTTGAGTTTAATAACTATAATTGAAGCAATAATTTTTTTTCAGTATTCGGTATGGTCATCACCGTGGGCCAAGCCATCGTATACGTAATGACCGGCATGTACGGAGACCCCGCCGAAATAGGCGCAGGTGTATGTCTCTTAATCATCATCCAACTGTTCGTTGCTGGTCTCATTGTTCTACTCCTCGACGAACTCCTCCAAAAAGGCTACGGTCTTGGTTCTGGCATTTCCCTCTTCATTGCAACCAACATTTGTGAAACAATCATCTGGAAGGCGTTCTCACCAGCCACAGTAAACACCGGCCGAGGAACGGAATTCGAAGGCGCTGTAATCGCCCTCTTCCACCTACTGACCACACGTCAGGACAAAATCCGAGCACTTCGTGAGGCCTTCTACCGTCAAAATCTACCCAACTTGATGAATCTTCTAGCCACTGTTCTCGTTTTTGCGATAGTTATATACTTCCAAGGGTTCAGGGTTGATCTCCCAATCAAAAGTGCGAGATACCGTGGCCAGTACTCGAGTTATCCGATCAAACTTTTCTACACTTCTAATATCCCCATTATTTTGCAATCAGCTCTGGTTTCGAATCTTTACGTTATTTCGCAAATGTTGGCCGTCAAATTCCAAGGCAACTTCCTTATTAATTTATTAGGGGTTTGGGCTGATGTTGGTGGTGGGGGCCCAGCTCGCTCTTATCCAATCGGAGGTCTCTGTTACTACCTCTCCCCTCCTGAAAGCGTCGGTCATATTCTTGAAGACCCGATTCACGCACTTTTGTACATTGTCTTCATGTTGGGTTCTTGTGCCTTCTTCTCCAAGACGTGGATCGAGGTGTCCGGAAGTTCAGCAAAAGATGTAGCGAAGCAGTTGAAGGAGCAACAGATGGTCATGAGGGGACATCGCGATAATTCGATGATTCACGAACTGAACCGGTATATTCCGACAGCAGCAGCTTTCGGCGGGCTTTGTATCGGAGCTCTGTCTGTTTTGGCCGATTTCTTGGGTGCGATTGGTTCAGGCACCGGTATTTTGCTGGCTGTCACTATTATTTACCAGTACTTCGAAATTTTTGTTAAAGAACAGAGCGATATGGGCGGCATGGGGGCCCTTCTATTTTAAAGCAATCGAAATATCGTGCGTGCGATATTGTGATTTTCTTATTGTTAATTGTAAATGTTGACTGTCGCATTTGCTCATTCTTACAGGTGTAGATTTAGTTAATTGAGGATGCGACAGTTAACGTTTTGTCTTGATCAGGTGTGATCAATTTTTTGTACTAAGAAGATAATATTACAAATATTTTTTCATTGTATATTCACATTTAGTTCCCCTCTGCATTTTATGGATGTTGATATTTGTGAATGGCGCTCCGTAAGACACGTCTGGTATTTACATACTTGCATCATTTTCATGCAAACGGTTGTGTGTTTTGGTCATTTTGTTATAGATTATAATTTATTTTAAATACAACTAATTTCCATAATTGTGCGTCTTTTATTTTACCCCAATTTTCCCACAAATTTAGTGCCCAACACGCGGCAGAAACAATAGCTATGAATTGGCGCCCAATGTGGAGCAAAGACAAAAACGCAGAAGTGGAATGCTGACGCACCTATAAACATCCAATGATTACCACAAACATTTGGTACCTAGAGACTGAAAAATCTCTAAAAATTTAGTAATATCCCTAGTTAATAAGCTAAACTCACGAATACATGAGTTCTTTTTACATTCTTGGAAACAAGTATGGTTTATGTTGGTAATTGGTGTTATTCTATATTTTGTGGTATTTATCTTCCTGTTAATGCAATAGTAACATTCAACTGTACTGTAGGTTGTACTTTGTTTGTGGACTAAGCGTTACTCAGACCTACAGAAACAAAAACCCGCTTTGGATTGGCGCCCAACGTGGGGCAGAGGTGAGAAGCCACTAAGTTAAAACTCTATTAACGTACGATCTATCATAAAAGCTAGATAACTATAGTGTTATCAAGGTGCCTTGCAAACAACTGAATAAGTCCAACTTTGCATTAGGATAACTCGTAATTAAAATAATAATTTTGGAACGATGCACAAACTAATTAGCTATATTGAAACTTGGTTATAACGAACTCTTGGATATAATGAATAGAATTTAAAGCCCTAGACTTCTAGACTATAGTAGGAAATCTGTTCGGTTATAACAAACCTCTCTTAAAAATTCCCAAAAATGCAGCTAGATTCCGGGATTTAGACAGGCACATAGAATAATACAAAGTAGTCGAAAATCTTTCAATTTAGTAACAAAATAAAAAATTATTGAATTCTTGGAAAACTATTAAACATACTCTAACTATTTAACTCTTCATCAGAATTATTTTCTCTTTTATTCAGTACCTATACAGCGTGTTTCACAACTCGCTCCCCACCGGAAATTAGACAATTCTGGATATAAAATTTCTTTCCAAAAAGGTTCAAAGTCTTTGTATTTGTGAGATAAGAAATAAAGTGGCCAATTACGAAAGGCTTTGCTCCGGAGGTTACGGAAACAAAATATGTTCCTAGGAAACCAAAAATAAATAGGTAAAACAGTTATAATACAAGCTGTTCAAAAATGGTTGTTCATCAAGTCGACTGTAGAATTCAAATTTAATGTGCCGCTTTGTTCAAATGACTAATTTTTACTCACTTTTTGCATTTTTTCGGTAAAGTCAAGTATAAAGTTTGTGTTTTATATTTTTTGTTGTTGTGTATTCTTTTTTTTTTTTTTTGATTCGAAGTCCTTTGCTTTTTCGTGACGGATGTCACTTAGATGGCATTCATAATTATTTTTCATTCCTTAGTAACGCATCTACTGTGTGCACTACACCTGGGAGAAAGCATCTGGGATTGGTCACTGGGAATGAGTTGTGAACCACACTGTATAAATAATTGGGTGACAAAAAATACGTCGTTTGTGCGATCAAATGGCACAAAAAATAAATTATCAGGACCAAAATTAATCTTGGTTGGAACTACTTAAACAGTAAATCAGATAAAAGTTCAATTGATTTTTTGTGAAAATATTAACTTAAAAAAATATAATTTGGCGCCCAACTTGTGGCAAAATACAAAAATAGCTGTAAGGCATCTATTTTGTATTTTTTTGTCTAATTTAACTGGGCTAACAATAGACTATCGTCCATACAATTATCAATTAACTTTATTATTTTAACTTACACAAATGGTAATTCCTCAAATTCATCTTTGAACTGGTGCATAAAACGGAGCAGAGAGAACAAAAAAACAATTATAATTTGACTAACGTTGGTCAGTAGACATTGTTATAAAGTTTCCACAGTTTGTTACAGATTATAATTATTTATTCTAAAATTCCATTATTATGCGTCTTTTTTATCAACTGAACAATAAGTTACAATAAGTTTTAATAACTGAAAAATACGAACCTGGCCTTTATTCAAATACAAATCGTGTTTATTTGAACAAGAAAACTGTTACAGATTAACAGCGAACGTTTGGCAGAAGAAACCGAACTGTATTAAATTGGCGCCCAACGTGGGGTAGTAGCCAAAATATCGTTTTAAATTTTCGCGACCATTTTCGCAATTTTAGGAAAAAATCAGGGACCTGGACCCAAACAAAATAAAGGTTCCGTTCTAGTGCCGGATGAATAAAAATTATGAGTTCCGTTACGGTTCCAGTTTTAATGAGAAAAAAATTTTGGGTTTTGTTACGGTCCTGGTTCCAGATGAGCCAGATGAATAAAAAATTTTCGGTTTCGTTACGGTTCTAGATGATCAAGAACATTTTGATCCCGGCCCGATAGAAAAAAAAATTAAAACAGCCAGAAAAAAATACAACCTAATCCCAAAATTTCAAAATGATTTTAGTAATGTTAAGTTTTTTTCAAAATGCACTATTCGGTTTATATCTAATGTATTATGCGAGAAAAGAGTTGAGAGAAGATAATTATTTAAATTGAAGTAATTCATTGGATTCTAAAATTTAGATACTATACCTTTTAGGCGATAATATAAAATACTGAATAAATACAACTGTTGCCTATTTTTTGAATATTTTTCTAAACAAGAATTTTTAATTTTCACTGTCTACTTTTAATATTGTTTTAAGTCTTTAAAAATCAAAACTTATCAAGACATTTTTTAGACCTATTTTCATACACATGCTTTATTTTTCGGTTTTGTGGTTTCAAAAGTTTTCAACAGGTTCCACCTTTTACTTTAAAATAGTTGTTGGAATTAGTGGCCTTTAAATTAACAGAATTTTGTAACGATTGTTCAATGCTAGTAGTTTATTATGTTCAAAATTTATACAAAATTTTACATTCGTCAATATTAGGTATTAACTATAATTGAACAAATAAAAAACGTAAATATTCACCGAAAGAATATAGAAATAGAAGAGTAGATAGAATAGACAAAAAAGTGAGGTCCTTTTTGTGTCCCATCCGTCATCAATGTGTATTTATTTTTCCTGCTCGTATTTCAAATTTAAAAAATGTGGCACTAATTGTATTGCAAATAATTTGATTGGTACCAAGCTCCTGTAAAGATAAATTCACTTCCACTGATACAGTAAAAACTGAAAATAAAATAATGTGTGCAGTGTCCCATTCGTTAAAATAGAATGGCTGAAAACAGAATACAGTTTCCTGTTTTGGTTCCAGTCTGGTTTCTAATTCTACCTTGGTTATAAGTATGTTGAATTTTAATTCTTTAGTCTAAATTTGTTCTAATTATTGTATCTCCTAAAAACAGTCTAAGGTATAACTGGTGTGTAGATTTTATATTCTGAAGATAAATGAGTAAATAAATGAATATAATCCCAATTTATATTTGCACAAATTGGTGTAACCAAAATAATGTACCATAATGTTACTGCTCTTATTAATTGAAAAGATGATCCAAATAAAATAAAAATTCTGTCGTAACGGTTCCGCTTTACAACTCAATTTGGGTTCCGGTCCGGTTTTCGGTTCCTGGAAAAAAGTTAAAGGATCTTGGGAGGTGACTTCTAATAAAGGTTCTAACATCTTCTTGAAATAAAACATGGTAAAAAAGCAAACAATAAATTAAAAAAATCGGTCTTTATTATATGAAATTAAAGCACACTTGGTACATAAATTTCCATCACTAATTTATTCAACTCTAGCTTGCTTGGTTGTAAAAAAAATACGTCATTAATTAACATTATAAATTGATCTGAAAACTGCATTATAATTGCGCCGGCATGAGAAGGAAAAACAAAGTACGGTGTTCTCATACCGATGCACTTACAACACACAAATATAAAGAAAAACAAACGATGGCACTTGCAGTGCTGATAAAGGTATTAAAGAAATCTGGATGAAAATTAAGACTTAAATATTTTATTTTTATAAATTTTTCATCATATTTTTGGTATCAACTGATTGGAAAATACAATATTTCGTACTTTCGTACATAATAAATGCCATAAAAATAAGCATAGAAAAACGAATACTCCTCCAATCATGTCGGATCTTCTCCTGGGGATATCTTTCACCCTATATCACATACAAACTAATGACATTCATTCTGGCGTTACGAGCCCTTCTCTGATATAAGTTTTGTAATGACTCGCCATTTAATGAACAACCCTGAGTGTTGGAAGATGATGCAGAATTTTTGGCCATCAAAAACTTTTTTTTTTCACTGGGACTGACCGAAAATTGCGCACCTTACTAGCGAATACCGGAAACTACCCTTGAGCATTACAAAATCTTTTAAAAAATATCCGAACTTACTAGGACTCTTAAAATACAATGGACTGTCAGTACATGGTGGGACGGCCGTCCCTCGAATTAATGTTCTGTATCTTACCGAACATAAAGCAGGTACGCTGTCTACAGTCTATCGTGCGCTACTTCGCACGCTTAGATGCTTATTTAATTATCACAATGCGGACTGACCGCAATCAGTCCACCTCAACACATACAAAAAAAAAAGAAAAAAAAATTGGAAAACAATCTCCAAAAGACTAACACTAGGCCGGAGACGCCACAACTGTGCCAAGACGACATTCTGCGTATTTGCGTACGCAGACGACGTCCTGACACAGTCAAAAGACTCATGATGAAAACGAAGAAGAATATTCTGACGAAAAAATTGAACGAAAGTAACAAAACACGCGCCTCCTGCGCGTGCACTTTTTCTCTTTTTTTTCCTTATTTTGTAAAAAAATATTGGAGATGCTTGCGCAACACGTCTTCAACCGCTTGGACTGGGAATGGCGGGGGCCGGAGTGGGCAGCAAGAACTGGCACGATCGACCTTTGATCCGCCTCTGCATTAGGTTGCTCTCGCTAGGCGGACTCAAGCCAAACACCTGCAACAAAACGGATTTGTTAAATTAACAATAAAAAAGTTTAAAAAAATGTTTAAAACAGTTGTTTGTAAAAATAGTTTCGTGTACGAGGCGAATCCGAGTGCAATGTTTATTTATTTACAATTTTTTCCAATTTCGCATAACTTTCTAAAAAATTATTGCTTATTGCACTAACAATTGTTAATTGTACTATTATTAATTTGGTGAACACTTCTTCAAAGAGGAAAGTTACTGATATACACAGCTAAAATTGCGGCTAGTAATTTTTTTAATGAAATTTTCTGAATTTATTCAAAATGTTAGAAATGCCAGTGCTAGTGTAAAAACAAATTTTGTTAACTTTTAATTTTTTAAATGAATGGTTAAACACACATTTGCTGTAAGCGATCAACTGAGCACAGTAATGATATAATATGGTTTAACGATCGTAAAAACAATAAAAAAGTTCTAAAAAACTTGCAATATTTCTGCTTTATCAGATAACAATACGCCCAGTGGTGTTAATTTTTCACACTCGTACTCGTCGCCAGTTATCCATAACCGTATCTCGTCACTTTTGTTTTTGAACATAAACAAAAAAAAAATGACATGTCTAGCGAAATCTTATCTTTGTTATTACAAAAGCTTGATATTTGAGATACCTTTTATGGAGAATTTAATAATGTAGTCAGCAATTTTTTAATAATTTGTTCAGCTTTAATTATATAAAGTTTTCTGTTAATAGATAAAAAAAATGTAAATTAAAACCTTTTTGAAGTGCTTATGCTTGTTTTTAATAGTATTTTTAATAAAATCGCATATTTATTGTTTAAAGTAGCTGACCTTGAAAAAAAAACTATTTTACCTAAAAGTTTTGAGAACAGTTATTAAAGAAAATTTCAACTGAACAAATAAAATAAGAGATATTCTGTTAATTTTATTACTTTTTTTTATAATATTTGTTTATATTTAAAGCATTTATTTTTTTAATTAAATAAATTAAAATCTAATCTTTTACTTACGCCAAATATGTGTGGAAAGACAAAAAAAATGGTTATAATTTGGCGCCCAACGTGGGGGAACGACTAAAATGGTTGTAAATTGGTGCCCAACGTGGGGAAGACGACTAAAATGGTTATAAATTAGCGCCCAACCTGGCAATTATAATGTTAGTAAAAAAAATTAAGGCTTGTTTATGTTTAACACTGTCAAATGAAGAAGAAATCGATATTAGTCTGCATCAAATCAAATCACGAACAATCAAATTTTTTCATGTCGTTTTTTACCAATATAGTAAATCTTTTAACATACTTTTCTCTGAACTAAAGTCACATTTGCAATGTTTTGCTATTTTTCGCACCGACTATCTGATAGAATACACTCAAAATGCTACAAAATGGCATTTTCTTACAAAAGTGAACTGAGGTCGTTTTTCCCCTATTCACTGCAATTTTTTTTGATCTGTTCTATCAATATGAAAGGTTGCCTACATACCTTATTTAACATAAAATTTACTTGATAAAAACTAGAAAATTTAAGAGAAGATTGACGAAAAAAACTAAAAAACACGTACAATCGTATTAAACGGTCAGTTTAAACAAACAAACGTTTTAAAAGTGACCACCTTTATGACTGAATGTCACTGATAAAAGTTGTTCTTTTCAGCCACAGAGCTTAGAAGATAAGCGATTTTTTGTGAAATACAAAAAGGGGGAAATGCGTTCAAACAATCATGAGTATCTACCAATACTCTATACGTTGGCAAGATTCAAGCATAGTATTGAAAAAATAGTAGTATTGAAAAAATTCCTCTCGTGCTATATTCATGTCTAAATAATTATATTGTTAAAAATGAGTTTATATGTAACTATGAGCGCAATAATGGACTAACCCACAAAATTTCTTAAACTAACTTATGGTCGTTTCCTTAATGATTTGAAAATAATGATCAACTTCAAAGTGAACCAAAAAATTTAATTTCACATGAATAATAGTCATTTGGTCCACTTTGAAATTGATCATTATTTTCAGATCATTAAGGAAAAGACTATAAGAAATTTTGTGGGTTAGTCCACTATTGCACTCATAGCCTCATATGATTCAGCTGAATGTGAAATACCTGTAGTATTACTTTTACTTCTAATAACATAAAATTACTATGAATTCAAAATCCCATATTTTTTCAAAACTAACCACACAAAAATCAGAATAAAAAGATTAATTTACATTTCGAATCAGAAAAAATAGGATTTTCAAAAATATTACACACATTGACTTTCATTTAAAAAATAGTTACTTTTCGACAATAGTAACTTTCTGTCAGAAAGGTATCCTTTTTTATAATAATAAAAAATATATGAACATTTTCTAAGGTGATATTAGGAATATTCTTAATTTGCTTAACTGCTCTTAACATCACCTAGGAAACGACAGGAATATTAGAACACATGGATAATGATTACTCGGTATTTGATTTTACTGAACTATCGAGTTTTTAATGGAAAACAAACAATAGAAGATTTTTCCTAAACCTTGTAATTTCGGACTCCATTTTCATATTTCAATTAGGATGAATGTTAATAAACTTATTAATTAAAGAGATTACTTTGTGTATAGGCAAAAAGTTCAGATAAACTGAATAAAAAAAAATAAGTAAAAAAAGTAATGTACCTTGGCGTGGTAAGGCGCCGCCTTCTCGTCAATCGGATAGACATTCGGCCTCTCCAGATAGTCCAGCTTCATGCTGAAGTGTTGCTGCACCACCCTGTTCACAGCCATAGCGCTCTCCGCGAATTGCGATAGTTCTCTCGCGGAATTGTTCTTCTTGATGATGGCGGGCGTGGTCAAAGTCGCCGATTCGCTAGCGCATTTCAACCACGGATGTTGGAGCACTTCCTCGGCTCTGATGCGTTCGCTGGCATTTTTCACCAGCAAGGATGATATCAGATCCTTTGCCTCGTCCGATATGTTACCCCATTCGGCTTCGGGGAAGTCGTATCGGCCCTCTTGGATACTGTGGAAGAGTAGATCTTGGCAAGCATTGCAATTGTCGCCTCGTTCCCAACCGCAGTCACGACCGCATTTGCCGTAAAATGGCGGATAACCGCACAAAAGAATGTACGTTATGACGCCCAGCGACCATAAATCGCAACGTTTGTCGTACGCCACCGAGTCCGACTCGCCGATGAAGGCCTCCACAACTTCGGGCGCCATGAACTCAGCGCTGCCCACCTGAAACACACACCACAAAATTTAAATTAAAGTTTACACACTTGTAATAATGAATACATCCAATGGTATAAAGCTGCCGCCCAACGTGGGGCAGGAGAGAAAAACTCAATATAATTTGGCGCCCAACGTGGGGTTGAAAACAAAAAACTTGCATTCAAGTAAAAAAACACAAGACTATAAAGTTAAAAGTGTTTGGTGCTGTTGAGACTTACACAATTTTAAACCATAGCGTAATTCACTCTTTAAAAACATCTATTTGTATAATGATAAAAAAGTTAACTGTAGATTTTGCATATTAATTTTATTTATTTGCTAAATTCAAAAAGTTTTTAAACAAAAAGTAGATGTCTTCATGCAATAATTCAAGTAAATTTTCAAAATAGCTACTCCTTAAATAATTACAACTTCTATTGAGAAAAATACAACTAGATTTCTAAAAATTTATGCTATCTAAAACTCTAAAAATTTAAAGGTCTTTCTAGCAGCAAAATCACTAAAGACTTGTTACAATGTATTCAGTTTAAGCATTTTAACAAATAAATGACAGTAAACCTTTGGAATAGCAAAGAAATAAAATATTTGTGGTAAAAATTTAAAAGTTTTCATCTACATCTAAGTTTTCTCTGCGCTTTTTCCTTGAACTAACTTATCAATCAGTAGTTTGCAATTTTTCCCAGCAGAAAAATTATTAGTTAAAAATTTTGAAATTAAGAAAATACAATCCTTGTTTTCCCCCTCTAGTCTTTAATTGGAACCCAACTTGAAGTAGAAGACAAACTGATCATTATAAATGTTATAAATTGGCGCCCAACGTGGAGCGGAAGTCAAAATTTTTTTATAATTTGGAGCCAAACATGAAGAAGAAAATAATAAAAGATTCCAATAAACAACAAAAACCTAGTTTAATAAAACCGACATATCAAACGTTTGTTTTAAAAAAAAAAAAAGAAACAAACAAAACGTTTTCAAATGTCGTTTTTTTTAAAGTATGTTTTTGTTAATCGTTTCCACGTCAAGAAAATTTAACAAATAATAAAACATTTCGGTAAAATAATTTAAAAAATTTACAGTTCACAGTTTTTAAGGTATCAATCAATGATTTATTCTCATTTTGCAACTAAAAAGAAGAAAATACTTTAATTTTTTTACTAAAGTTATATAGTTCAAAAAAATAATGATCTAGCTTTTCATATGCAAAATTATTAAAGTTTTACTATCTGCTCTCATTTTACGTCTACAAGCAATAGTATTCAAAATTGTTAACGTAATTTCGCCCTCAGCTTTTTATTTATTGTTTCTTGATGAACTAGTTAAAATTTAATTTGTCAAAAACCAACCAATTCTTTTGAGCACAAGAATTCTTTTTGGTAAAGTGATCAATCAAACCAACTCAAATTTCAACCCTTTTTAAGAATAATTGTCTGGAAATTTCGATCAGTTTTAACTTCTCATCCACAACTATCAGTTTTTGAAACACAGTAAGATCTCTCAACAACGGACACCGATGGGGAATCTTTAATTGTCCGTTGTGAAGAGGTGTCCGTTATTTAGAGGTGTTCATTAAAATTTGGTTCTCAAAGATAAGGACGAGTTTAATTTTTTTAAGATCACAAGACTGTTATTAGTATCGAAAACAGATGTTGGCAGTACCTCTGTATATGACAGAATACAATATCTTAGTCGTACAATTTTAGATCCGCTGCAAAGAGAGGTAAAACCCCTTTTGTACTACTTTCCTTGTATCATTCTGTTCGATTTAAATAAAACAAAGCAAACTCTTTTCTGAATGTTTTACCAGCCCCATTTTAAATTGGCGCCCAACATGGGGCAGGAGAAAAAAGTTTGTATAATCGTGGAGTATGTTCAGGAAAAAAACTAGAAATATCCATACATTATGAGAAAAACAAGTTCCTAGTAGTTTGCAAATTCGTTTTAATTTAGCAAAATATTGCTCCTAGTATGTTTTTAGCAGCAACATACAATTTTTTTTAGACAGCATGAAGTTAAACTTAACATGAAAGAAACGTAAAGAAAAAAGGCCGAGTACAAGAAAAATCATATAATAATAATAATAACAATAATAATGATTTTATCTTTGTTTATGTATTTTCTTCTTTAAATAAACATAACATAACAATCGATAGTTTTTCCCACCATATAATGTTGTTATTTGAAGTTCTTGAAAAAAGACATTACTTGTTTTCCCCTGGCAGCCTTGCATTGACGCCCAACGTGGGGCAGAAAACCAAAATGTTGTAAATTGGCGCCCAACGTGGGGCGCATGTCAAAAAATTACTGTACACCAATTTAATACAATTTAAGCGTTTTAATAAAAGAATACAGTCATAAACAGTCTTTGAGCTGGCAAAGAAATACACTTACCGGAGTCAAAAGTTGTGGAGTTGCCAGCGGACTCGAAACACTGGACTGGAAGCGAATCCCGGATCCCAAATCCAAATCACAAATTTTAATTGGACAAATAGTATCCTTATTCACACACAAGATGTTTTCAGGTTTGAGATCACGGTGGGCTATGCCTTTGGCATGCATGAATTGCAATGCTGAAGCAACTTCTCGTACTATTTCAGCTGCTGCAGCTTCACTGAAATACCTATTCTCCTGAATCCTCCTCAACAGCTGTCCTCCATTTATCTAAAATAAATAAATAAGAAAAATAAGTAGATAGTTTCTTTTTATATCTAACTCAAACTATACCTTCTCAAAAACCAAATAAAACTTTTCTTCATCCTCGAAAAACTCGGTGAGCTGAATGATATTGGGGTGGCCTTGACAATGATGGAAAGTTTCAACTTCTCTGAACACCCGAGCCCTGGCATGACCCGGTACCTTATCGATGATTTTGACTGCATATTCTTGATCGGTGTAAATATTGATGCAGGTTTGAACACTGGCATAGGCCCCCTCACCCAAGATTTCGCCAGAAAGTTTATACAAATCTGTAAAAAAAAGGCGCAAAAATGTTATGAAAGGTGATTTTCCATTATTATTATCAATTTGAGAAAATATTTGCAAAGTGATAAGTGATGTACTGACGAATTTAGTGCGTTAACATTTGATGTTCTGACGTACAGCTCGAAGACAGCTTACTAAGCGCTTATTTATCAATCGGACGGAATTTATTATGATTGCAAAATTCCAGTTTACTGGTTATTACGATGATAGATCCGTTAATAAGAGGTAAACAATCTTAAATATCAAATAATACCCGGCGGGACTTTTTCGAAGGCTGATAAACGTTTACACCTTGTAAACAAATAAATAAAGAATATCTAATGTAAATAACAATCCTAGTTAAAGTTCTAGTTGCGATCCAAGTTCGTTTCACAACAATAGTCGCTAAAAATACGCAATTATCCACAATTCGCTGTGCTGGCAACGGACCTCCACTTGAAAAAATCAAGCGAATAACATCTCTTGTTTACCTTCGCGTGTCTAATCACGTGGCACAATGTATACTCAACAATCGCGGTTAGAAATTTAGAAAAAAAAGCGAAATTTTTCATTGTTCATCGCCCACCACCAAACTTGCATACATATTTCTAATAACAGTGACTATGCAACAAGGAAATAATAAAAGATTCATAAAAACAGCCGTTCGCTCACCGACCTCATTAACATTTCCCCGTTTGATTATTCAACTCGCAAATTCAAGGCCTATATTATTTCCAGTTGGCGACTGTGATGGTTCAACAACAGCGGCAAAAACGTGGATTACGTCAGATTAGATACCGGATGCCATTTTGCAAATTTAATCATAGAGTGGACACAGTATAAAACCTTAAATATTTAGTTTTTGAAAAACACTAAATGAAGGATGTGAAAAGTACTACGAACATGTGACCACTCAATAACTTTGAGATTCTATCTTGATTTCGAATTTGTCATTTTTTATTTTTAACAAATCGATTAAAAATTATTTAGTTTGATCGAAAAAACAATAAAATATACAAGCTATTATTATTATTTATATTTCTGATAATGATCACATGATCATATTTTGAAATAAATTATGACTTATCAATTTATTACAGCGATTTTCTCTGCACAAATTAATGATCCTAAAAGTCAAATCATATTCACATTTAAATTTCCCGCTATTTCGCCAAAAAAATCTTCATTGACCACCAAAAAGCGTGACGGTCATTCAAATTGTAAACAATTAAAAACGTGATTGTTAGTATGTTTTGAGTTCTACATGGAAAGAACCAAAAATTTTGCAACAGATAGCTGATTTTGTTATTTTTTTATTTAAAATATGTTTATTACTGTTATATTATTAAACAATTCACGAATACATTACGTGATGCCTAAAAATCATATAAATAATTTTCTTTTTCGCATTTTCAAGATTTCTCAGATTTCATCCACAAAATTAAAAATTTTCCAAAATTGCGCATTAATTATTAAAAAAAATCATCTATCAAATATTTATAAGACCAAAGAGTAACTGTAATATAAGACACAACAGAAAGTTTTTAGTTTCGTTCATAGCAACAAAAATTACGAAATACGTTTTTTTTTATAACAAATCAAATATGAGTCCATTTTGACCTCTAATTGAAAGAACCAACGACTGATTATATTATTATAATAATTAAATTATTATTTAATATGATTGTATATATTCGCTTTTCATTTTAATTTTTAAATAAACAGTTCAGAAGTAATTACTAATTACATGCATATGGACCAAAAACATAAAAAACTAACTTTCCATAAAGTGCACACAAAAAAAACGATGATAGATTTATTCGATCCTAAAATAACAACCTCCATTGTAAAATAAAAGTTTTTTTTAATTTAACGCAAATCAGAAGGTGTTAAACGAAACCTCTGAAATAAATCACTTTACCATAGTAGACATGGAGTAACATTTTTGAGGAAAAGTTAGGTTTAAATTACCAAAATCTTTATTTTTTTTTTCTTAGTTTTAAATTGTAGATGTTTTTTATTATGAATTATGAGTAGGTATATTTTGAATTCCGGCTAGAAAAAACCAGAAGTATATATGGGGGTTGATTTGTTTTTATTTTTTTATTAAACTAATCAAATGCAAACAAAACTGTAAATTTCCTAAATAAAGCATTAAAAAAACACTCGATCAAAGTGAAAACGTATCAGAGAATTTTGTTTAGTTTTATATTAAGCAAATCAAAAGCTGTTAAACGAAACTTTTGAAATTACGAACTCTGTCAATAATAGATTTTTCGAACAAAAAACCAGAAATATTCACCTAGTAATATTTTTTAAGAAAATTTAGGTTTTGAATACAAAATCTGAGTTATTTTCTTAGTTTTAAATTTTTATAATTGTGTATCCCACTTATTGGAAAGATAGTGTCCACTTTTTTATAATTTTTTAGTTAAATTTCTATTAAACACTTCTGAAATAAGTTCATATATGCAGATGAATTAAAAAATAAAATAGAAAAGTGTAAATTCCTCAAATAGAGCATTTGAAATAACTCCCATCAAAAATTTATGGAAACAAAAAGTATAATTTCCAATGCAACACACAATAAAGAATTTTTTTTAATTTTTGTATCAAGCAAAACAGGAGGTGTTAAACGAAATCTTTGAAATTTTTCCACTAAGCGAGTAGTAAAGATTTCTCGAACAAAAATATTCTTTCATCGAGAAACAATCTTTTTTATAAAACAAATTTTGAAGTAACAAAACCTGAAAATATTTTTCTTAATTTTAAAGATTGTATTAATTCGATTATTATAGTATGTATATCAAAATATGACATTTTGAAAGAATTTTTAAAACATTTTAGTTTTCCATAATTAAAATAAATGTTGAACTAACAAGTGGCCTGATGCCGACTTTTTTTGGTAGCTGTATGTAACTATTTTTTGTATTTTTTAATTTTATTAAACACTATAGAAGTAAATTAACTTCAAATAAACTTAACTGTAAATTTCGCAAGAAAGCATTAAATTTTTTTTTATCAATTATTATGGGATAGACCGGCAACAATTTGCAATGTTAAGATACGGGAGAGACAAAAGTTTTAATTTTGATATAAAGCAAAATTAGATTCTAAACAAAATTTTTGAATTTTTCCTACTTAGTATTAGAAATATCATTTCATCGAAAAACATTTTTAAAGAAAGGCTACGTTTTGACTAACAAAATGTGAAAAGTTTTTCATCTTAATTTTTTAGATTGTAAATAAGCGTTTTGTATGATACTGTATGTTGTGCTACAAAATTTTGGGAGAGTATTTTCATAATATTTTAGTCATCCGTAGTAATTAGAACAAATGTTTAAGTATCACCTGACCTGACAACTTATTGTAGAGTTTTTATTAACCAAGATTTTAGAAAAAAATTCAAATAATATTTTAGTCATACGTAATGAAAATAAACAAAACAATAAAAAATTCAGTTACACCAAAAATTTCATATCCGAACACAACATGCTACATCGGTTCGTGCTATCAAGGTTGCACTGTATTTTCAGGAGCAAAATGGAGTATTTCTGGGCGCCAATAATCTGAATTTCCAATGCAAATAATAAATATGCATGTGTTAATGAAATTGTTTTTCCACCATTTAAAAACAATGTCAAAAATCTTGTTTACTGATTGGAAAATTGTGTTAATGTTTACCTTGGAAACACGATGAAACTAGCGACGAGCCGGTGCGTTTCTTTTTGCGGCGTTTCCTTTTGGCCTCCTCCTTGCGATGGGCTAGTTCTTTGGCTCGGGCATCGGCGTCCATCTGGTCGCCACTATCGGAGGCAGAACCTCCACCACCGCCCGTGCAGCCCCCGATGCTGTCGCCATTGGTAACGTCGCCATTGCATTCTGAAACAAACAGCATTCATTATTTTCAGGTTTTGTGTGTGATGCAGTCACTTGAATTATTGAATAAGTCAGCGAAAGCCTGTTTATAACGGAGGCCTCACCTAGGGGACGTCGACCCGTTGCGACACTTCATAATCACAGAAAAAAAAATCAAAACGCAATTTTTTTACAACGAAAATAACCGCATTCCCGAAATTATTTTATAAACAAAAACATTGGACTAATCTATTTTTCGGTTGGCGTACGGCCAACTTCTTCTGCACGTAGATATACAAGAGGAAAACGCGTGATGTGGCGATTAAACACATCGTTTATTGAATAGTTAATAACCAGAAATGGAACTGACGTCAGAAGAAAACAATATTTTATTTGCATTAGTATGTACATTATAATATACAACTCTTTTGATCGCCTCAGTGTGTCTCGTCATCGTCATCGAGGCAACTTTCTATTTAGTGTGGGAGCCATACAATATCTACACACCAACCTAAAACCTGCTTCAATTAATTTTAGATTAACAGAAAGTGGAACAAGACTCAAGGGTTTACTTCCCGATCTTGGTTAATATTAAATACAATAACGCAGGACACACAAAACTATAATAAAAATTGGTAAAAGTACACAAGAAAGTTTCTTTTACTGCTGAGCATATGTTTGATTTTGTGAAAATTACACTTGTAATAAGTTAACAGTCAAAATAAAATGCTTGGAAAATAATTAGTAGCTTCAGGACTGTTTTTTAAATCTCTTCCCAAGACTATAAATTCATAAAAAAGTAAGATTCAATAATTTTTGACAGCACTTTTGAACGAATCAAGGAATTTCCGTTCATCCCACAATAAAAAATATAAGAAACAAAGTCGTATGGTGAATGGTTCAAGTCATAAAACAGCTAAAAACGCTCTAATGACAAGATCATTTCGTTTAGGACAGTGTTTGAGTTTTTGAAAAGTAGTTTAAATATAAATCATTATAAAAGAAGATATGGTGTCCTTTTCTAATAAAGAAACTTTTGAACGAATAAAGAAATTTCCGACTAAATTGTTTCTTCAAGAACCGTGGATGGTTCAAAAGTCCCTAAAGAAAGTCAAAAACGCTATAATGACAGAACTATTTAGTTACGGACAGTGTTTGGGTCTTTGAGAAGCAATTTAAACATAAACTATTAAAAAAGGAGAAATGGTGTCCTAGCAGGACCTTTTTTGACGAAAATATATTTCATTACAACTTTGCCCCTTACACATTTTTGTAATTTTTAACTTTAACTGTTTCAAAAAATCAAAAGATTAAGAAAAAATAAAATACTTGGAAAAAGAATTAGTTGGTTCCGGACGTCTCTTTAAGGATAAAAAGTGAACAGTTTCTAATTTCTACCCAGAACTAAATTAACTGAATGATCAAGATTTAAAAATTTTGACAGCAAAACAAACAACATTTAAAAAATTAAGAAATTTCCGTTTCATCGCACAACAAACTCGTTAGGAATACGCGTTTTTGAAAAATCGTCAATGTTCAAGTTCTAAAACAGTCAAAAGCGGTCTATTTCTCCCTTTGTTCTCTTATTTCTCTTTACTTACATAATTTTTATCAACTGAATTTTATTCATTCAATTTGCCATTTCGTGTTTTTTTTGTTAAACGAAGAGCTATTGCTTTGTAACTATCTCATTCAGAAATACAAAAAATAAGTTACTGAACTAAATTAATCAATAAATGCCTATATTTCGGCTGATTCATCATTGTGTTTACTGTTTCTACTTTTTATACGACCTTATAATTGATTTGTGGGCTTTCTACCGACGCACTATAAAAGCCAAAATTATTTGAGATAAGAGAGCACTGTTTGTTATACAATAGGTAGCCAGAAACCCACAGCAGATGAGTTTTCTAAAAATAATTTTGATTACTTTTCTTGTTGCCTTTCTGACATTATTTTAGATGCAATTAAAAATATGTATCTAATCATTTCAGCTTTCACTGGATCTGTAATTTTTAACAAAACATTGTTCTAATAATAACTATTGTCAACTTTGTCTTGACACAAACTATTACTACTCAAACGATGAGAAAGTACGAATAGACATGCTTCTAGTTGTACTAATTATGATTAAATTTAATATTTATATCAAGTAATTAGTAGATACTTTTGGTTATACTAAAAAAAACAGAAATACACCACCCTGTAGATATGAATAAAGCCATGGCTAAAACCTGTTTTAACTTAATTCTGCTACAAAGACATTTTGGTGCGCGAGCGTTAAAAAAATCAAATTTGGTAAAAGATGTTAAAAAAACAAAATTAAATTTGCAATAAAAAAGATTTAAAAAAATACAATTACAAGAGACAAAATTTTATTACGTATGATAGGTGCGTTGTATAAGCATAACCACTCATGTCTATCATTACGTACTTCTAAAATCAGCAATTAAATTTTGAGCTAGATATTCTATGACATAACATATTTATTAAAGTAGATTTCTTGAATTTATTACACTATGACGCATATCCACATAACCACAATTTTTCAAACCGCAACAATAAAATATCTAATTTGTATAAAATGTAAAATACTGATTCGCAAATTGTACCGTTAATTATTTATGAAGCAAAAAAGATTGAAAAGTATTCCATAATTTTTTCCCTATTATAATCCACGCTCTGGTGAACTATTTTATAAACTCAATTATAAATAATAATTAAATCAATCAATTAAATTTTTTTCTATAAACATACCAGAAAGAAATAGAACCAGACCCCTAAATGTTAAAATATGACAATCGTTGTTTACAAGAAAAATATTTTAAGAAACAAACTACTACAAAAAAAATTCAAAGCATTAAGAAACCTTTACAAAACTGAAAATGTTGTCCTTAGTACAGGCTTTTCGTTCTTGTGACAATAAATAGTTTCGCATAAATGTTTTATTCCCGTAGTTACATAAATATGTTAAAAATAATAAAAAAAGAAAAATTCTACTAGAATAATGAAAAAATGCAATCCAGGAGTTAGCTCTCCAATACATAAATTGTTTCATATCTACAAGCTTATGGATTCCTCGTCCTACACAATTCCTTTAAATAAACTAGCTTCAGTTTATTAGCAGTTGATAAATGTTGACTATTTTTGGTTTTGTAATTTAAATGTTATTTGTTGCCCTCGATCGACACCAGTTCCTGGAAAACTCACACGATTACAAATCCTTCAATCGACACACGATGACCTTTTTCCAGTTTGTTTTTAATGTTACACATCTTTGGAAGGTTTCAACAAACCTACGCATTTTAATAACATTTACTCACATGCTACGTGATGAAGACTGGTGAGATTATTTGTACTAAACTTTATGTAACATGATGACCTTAGCCACTGCTAGTTTAATGATTTGTTTACAAGCGACTCAACCGAACTAATTGTTATTTTTTAAGCAAGATATTACATCATTTTGTAGCATTTCAAATCAACGACAAGTACAAGTTCTAACTGGGTCAAAAATCCAAACGAAAGCAAAAAGGACCACAATACTTGATTGTTTATTGTGTTATATTCCAGGTCATACACAAACCGATGAAAACGCAAGATAGACATGCAGTCAGTGCCTATCACGGTCAATCAAAAACCAACTCAATTTCGTACTTTTTGGCTCTTTCCTCGAATGAAACGATGAACTCGTCACATCCTTGCCAATGTGCGAAAATAGAAACAAGACAAAGAAGATAAATTTTACTTATGACTCGGCATCACATACAAAGGAGAAGAATGATACTATTTCTATTAAGTGGAACAAGATCTATTTATACTTTTTGTGTCATTAATTCAGGTGCTAACCCTTGTTTGTGGTGCCAGTGATCGAGCGCTTGGTCACGTCTGAGAACACAACCCACTGAACGGTTGTCATTCCAATAAGAGAAATTGTGATCAGATGGTTGCACTTTTATCTCAATTCAAAAGAATAAGAATATATTAAATATACAGGGGACGTCCCAAGGAGTCCATTATTAATTAACCTTTCAACGTTAGAAAATTAATTTTTTTTAAACCGTAGATACTAATCCCCTGACTTATCTAAAATTATTTTTAAAATATACAGGGTGTACAAAACAAACTTACGTTTTCCTTAAATAGAAAACTTATACAGGCAGATTTTTTAGGGCTAATTTCTAATATAGGTAGAGCTTTAAAATTTACCAATTCAACTAAATTATTTTCAAAATGGCGATGAAAAATTGGCGCCAACTTTGAAATTTTATTCGACACTGACAAAATTTCCGGTTTTTCTCTTGTGTAAGACAGTTTTGACAACTCTTTGACATTTCTCAATACGAAACGTCAGATTATTTTGAAGTGATTTAAAGCAATTTTAAGCCTTGTTAAGTCTAAATAGAAGAATAAAATGTCGTATTCAACTCGGTTTCGTGTAAATCGGTTCATTTATTTCACCTCGTGGATGATAAACCACTCGTGAAATAAACGGTCCGATTTACACTCAAACTTGTTAAAAAATAACTATTTGTTTTTATTTTAAAAACGGCAAACTGCTTTATTTTTTTTGTATAATTAGTGTGAAAAGATTTTATGTAACACCTAAAATCAAAAAAATAAACAAAAAAGCAGCCAGCCCTTATAAAATAAAGCAAGAACAAAAATATAAAGCTCTTTGAAAAATAACTATATTATATATTTTTTGATTTTTTTATACTTACCATAAAGATAATAAATGTTTTAAAAATGTGTACTATCTAAAGCACTAATCAAAAATTAAATAGTATTTGTCTTTTTAAACTAAATAAAATGTACCCTAATACTTTTCTACCACAGTTTTGGACGTATTAGCTGTTTCAAAACTATAAAAACGCCATCGTCGTAATTTACCGAATTATTTTTTTAAATAAAATGAATAAAATTGTAAAATAGTTATTACTAACTGGATCTATCATTGAAAGTATAAATTACATTAGCTATTATTTTTTTGAAATGCATGAATAATTTATAACAGCCAATTTTGAGAGTAAATGCGACGTTGGCGTTTCTATAGTTTTGAAACTTTTTTTTTGAAATTTTTTAAGCAAATTTTCATCTACAGGAGATACTCCTCACAATGAGTGAAAAATTCTGTTTGCATTTGATAACCAAAGGTTCGAAAACTATCCTGAAATCTACAGGATTGTCAACTATCAAACTGCAAGGCCACTATGTTTTTTATCAAAATAACCAAAAAATGAGTTCATATAACAGTTTTTTCAAACATAGAATGATCATGTTTTTCAATGGCAATCAAAAGAACATCTGATGACTTTTATCAACATCTTCTATACCTCTATAATTTAATTTTTTTGGCTAAAACATGCATTAAAAAAAATATTGCACAAAAACTAAGATTCCAAGAAAAGTAGGAATTTCACCACTTTAAAGAACGTTCACTTAACTTAATATATTTTCTCTTTTAAAATTAATAATGTTGTTGCCTTTATTCTGCAAGTGGTTACTATGGTACATAATTTGATTTAGTTATATTTTTATCTTATTCAATAGAATAGTGGCCATTTGGTGATTTTTTTTATTCTGTATATATATATATATATATATATATATATATATATATATAATTTCAGTAGTGCAAAAGTGCAACTTTTTCAAGTTATTCGACTTTAACAAACTGTTTAATTTTTTTAATTTCCTAATCGTCATGTGCTAAACAATTGGTACAGATTTAAGTTTAAACTTTCCTCTTTAAAGTGATTAAGTTCTACTTTTCTATTATACCTTCAGTGTCTATGTAATAAATTAAAAAAAGCCTAATATCTTCAAAAAATTAAATGATTTCAACTAAGCAAAATCGACTAATTCAAGTTTAAATCAAAAACATCACTATTAAAAACTACGTCCAAAACTGCTAAAATTTAGGATGTACCCTGTAGATTAGAAAACAACTTAGGTGATATAGGGAGTTGATATCTACGGCTTTTGTAAAAAAATATTTATTCTTCAATTATTTTTCAAAGTGAATAATGAGCTTTTTTAACTCGTGAGTTTTGTAGATTGGGTCATTTTTCGTTTTGCGAATACTGGAAATGACGAGTGTTTTTTCGCCCCAAAAACGTGGTTAAAAACGTGTAAAAAGACTTTTTTTTTGAAAATCTAGCACTGTCAACTCTTCGACAATGGCAAGGCGAAGATGGTTTGATAAAAATTTTGAAAAATTTTGCGAATTTGTCTTGATTTTCTTTGTACGAGATGTGATTAATCTGAATCATGAACTAATCTTATCTGCGTGTGTCTAGTTTGATATTGAGGAGAAACAGTCTTTTTAGAGACCAGGAGTCTGCCTCTTGCCTCAGAGAACCGGTTATGTTTATATATTCTGGAAAAATGACGTAACCTATCGTAAATATCGATAAATTTAGGCATTGAGGAGAGCAGTCGGTCGTGCGAGTGAGTGAGAGGGCGAACAAAGCGAATAAAAAAAGTAGAGGTTCCATTTTACAACCTACTGTTTACAAATAATACAAATGTTCCACGTCAAAAATTACATTACCACACACACCTGGATCGTAGTTTTCCGCTTCTTCTAATATCCTTTCGACCATTTTTCGGTTTGCCTTATGTTTGCTGAACGAAATTGAAGAATGAAGTTGTTCCGAAAGAGAAACAAAGGGATTCTGCCGACTAGTAGTTCCCTTTGGTTGATGCGATAAAAAAGGGAATAATATCGAAGCAGCTGATGCAGCAACGATGGGCCGGTGTCACAGATAATGATTTTTAGTAGGCACAAAGAAAGGATTTATTGGTTTTTATCACTCTATCTACCCATCTTACAATCCACACTCCACTGATGTTAAATTCCGACTGGTTTATTGTGTGCTCCGACAACCACCGCATCTCTACCGATGGTCACGTAGGCGCGGTGGGACGCGTGCGTATCGCAACGCTTACGTGGGATCGTATGATTTTCTGTTTGTGTTGTTGGGTGCACTGGCTATTGCACACGGAGGGGCCTCGATTATGGGTTTCTAGAACGAATTTCTACCACAAATACCCGCTTTTTGAGGCCCAACACACTCAAATTTTGAATAAAAACCATCAAGTTTTGTCCCTCATTCTCGAAATGTGTCTTAGTATTTTCTTGTTTTTTTAAGGAAATGGACCACCCATAGGACATAGCAGCATTAATTTTTTTCATTACTACTTATTTTACAAAACCACAAAATTAATTCGAATCATACACTTCAAATAATATGAGTATCTGAAACAACGTCGAGAATATTCCACTCGGTCAATAGCCGTTTCAAACAGAACCTTCTAGAGAAATTCGTGTTACTAAGTCATTCTCGTTTCAAAATTGCGAAATTGTTGTAAATATTGACACTTTATATTTTATATATCTTAGTTATTCGTATGG
Source organism: Tribolium castaneum (assembly GCF_031307605.1). Classification (NCBI taxonomy): domain Eukaryota; kingdom Metazoa; phylum Arthropoda; class Insecta; order Coleoptera; family Tenebrionidae; genus Tribolium; species Tribolium castaneum. The sequence continues at coordinate 5,079,910 of NC_087395.1, read as the reverse complement.
TCAGTGCAATTCAATTTTAAGTTAAAAAAAAGCAGTTTAGAGCATTTGAAATAGTGTTTATTACATTAATTACTTGAACAAACGTGTCACCAATATTCCGTATATTTAAAAAATCTTGCATCACCCTTTGCGTTTGTCCTGTCCTGATGCTTGATGCGTGATAGCATGATGCAATCCTTCGCCAAGGGTGTGAAATTGTGAAACCAAACCTGTATTTTCTTTAATTATTATAAATCGACTTTGGTTTGAATTTTTACACAAATTAATTAAACCTTATATTGAATGCTAAATGTCAATGTGTTCAAAAGACTAGCTGAAAACGATAATTTTTGAAATGTTTTTTATCTTTATAAATTAATTTTCAATGGTTGCTTGCTTATAGCTAGCCTGTGAATGACTAAAAACGCATTATTTTTGCTGAAAATACTATTTTTGCACGTTATTGTCTCAACAATTTCTCATAAAAAATGCTAAAATCGCCTTATTTAAGCCGAAAATGTCGATCTATTAGTTTTGTTGAAATAAAATGATTTCCAATGATTCTTCCCTTATAAAAGAAGCACATCGCTTTGGATGATCTTCTTAAAAGCTTTTATTTAATTTACTTTGTTTGTTTCATATTTTCCGGATCAATTTGAAAGGGTTCCAAACTGTCCGAATGAGTTGGAATTTTGCATACATACGTAATCTCCGTAACAATGCAATACTATTTAGTTAATCATCCTCTGAGAGGGTCAAATGAGGAATTAAAATTTTAGATTAAACTAAAAAAAGATTTTTGCTTTGTAAATACCGATATTTTGGGTTATAGACACCGATATTTTGGGCATTATGACGGCACGGTATGTGTAAAAAGTGCACTGTTCACTCACTTATATCGAGTGTGCAAAAGTCGCGGATAGGCTCTTAAGAGCATCTAGATAGACCTATACAGAACAATATTTTCGATAAAAAAATCACAAAACCTTTCATTTGGCTGAAATCTGAAACAAAAAATAACAACGCCGTACAAGTACACCTATTTTTATACGTTGAGAAAAATATTAACCAAAAGTATTACCATGTTAATATTACTAAATGTTGCCCCACTTTTAAATTTTAAAAACCAAAGGAAATGTTTCCTGCAATTTTTTTTGAAAAATTGGATAATAAATCAAGTAAACATGAAAATAAATAATTAAAAACAAAGTTAGCAGGTCTGCTTTTTCTAAAGTTCCACATTAAAGTATGCGTTTTTTGCAACTTTTACGAGCTGCTGCATTCTAAATAATTCCAATTATTTGTGCAACATAATTCATCAGTTGATGTTAGCAATGTTAAAATTTTTTGAATCGCTATCTCTAGTGACAAGTATTACTATTTTCTTTCGGTTCTGTATGTTTTTGTTTTTTTGTTCAGTAGATTTTGTCAACATGTTAAAAGCTCGCTTATAACTTAGAAGTGTGTATGATGGCAATGCCACTGCTGAGGCTAGGGCATATGCAGAAAAGTTGTGACAACAAATATGCTAAATTCGCTTTTAATAAAATTTAATGTTTAAGTTTTAAATTTTAGTTTTTTATCAATAACTCGATAACGAAGTCCAATCGCACAATTTTTCACTCTTAACTTTAGATTTGTTTTAGACTCCTGAAACAAATCCTAAAAGCACGGGTGTCAATTTTGAGACACCCTGTATTAATACCTGATCATTTTCATTACGTTTTGTTACAAACAAATGTCGCTATTTTTTTTAATTCATTTATCTTGGATGATAGACACAGAACAGGTTAGAATATGTTGTCAAAAGCTAATAGCTGTTTTCTATCAGATACCCGAAACAAGTTTACAAAATTCAGCAAAATAATGGTGATAACTAGGTACGCAGTGAAACTACAACTCAGAGAAAGACGATTAGAATAAGTAAAGACTAAAAAACAATTATAAAGCAATATATAAAAAATGTTTAAGAAAAAAGCTTTTATTTAAAAGACGACTAAAAAGGAAAAATATTTTTTTGTATCAGAGAAGAATATTTTTGCTTACAGAAAAGAAATTTAAAATTTATAAAAACATCAAATAGGAATGGCCATAACAATACGGCTTTACAGAATTACTACTTTGTTTTGTTGACCACTCCTAAAGCCTTTATAAATTTTAGAATGCTAATAAATGTAATAACTAATAAGTAATAATAAGTAATAACACTAATAACCTGTAAGCAAAAATATTCTCTGATAAAACGACATTATTTTTTACTTTTTATTAGTGAATCTTTTGAAGAAAAGTTAAAAAACAACTTTTTTATATATTTCATTACTAGTTTCGTTAAAACAAGTTGTTTGTCAATGCATTTAATTTTTGGCCATTTAGATCATGTTTTCGTAAATTTAATTAGAGGAAACAGTAGATCTTAAAACATTAACCAGATAATTCGACAGTAAATTTTAAATTCACTAACTAACATTTGGACTTAGAAGGTTACTAAGTTTAAAATAAAGAAATAAATAAAAATTAAAAGTTAAGTTGCTTCGAAAAAATCTGAAATCATATTTATGCTTAGATGAACGTTTTTTGTCACCATTCGAAATTTGGTCTGACACTTATGAATCAGCCTCTATACAACACTAAAAATGGCCAAAGCCGCCATATTTCGGCTGAAAACGAAAATTTTTGTACAAAGTAAGGAAGTAGTACTCTCTTGTATTTTGTTTTTTTTTTCTTGTTATTTACCATAACCTGACACTGATTAGTCACAGTTTTTCTGTAGTAAAAAACGGAGTTTTAAGCTTAAAAACGTAATTAAAATCTTGAAACAGGCAATTTTCTATTCAATTTTCATTTCTCGATGAAAAACCACCTAAAATGACTTTCTAACCTAAACAAGTGTTTAAACCGAGGTTGTTTACACAATCGAAAAATATTATGGAAATATTATAGTACGACCAAAGAGAATATAATTACATGAAATTCCCCCTTACCACCTGTGAATGGTTTAAAACATCTTACTTAAACCGAAAACAACGACCTTTTGACTAGTTCTGTGTTAAAATAAATTGTTTTCAAATAAATCCTCGCTTATAAAAAAAAACAGCTTAAATCGCTTTCAAACGATTTCTAGCTTTAAATGAGGAGCCAACTCGCTTTAAAATTGCTCAAAATGCCTTATTTTGTCCGAAATCATTTATCTACTACCAGTCTCGTAAATGATTTTTGTACCAGTTTTGTTAAATCAACAAATTAAATACAAAAACGTGGCATCTATATGTATAAAAGAAAAAGCCGAAAACTTATTACCTGTTTAAGTGTTCCAATAAGCTTAAAGAAAAAAGTCAAGCTTTCCAAATTTGAAATATTTTGAAAATTTTAATTTTAATCAAAAATAGGAAGTTAATAGATGTCTTATTATATTTAACAAAAAAAAGCAATAATTTAAGCAAACAGAAATAAATAAAACCTATCATGTTTTGTAACTGGTTTTTAATATTAATAGTGTTTAGTATTTATTTGTTTGTGCTTTAATAATAAAATTTTAAACCGATTAAGTCTATAACTTGAGACAACCTGTAGACACTACATTTAAAACATATTGATATAAATTTGCGTGAACCTTCAAAAAAAAACATATTCTATCTTAATGTGTACTAAAAGTTACATATTATTAAACTTTAATTAGACATAATATTGAGCGAAGGACTACAAGAGCACTCAAGATATTACAATAATCTGTAGATTTAAAAAAGTTTGCGTCACCCTTCACATTAATTGTCCTGATACCTTGTATTATGATTATGATGCAACTTTTTGCCAAGGATGTGTAATTGTGAATCTAAATCGATCGACTTGAGAATGATCATTCATTTCATAAATCCACAAATTTTTGTTTAAAACAATCTACAATTTTCGATATTGGGGTTAAATCTGCAGTCAAAGCAAAGTTTCTTGAACTCCACCAATACCTGACGGCATGATGTAATAAAATCTGACAAAAGATTTTGCCCGGGGTGTGAAACTGATTATTACTATCAACTGATTTTGTTTGATAGGAAGTAATTTTTATTATATTTTGTGATAATACTTTCTCTTTTCATTTATATATTTTATACCAATTTGTTTACTTTTACAATAATTAGTTTAGCTTTTGTTTTGTTGTTTTAGAGATTCAGAAAACAGTTTAAAATTTATATTGAAAGTTTATTTTTTCATGTAAAACATAGCCAATTTCTATTTAAATTGTGAAATGGAATATTTTATAATTTTTTTAATTAACTATTTAAGGAAATCTATTCCAAAAAACACCAAATTTGCATATAGCTACGTAACAGTGACTAATACCTACTTATAATAATACCTCCTCCTGATAACGATTTTTAAAATTGAATGACTCACCGAAAATATCGCTGCAATTAACATTTTTTGCAAATAGTGGGTAAATACAGAAATTATAAAAACAAAATATTTTTTCGCTGTGCTTCACTAAAAACAAAAACTTGCAAAGAAACTAAAGCCCTTTTAGATTCTTAGCAAAACAATTTTTTGTAAACATCCTCATTATTATCAGTTGCTACTTTGATCCTCTTAATACATTTTTGACCCAAATTTTGACACAATGACGCAATCTCGCTAAAATTTGCATACAACTTGCAAAATAATGATAAAAATTATCAAAATTTGTAATTTTCACCAGTCAATGTACTTAGAACATATGTATACAGCCAAAACAAAATGAAGTGTTATTAAAACCATAATTAGAGGTTGTTATCTATCAATAATTAGATTTTGTACATACCTAAAAAATAAACATATCAAAAACAACTAATTGCTCACATCTTTCGTGTCACTCAAGTGCAGAATTTGTTGTACAGTTTTAACAGAAATTTCGAAACCAATTGACAAAAAAAAATAAAAAAAACAAATATCGATGTTCAAAAATTAAAGTTTTGATTTGTTGTGAAAATCTATAAACTTAATTTTTTATACAGGCAGTTCCGTCTAAACCCCACATTAGACGTATTGGGAGTTCCAATAATGATAGTCATCTGAAAATTTGTGTACAACCATAATCTTTTAGGTCCTGCTCAAAAAAAATATTTTCACCATGGCAGCACTTCCGGTTATACCAAGTCGTTATCAACTTTCTTATTTTAACAGGAAAGCTATATTTTTAGGGCGTTTTTGAATTACTAGAGTTATTTTAAGATAGTTTTCATTAGTTTTAACTATACCTAAATTTAGCCGTTTACGAAATATTTATGGTTTTTAGTTTTTTTTTGTATTTGCACCTTCTAGTTCAAAAATCGATAACTCCACCATTTTTTTAAATTTGGAAATAGTTTTCAGTTCATTTGAAAGAAGAAGTCTAGATCTTTCCTTTGGTGTTTTCAAATTTCTAAAAAAGAATAACAAATTCTAAATTTTTAAAGTTAAGTTTGCAGAACTTGAAGCACCCATAACTAATTTTTTTCAAACGAAATGCCAAAAGTTTTTTTTCACTAAATGATAAAGAATTTTTCCTTTTTTTTTGTTGGAATTGAAACATTTATTAGCCATAAGTCTATTTCTATACTTTTGCCATGAAAACGAATAAAAAAATGTGAGAAATTATAGTTTTTTAAACCAACATTCAATAAATTTATTTTGTTTTTAGGGAATGGGTAACACAATTTTTAACAAAATATTTTATGACAAACTATGAAAAAACAGCTGTGGTTAGTAAGAAATTTTCTACAATGTCAAAAAAACAACGTAACTTGAAAATTATCACAGATAGGTATAGGAAATACTAATACAGATCGATTCAGAACAAAATTCTCCCCTATCTAGTAAAATAAAACTTGGGACATCCCATTAAAAAAAAACTAAGTTATTGGTACTTGAAATTGTCCAAACTTAACTTTAAAATTTTTGGGTTTATTAACTTAATTTTCAGTTTTGAACACACTGATATAATGATAAAAACAGATATAAGCCTTCTTATGTCATTCTCCAAATATGATTTCGAAAACTCTAAAACTAAGCAAGTTACCGATTTTTTTAATGAAAAAAAAAATAGAAAAAATTCTTTTTCCAACAATCCTTAATAACTCAAAAACGGTTATAAACTTAGGTATAAAAAAAACTGATAAAAACTCCCTTAAAATAATTCTAGTAATTCAAAAATGCAATGAAAAACAGTTTTCCATTTAAAATAAGAAAGTTAATACCGACTTCCGGTATAACCAGAAGTGCTGCCATCTTGAAAATATTTTCACTAAGCAGAACTCAACCTTCTGATAAATATCTTTATTTGAACGTTCAATACTTCTAATGCGGGGTTTAACGGAACACCCTGTATAAACTAAAAAAAAATAATTGTTCAAAACTAAAACCAAAATCTTCTAGCTCTTAACGGCGAAGCATTGATTGAAAGCAGATTTTTAAAAACACTGAAGAAAAAAGGAACCAGATTTTTGAAAAAAAAAAAACAAAAAAATCTTAATAACTCCTGTTTTATTTCTTTTTTTTATTACTCGTACTATTATCTATATAACTATTTACTTTTACTATTATTTTTCTATTTTTCTGGAGTCCAGTAATAACCTCAAGACAAGTATTTATAAATAAAAAGCAGAGGTTATAAATAATTTGGTATTGACACCAATTGTTATCAAAAAGGTTGGCTTAAGACGATTAATTTGTACAAAGTTAAATCAATCAAAACAATCGGAATGATCAGTATCGATAAGAAATGTAATAAACAAAATAAATGTTCAAAAGCCAATAAAAAACCCAAAAATATATTATTATGTCCGAACACATAAAATGACTATGGAATTTTCCAGAATTCAGTCAACTGCATTTAAACTCAATGTTATTTTGATAATGAAACTGACGTCAAATTTTTATATCGAAAAAGGAGGATTCCATTGGACTATGAGGCACCTATATTTTACACAATCAGTAATATCACAATAATATTATTAAACAGAACCACTTTAGATAACAGCAACAACTGCCAAAAATAGATTATTTTTAACAATAAACAAGACAAATGCGCAATTTAAAAAGGTTATCTAAACTAATGAATATAGGTGTTTGACTCTGTAATCAAAAAAACTCACCTTTCCTGGATGTAGCCGCTGCACACCTTTTGGCTTGATTAGTGCAGTCTGCCTCCTGATAAATAAAAAAATTATTAAGTAACAGTGTTGTAACGCAACGATAATTTGGAAATTTCATTCAAGTTCAAGGTTTTTTCCACTGTGTTTATTGCTGGCTAGGTACCACGACGTTTATTATGTATAAACAACAAATAAAAACAAATATCATGTCCTTGGCCAAAACAAAAGTGTTGTTACAGTAAATTTGTATTCTTGGACGCTGATTTTGGGAGTTTTTGAGACGCAAATTCTATTGCGCCGTGTTTTTTACGATGTTCGGAGAGTGATCAAATATTTAAAGGAAAGCCAAAAATACGCAGCGATTTATTTACAGCACAATTGGATGGTGTATTAGATCAAAATGTTTGCGTTTCGTATTATTTGTACTTAAATATATGTCATCTATTTTTTATAGATAGGTAAACGAAAAAATCGATGACCAAAAAGTGTCAGTAATTCAGAAATAAAAAATCAAAATACTTTGGAACAAAAAAAACTAAAAAGGGTAAAACCATATTTCACCGTTCCCTTGAAATGAGACATTTTTCTTTTTCTGAGATGGGCTTACGCAACAGAAGACTGGTCACATTAAAATCGAATCTGGTTGGGAATTATGTTAATATGTTAATTATAAACTTGTATGTCGCGTATAATTTTCAACTTTTTAATTTACCACCTACGTATATTTTGATTTTTAGAAGCAACAAAAATATTTTTTCGAGTTTTTCATAACAAAACGTAGACAATGTTTATCCCAATGATCCGTATTTACAATTATTATTGTTAAACTTTGTTTTTATTATATAACAAATGATGCCGAACCAAAATGATGATAATTTAATAATGTAACAACAATAATTTAGTGCGATAAACAGATCAAGTTAGAATTTACACTAGAATAGATACATATTAAAAACAATTTTTCAGATGATTTGTATAAATACTGAAGTAAAAAATTAAAAACATTTATAATAGCTGCACACGTGCTTCCATAATTGAATAGTTTTGTTTCAAAGTGAGTAGATAATGTCAATCGCGATAATTAGAGTTATGAAGGACTATTAAAACGTTAAGTAAAAATAAGGAAGTTTGTAGCACAAGTATCTGTGGTATTTTGTTTTTTATTACGAGTTGACTCGAGTATATCCAGAGATCTATTACGTAACAGATAATATCTCCAACTGTGTTTTATTCGATTGTAGTGTTTTTTAAATATAATATACCATGGGAGACGAACAAATATTTTGGTCAAGAAGGGTTAGTTGAGATATGCAAGAAAACAATGTAATGAGTTTGAGAAGAAAATAAAAGGTTTTATGATCTGAGATTTAAACATTTTTGTAACTTTGGTAAGTTATGAACACAAAAGGTAAAATAAATCGAAAAAAAAGTTCAAATGGTCAGAATGCTACATTTTATTTTCAACTTAATTTTGGTCGAACCAACTTCATTGGGTTGAAAATCCATGGAAATAATTCAAGGACTGGTAAATCTTTTGAAAACAACGCCAAAATCGTTGTAATTTTTATTGGGGGAATTAATTGTGATTTTTTGTTACAGTATTTTTATTGGCACTTTCTTATTTTGAAGAATAAAAATAAAAAATTCCTCACCTTTTTGATGCAAAATTCAAGTTTGAAACCCGTTTCGTAACTTTTTCGTAATGTAACTATTTTACAAGTAGCATTTCACAAAAATTTATTTATAAAAAAAACCTATCCAAAATCAACTAACATATAAGCTGTTTCAAAACTATAAAAACGCCAACGTCGCACTTCACCGAATAATTCTTTTAGATAAGATTGATAAAATTGTAAAATAGTTATTACTGCTTAGATCTCTCGTTCAAAGTATAAATTAGATTAGCTATTATTTTTTTGAAGTGCATGAATAACTAATAACAGCAAATTTTTAGAGAAAATGCGACGTTGGAGTTTTTATAGTTTAGAAACAGCTAATACATAGATGTATCTAGGTACTAGAACACTGTATGTAAATTCCCTACTGGACAATTATTTTTCACCTATACCCAGTTACCTCAAAATTTCATGTGAAAAAAGACAAAAGAACTTAGATAAAAAAACAGGTGTTCAAAAATTAATGAAAAGTTAACAGTAACCGACAGCTACTGCTGTTATTGTGCAAGACAATAAGTTCATTAAACTTTTAGAGAACTTATGATAATGATTTTATTTAGGCACATCTTCTAAGACTTTTAAAACAGTTTGTTACATATTGAAATGGGTTTTCAGAACAAAATTTTCGCATTTTGAATTTTTGAAAATACAAATTGAACTGAAAGTACCGCACAAACTTCATATCTTTGTTAGTTATTTTTCAAAAAAATCCTCGAACAAGTCGATTTTATTTCTATTTCATTCATTTTTAAATGTGACATTTTGACATCATAGTAGCATTTATGACGTCATTTTTAATTTTAAATCTCAACCGACATTTTTATATACTGTTTTTGATATTATAAATCTTAATCTTTCTGGTAATAAGAAAACAAATAAGTAAAAAAATTAAAACAAATCAATTTATTAAATTAAAGATATTGATTATATAAATATAAATAAAAGGCTTTATCTTTTTGTTCTTAGCTTATTTTAAAAGCATGAAAACGCCCCTTATAAAATAAAGCAAGAACAAAAATAACTTGAATAATTTTTTGTAATTTTATGAATTTTTTATACTTACCAGAAAGATAATAAATGCTTTTGAAATACTATGTGCTATCTAAAGCACTAATCAAAAATGTCAGTTGTCAATTAAAAAAATTAAAAGTGTTAAATTTGTCAAAAACGAATGGCGAATGTCAGGAGGGTTTTAAAATGTAGCATTTAAAAAGATAAAATCGACCTTTAATTTAATTAAAACAATTTTCCAATGCTTACACATACTACTTAGAACTCCGAAAAACAACGTAATCCCTCTTTCGTTTAAAGAAAACAAAGTGAAAATATGTTGGAAAGGGTTTTATAAGTTATAAGTTATTAGTACCCATAATAATTTGGGTAATTTTCGAGTTTGCTGAACATGATTACAAAAAACTACTATGTACTATGAAGTATATGTTACGTCATAATTTATTAGTTTAAAACAAGATAGTTTATCTACTCTGTTCTATTCAAAAAAATTGTGACTGTAAAGTGGAAAATTGTCGACAGATAGCGCCACTGTAACGCGGCCAAAAAATGATCAATTTTAACCGTTTTCAAGTTCTAAAATTTCTATTGTTTGTTTAGATCGCCTAAAAGAATAGTATATTCCATATTAAAGTATAAGTGGATATTGTGGTCTTTAAAAAATGCGCTAGTTTTTGAGCACGACGGCGTCGCCGGAGTGCACGAAATAGGGCAAGTGTTTTAAAGACCAGTTGACCACGAACACTTAATGGTATTTTTTTATTGATACACTTTAAAGTCATAAATACTGATACTAGTATTACAAAAATTGGAAATAATGTAAGACCAGTATACCTTTCGTTGTCATGGAATTGATTTTTATTATAATAAAAAAATCATTAAAAAGTTGACATTTAACTTCACGTTTCTTTGGTTCACTGATGTTGCTTTGGACACTTAAAAAAACGTGCGTTTTTGAAAGTTGAATTTATACACGCTGTTGTGTACTTTAAACATACAAAATAGATTACCAATAAAAACAGTATTTTTATGCAACTCTGCCCTTTCATCAAATAAATTTGCAGATTAATTGGTTATTACTTCTGTAGTATAACAAAAATCTGATTCACAACAAAAAAAACATCCTTCCATTCCTCGTCACACATGTTATTTTTTTCCGTAGTGCGCACATTCTAAAATCACAGCAGAACGTCTTTCAAGATAGAAAGCATTAATTTTGAAATGCTTTGACGTCTTCAAATTAATAGGAGAGAGAGTTCAGGGACAAGGCCATCGTTTCGGCGTCAATCCGGCGAAAAAGTTTGGGATCCATCTCAACTGTAGGTATATAAATACGACTTTTATTCGTTCCCAAAAATAGAAACCTGAACAAAATCGTATTAAGAACCGATCGACATCGTCAAAGGCCTACACGTGTTTTTGCTTTCTGTCTCTTAAATTAAGAACTTTGACGAAATTTACCTAAATAAAACTCCAAAGTGTATTTCAAGGTGAAAAGTCAACAAATCGTTGTGTAACAGGCCAAGGTAATTCAAACAAATGCATTATTTATGGTCCTAATTTGTGAAACAATTATTTTGTTGATGATTCGCAAACGCAATTCGAGAACAGGAAACCACAAAAGGGGCCCCGCCTGCACGGTTTTAAGCCACAACTACGCATTAACAAAACTTGGTGTTTTAAACAATCAAAAGCAAAATTATCAATTATCACATTCTGCAAGTACAGGGAAAAAATAGAACAATTTTCTTAGACATCAACAAAAAAAACGAACTATTGAGAGCAGCTGTTTAACGTCACGTTTACGTTTGAATATCAATGTTGTTTAACCTATCACAAGATAAAATTATCTACTCTTCTACTACAGAAGAAAATAGTTGGAAAAACTTTCTTCGACGGAATTCTAAAACCGCCCCATCAAAAAAAAGTACGTTCACATTTTGCTTGAAATCAGTTAAACAATCACCAGACAAATTATGAAATCCTTAACTACAGAAAGAAAATAATTGAAAAAACTTTCTTCGCCAGAATCCTGAAACCACCCCATAAAAAAACCTGGAGCAGCTGTTCATTGTCACCTGTTAGCTGTCTCAAAACTATAAATAAAAACGCCAACGTCGTATTTTCTCTCAAAATTAGCTGTTATAAATTATTCATGCAATAAAAAAAAATAATAGATAATGTAATTTATACTTTCAATAAGAGATCTAATAAAACTTATTTAAAAAAATAATTTGGTAAAATACGACGTTGGCGTTTTCATAGTTTTGAGACAACTAATATATATTTTAAACAATCACAAGATAAAATTATCTATGCAACTAGATACTAGATAGTTGGAAAAACAAAATTCTGAAACCACCGCATCAAAAAAAAAACTTAAAAGCAGCTTTTCCTTGCCAGGTTTCCATTTTATTTGAAATCACTGTTATTTAAACAATCACAAGACAAAATGATCGGTTCCTCAACTACAGAAGGAAAGTAATTGGAGCAAAGTTACTTCAACAGAATTCTGAAACCACCCCATCAAAAAGAAACTGTCGAAAACAGCTGTTCATTGTCATGTTTACATTTAAACTCGACACAACTGTTATCTCAACAATCAGAAGACAAAATTATCTATTCTTCAACTACAAGAAGAAAATAGTTGGAAAAAACTTCTTCGATAGGATTTTGAAACAACACAATCAAAAAAAAAACTTGAGAGCAGTTTCTCATTGTCACGTTTACATTTTACTTTACATCAGAGTCATTTAAACATTTATTCTTCAGTTGAAGAAAATAGTTGGAAGAATTTTCCAAACGACTTCATCAAAAAGAAACTGTTGAAAACAGCTTTTCATTGATTAATCACACGACAAAATTATCTATTCCTCACTTCACGAGAAAAATAGTTGGAAAAACTTTCTTCAGCAGAATTCTGAAACCAACCAGAGCAGCAGTTCAAGTCACATTTACATTTTATTTTAAATAACTGTATTAAAAAATTTCACGACAAAATTTTCCATTCAACTACAAGGTCAAAATAGTTGAAAAAAATTTTCTGCGACAGAACTCTATCTAAAACCATACACCCAATAAAAAAACTTGAGAGCATCTGTTGATTGTCACGTTTATATTTTAGATTAATTGTAGTTGAAATTCTTCAACTACAAGAAGAAAATAGTTGGAAAAGCTTTCTTCAACAAAATTCTGAAAACACCCTATTAAAAAAAAATTAAGAGCAGATTTTCATTTTCATGTGTACCTTTTTTGCTTGAAATCACTGATATTTAAACAATCACCAGATAAAATTATCTAATTATCTAAACTACAGGAGAAGAATAGTTGAAGCAACTTTCTTCGACAGAATTCTGAAACCACCACAAAAAAAACTTGAGAGAAGCTGTTCATGTCACGTTTACATTTTATTTTAAATCAGTATATTTAAACAATTTCAACACAAAATTATTTGTTCTCAACTACATGGTCAAAATAGCTATTTAAAGAATCACAAAAGAAAATTATCTACTCTTCAACTACAAAAAGAAAATAGTGAAAAGACTTTCTTCGACGAAATTCTGAAAACACCCCAACAAAAAAAAACATGAGAGTGAACCTTTTTGCTTAAAATCACTATTATTTAAACAATGGCCAGACAAAATTATCTAACCTAGCCTAATGGTGGAAAAAATAGATAGAAAAACTTTCTTCAACAAATTTCTGAAACCACCCCATCAAAAAAAAACAAAAAAAAACATGAGAGCAACTGCTCATTGTTACGTATACGTTTCACTTGAAATCAGTGTTATTTAAACAATCAACAAACAAAATTATCTAATCCTCAACTACAGGAAAAGTATAGTCGAAAAAAACCTTCTTCGAAATTCTGGAACCACCCTATTACTGTTTTTATTATCTTGAAACACATGTTATCTCAACCAGCACAAAACAAAATTATCTATTCTTCAACTACAAGACGAAAATAGTTGGAAAAACCTGCTTCGACAGAATTCTGAAACACCATGAAAAACTTGAGATGAGCTTTTCATTGAAATCAGTTATTTAATTAATCACAAGATAAAATATCTATTCCTCACCAACACGAGAAAATTAGTTGAAAAAACTTTCTCCGGTAGAATTCTGAAACCACCCCATTAAATAAAAAAAACTGTTGAGAGCAGCATTTTATCGTCACGTTTACATTTTACTTGAAATCACTGTAATTTAAACAATCACCAGACAAAATTATTAAACTCTCAACTACAGGAGAAGAATAGGTTAAACAACTTTTTTAGACAAAATTCTGAAACCACTATAAAAAAACTTGAGAGCAGCTGTTCATGTCACGTTTACAATTTATTTTTAATGAGTGTATTTAAACAATTTCAAGATAAAATTATCCGTTCAACTACAAGGTCAAAAAATAGTAGTTTGAAAAAAACTTTCAATAAAAAAAAACTTTTTAAACTTCTTTCTGTGACAGAATTCTAAAACCATACACCCAATAAAATAGTATATTATTATACGAGTTTTATAAGACGTTCTATTGTGGCTCGAATGGTTCTAGAGCACGACGAAGGAGTACTCCAATAGAATGAGTCCACAATTAAGTCTTAAGTGTAATATACTATTTTTTCTACTTTCTATTTTTGTTTGTGTTTGTTTAGTTTAATTTATCAAAATCTGTTCAAACTATTTCCTCTTAACTTTCTTAATTACTCGGGCTTTATCAATAAACGACTTGACGCTGTAGACAGATCATACAATAAATTACAGTTATGACTTATGACTGATGACACCCAAAAAAAACCCAGCACTGCCAATACAACTCCTAAAAAATTACTAAAACTAGTTGCATAAAAGTTCTCTTTGTAACTATATCCCACGTCATTTCATTGTAGGATTTTGCAACAGCGCATTTGCATTTTTTTGAATGAAATCGAGTACAAATTGAGAGTTTTTGGTGGGTTTTCTTAGCTCAAAGTGTGTCACTGAAATTTAGTTTAACACAGAATTCTTTTCTTGTACAGAAACCCTCAATTTGTGCTTTATTTTTCACTCCAAAAAATTCAAATGCGCTGTTGCAATTCTACAATGTGTTTTTTAATGATTCTCATCTAGTCGTCTGTGAATTTCTCATGTAAAATCAGAAAATGCCGCATCATGGAATGAATGATAGGCATTTAGACACCGAATATTAAAATTCTCCATTTACTAAGACTCCAATTGGTGAATTCGGAAATAAGCTTCGATAATAAAAGTGTTTTCTTGCCCGATGTAACATTTTAGTTGCATTTAAAAAAAAATTAAAAAAATTTATTAAATTTCTCAAATGACAGAAATGACACCTATTGACAGAGGATTCAACTAAGCAGAGCGGCACCAATTTTTTTTTACATGTAAACCAAAGTTAACAAGATGAGAATCATTTAAAAAAACGCATTGTACTATGAACTGAAATGGGATATATGTACTTTAGGTTTCACAATGAACATTTTGTGATACTAAAGTAGAAAAAAAACATTATTTTATAAAAAATGTTACTTTAACAATCACAAGATAAAATTATCTATTCTTTAACTACAAGGTGAAAATAGATGAAAAAACTTTCTTGGACGAAATTATGAAAACACCCCATCATGTTGCACCTTTTTGCTTAAAATCATTGTTATTTAAATAATTACCAGACAAAACTATCTAAGCATAAACAACTGGTGAAAAAGATAGTTAGAAAAACTTTCTGCGACAGATTTCTGAAACCATTCCATAAAAAAAACAACAAAAAACATGTTCATAGTCACGTTTACATTTCACTTGAAATCAGTGTTATTTAAACAATCACCAAACAAAATTATCTAATCCTCAACTACAGGAGGAAAATAGTTGAAAAAACTATCTTCGAAATTCTGAAACCAACCCATACTGTTGAGAGCAGTTTCACGCTTACATTTTACTTAAAATCAGAGTTATTTAAACAATCAGAAGACAAAATTATCTGTTCCTCAACCGTAGGTTAAAAATACAGTTGGAAAAACTTTGTGCGACAGATTTTTGAAACCACCCCATCAACAAGTTTACTTAAAATCAGTGTTATTTGAACAAACAAACGACAAAATTATCTATTCATCAACTACAGGTGAAATGTATAGTTGAAAAACTTTCCGCGACAAATTTCTGAAACAATCCCCTCAAAAAATAAAGTTTTAAGAGCAGCTGTTCATCGTCACGTTCACACATTTTACCTCTTGTTTCAACATTTGTTTTGTTGAACTGTGGTAATTAATAGACATGGGTTGAACACAACTCGTTAAGAATAAAAAGTAGAGCGATACTTGTTTGCCAAATACAAGATTATGGTAATAAAATTATCAGTATTATGACTGTAAAGCAAAAATGTGGATGATGTAAACTGTACCTGATTTTGCGTTATTCGATGTTTGTTTCCATACCATGCCACATTGCAAAATCGTATGTAACAGTGGAATATCTGGATAGAGCTTTTTAAGCAGAAATTGTCGAACGTCATGTTCTTGATGGATTACAGTACTGACAGATGACAATTTTTTATAAATAAAAATCTAAATACAAGTTTTCTTTTTTCTCTGAAACCAAACCCAAATCAAAACCGCTGATTCTGATATCGAAGACGACTAACCTTTTTTTGATTGTTTCCACAACAATCATTTTACGAACAATTAAGGTCATATTGTGTCGCAACAAGCTCGTAAAAATTGGAAAACAAAGTACCTACATTTGAAAAATGTTATCTATGAATTCTACCTTCGTCATAAAATATATTTCAAATAAGAACCAACGTAAATCTAGGAAAAGTAACAATAATCTTCTACAAATAAAAATTGGACAGAAGACTGAAATTTCAGTTCGTTAGCCCCAATTCTAGCAATTAAAGCAGTCGCTGATGTCATCACCATTTTTTTTTCATGCAGGAACAAAACTAAAACGTACAGAAATGTACGAAACATGAATTGGCACGGTTTCAGAATCGTCCTAAAATTAACACGGAGGTCAACGGATTTTCCGTAAATTTTATAAATAATACGGCACCTCCTCACGGATACAATTTTACCTCCGAATAATGGTTTTTGGCCGATGTACGCGGAAATTCTACACATGCGAGCAGCTTTCTAGGTTAAATATCTCTATTTTAAGGGGGTTGAACGAAATAAACCACTCGATTCCCCTAAGAGTGGTGTTAATTCGAACCACATGTGCGACTGGGTTGGTGCCAAAAGGCATGAATTTGCTTCCTACCGTCTAATTAAGATAAATGAATAAAATATTTTGGTTTGGTTTTTGAACAATTAGCAAGTCAAAATTTTAATCAAAAATTGTTAGCAGCTCATAAATAAATAAATCAAAAACGGGGATTTCCAATAAGTGAGACTACAGACCTAAAATTATCATACCAGATTCATGCTTTGTTGAATACTGACTAAAAATTTATTATTAAACCAAGTAAAAAAAGCAATGAAATAAAAACGTCTAGACAAAACAACGCAAACGTAATTTAAATTTTTAATCGGATCAAGAACATTACAGTCACACGAGATAGTACCTCACACACTCAAATGAAAAAAAAATCCCTATATTTAGAGTAGAATTGGGGCTATTAATTTTTACGATAGGGCTTCAATTTATTTATAACCTCGTTTATAACATAGAAAGATGCCAAATGCAGGTATAAAACGCGTTGTCTTTTATCAATGTTTAAAATTTGAAAAAATAACTGCTGACTATTTTTTTACACGAAGTGATTTTCAACCCATTGCCAGCTCATTTATTGATAAAAAAGAAGAGGCTCTCTGTTTAAAGCATATTTAGAGCTAGTGTATTATTTAGTTCTAAAAAAAATCAGTTCATCCAAATAGAAGACAACCAGTTATACACTACAAAATAAAGTGTCAAATCACGATGTGTTATTGCTTACAGTTTCCATTTACAAATATTTTTATACTTAAACCATCGTTCAACTTTAATGAATTATCGCGAACCAAGAAAATCGCGACTTCTAATGAAATAAAAATCGTAAAATTTTACACACCAGCCTGTACATTGATTAAGACCATTCCCGATTTTATTAATTTTTTTGTTAATAAATGAAGTCGAAGCAGTTTTGTGAAGTTTTGGGCATTAACTGTTAATTTAACTACAAGGTTTTTACCTGCTAGCCCATCGAACGCTGGTATAAATTTTTACTTGGTTGGTGAAATAATCGGTCTTTTTTATTTAGACGCAAACTAGACGCGTGATTTATTAGAAGATGGTATAATTTGCCAACAAAGGGATCAGTTACCAGTAACTGACCTTTTTGAAGCCCCTTATTTACAGTCTTGCAATAAAACTGATGCCTGCATTGAAATATCCCAACGAAACCTTTTACAATCTTACCCCAATTACAGCTCACATTGTCACCTAAATTTAGGACGCCACAAGTAGCAAATCATAAATAAAAATAATTTTTAAAGTTAAAATGTAAAAGTGTGTTTAATTCAAAATCTGATTGGTATTTTTCTTCGCTAATTTCGTAAAGAATAATCTGAAGTGAATACGCGTGGTTCAGTATAAAATTTAGAATTTGATTTTTTGGTCAAAAATTACTTTTTTTAATTATTATTTTTATCTGCAAGTGAAAAATTACCAAAAAATTAGGGGAGATACCTTTCGAACGTACAGTCAGGCGTGTAAATGCAATATTTTTTATTTAATTAGAAATCGCAATTTTCTTAGGTGCGCGATAAGATTGCCTCCACCTGGTACAATATCTAAAAGTTTTCTATTTTCCTCTGGATACCTTAGTGCTGCCAATAAAATACACATTATTTGAGGATGACCATCACTTTATGGTCGAAACACACGGTTATTCAAAATAAACGTTTGGTGTTTTTGATAAATAGTGTGAGTATTTCTACTTCTAATAATATTATTCTTCCTGTTTTTCCTTACTTAAGTCAAGCGAGTAATAAATACAAAAGGTGCATGATAAATACAAGTTTTCGTTAAACTTGCTTCAAAAAATATACAAAGTCCTTCCCCACTCGAGTAAAAAAGATGAGGGAAAATTATCAGTAAATATAAAATACACAAGAAAAATGAAATTAATTAAGAAAAATTAATTACCGTGTATGGTACGTGTATTTGAATGCAAATTGTTGTAATTTAAATATGAGTTTTTATTTATGAATAATTTTGTAATTTGTAATATTGTGATAAAATAACCAATGCTCGTAATTCGTGTTCTTCTTCATGTAAAATTAATGCAGGAAATCATAAAAAGAACAGTTTTTCTCATTAAATGCCGTTTACAAAACATCAACTGCAAATACATTTTATTTTGAGTTTAATTAACTGGTTGCTTGCATGCATTTTTTTCATTTCAACTCTCTATACAGGATAATTTAAAGTCTCGCAACAACATTCGAATGATAAAGAAAAGCATTGAAAAATGAATTCAAATATTTTTCGAAGCAGCTTTGTTTGATTTTTTTAGTTCTTTTTAGTAATTTCTACGGATATCTAAAGGTTAGGGTATGGAACGACGTACAAATAAAAAGTTCCCGTCCTAGATGTCACCGGGGACCACAGTTGTTACATGACCGCCTAAGTTTTCAGAGCTAAGAGTTTGGAAAAATGATTGTATTTGTATAAAAGTTCACACATTGCAAACAAAAACAAATACAGACAGATAGAGCATTAAATTCTCAACAGAAAGACATAAACTTAAGGCAAAAAATTTATCGTAAAAACAATTTTTTACGAATTTGCCCCTGCGCCACATTTTCCAAAACGCTGCGAATGGGGTTACAAATGCAAGAAAAATGTTAGGAAGAAGGTTGTAGAGAATTAAATTTTCTACAAAAAAGTCCGCGAAGCCATATTTCTATCTTCAACCATTTAGGACCCAAAGTCGTTCAAAACGCTCAAGCGACGAATTTACTTTTGCCGATGATCAAGTCCAGAAAAGTATACAGGGTGTTTCACATAACTTTACAAGGCCTGTGCCTAATGTACACACCAAAATATACAAAAGTCACAAAAGACCAATGACAATAATTGTTAGAAATATGATTCTAATGTATTTATCTTAATCACTAATTAACTAAAAACGTTGTAATTTTTTGAAGGGGTGTACAAGTTAGAAAGGACTATCCAATTTTTCAAAACTTGTAATCGAGTTCGTATCGGAATATGTATTGTTGGTGGCATTTTACAGGCGCATGCCTCGTAAAATTATGTGAAACACCCTGTATGTATACTTAAACAGTTGAAGATAAAAATATGGTGGCGCAGACTTTTTTGTAGAAAATTTAATTCTCTACAACTTCGTCCATTACACTTTTTTTTTAACATTAAGCGTATTCGCAGCGTTCGCAAAAATATAAAGTGGAACGCAAATTAATAATTCTATGTGATACTTCTTTGCGCACACTCATGCGAAAACGCTTAAAGTTCTCGGGTGGGTATGTAACTCGCTAACGCTCGTTGCATACCTGACAGCCCTCGAACTTTAAGCTTGTGTTCTCGCACATGTATTATTAATAACTATAAAACGGTACTATTTTTTTGGGTTCAGAAAATTCTGCGATTTCGTCTCCTAAGTTATAGTCCTCCGTAGTACTTTTCTTAGTAAACGTCTTAATTGTTGCTCTTTTATTTTCAACATTATGGAAACTATTGTCTTGTAGAATTTATTTGTTAAAAATATTACACAATAGGACACAAATTGGTGTTTTTAACAGGTATCTGCTTATGTTACCCAAGTTGCCACTTACGCTACCCAAATTCACGAAAAAATGATCTGAAGTGTTAAAAACTTCACACAAAAATCTAACCATGGAGAAAAAAGCTCCAATAGATTTATCATAGAAAGTTTTAACTCAGAGATGTCTTTTATCACTTTCTGAATCATTTTTTATTCCTTTTTAAAAAGATTTTTCCTAAGTACAATGATTCAAAAAATGCATAAGTAAAAATAATATAATATCAATGCAAGTACCAACACAAAAGATTTTTATTTAACAACAAATTATTTTTAACAACACATTTAATTTACCGAAGAATGTTTCTATCCAGTCTCTAATTAATTCTTTTTCTCTTCATTTAGTAAACTACAAAGCATAAGTTGTAAAAATCATCAAGTTGAAACCTAATTATTTTTTTCCAGTCACCTGCAGACATTTTTTAAAATTCTCATATTTGATGATATTTGACCCTCGAGCGTTCTACAAACAAAAAAAATTTTTTTTCATTATCATGCTAGGTTGTTTTTTACAATATCTGAATTTTACTACCTTCATTTTTTGTTTTTAACAAGTCTCAAAACGCTCTAGTACAAGCCAATTGAGTTGGTTCGAATTTAAAATATTTGGTTTTTTATTTTGCTTGTTTTTAATTCGTTTTAGCAAGTTTTTGAGTAAAATTTCGTCAGTAAAACTCAAAAGAAAAATTACTGAAAACAAATATATTATCCTTTTTCAAACCATTAAGTACATTTTTAACTTAAATCATTAGTTTTTTGTTAAAACAATATATCTGTTATTTACCTTGTGTAAATCAGGCGACCTTTTCACCTGGAATTGGGTATTTTTACTAAGTAGCAACACTAAACCCAAGACAGGAAAAATAAAAATTAAATATTTTTTATATGCAAAAAAAGTTTTGTTCATTCAAACAAAAAATCAGCGATTCAACGATCTTCAAAAGAAAAAAATATTTTGTGAATTTCTTAAACGAATGACTATTCTACAAGTCAATGAAATAACCACGAGTATAATAAAAAGTAACTTTAGTGTTGTGGTGTCCCTATAGAGTTTTACGCTAAAATTTCTGACAAAAAGGAAATAGGTAATATCATTACTCAATCATGGACTTTTGAAGCGATTTCTATGACAATGACATAACAATAATAAAAAAGCACTACTTTACGGACGAATTTGTGTCAAAAACAGTCCGTAAAGTACTACTTTACAAGCAATTTCTGAAGAAATAGTTTTTTGCGCACTATTTTTGGCCCTGAACCAAAGGTATTCGATCAATCCACGTGTTGTTTTAAAAACACGTTGACAAACGCCGGTTACACAGAAACTACGCCTTTAAAATCGCAAAGCAACAACAGGACAGGTGATATTTTATCAAAAATCCTTCAAGGTCAAATAAATAGAACAGTGGACCGCCCAATTCCTGATTGCACATTTGGCAATTCCTGCACACTACTCCGCTGGTTTACTTGAACTTTTGCTTTCAATAAAACACATCGTGACGATTTCACTATAAATAGCATCATTCGAGTTACAAATTTTACCGATGCTGCATTTTTCTCCAATTTGCTAATTATTACATAACGAGCTGTCACGTGTCTTTATGTAAATAATAAGAAATTACTTACCGACTCAGACAACACTTTCAGGCCCGCCATCTTACCCACAACAAACTACATTTGGCGCGTGCGCACAAGAAAGGAGGTAAAACTTGTGATTTAAAAATCGTTTCATAAGTTAAAAAAGTCTCGGTTTGTACAGTTAATTACCCATCTAGTTTTTTGTATTCCTCTTTTTCTTCTTTACTCTGCTTCTTCTTTACCTTCAGAGTCGTTATTCTTCAGCTGACCAGAATTACTTTATATTATTTTGGTCACAATTATTTACCACTTTTTCTAGTAGAAGCAATGTAGCAAAACCATTAATGTTTGGCTCATAACATAAAAGCGCTTAAATGTTTAAACAAGACAAAAATTGCATGATTTTTAAGCTATGTTAGTAATTTTTGGGTTAATTTTCACGAAACTCCTCAAATTAATTACGTGGATATTGAGGTCCTTAAAACACGCGCGGTTTTCGAGCACGACGGCGTAGTCGGAGTACTCGAAATAAAATAAAATAATAAAATAAAATAAAATAAAGTGTTTTAAAGACCGGTTATCCACGAATACTTTACATAATTTTTTTTACTGGTACACTAAGAAATCATAAATACTAATATTAATCTTACAAAAATTGGAAATAATGTAATGTGAGATCAGTACACCTTTCGTTGTCATTGAATTGATGGTCATTATAAGAAAAAATCATTAAGGACACACTTTAAAAACACTGTATTAATTTCGACGAAATTTTCCAAAAAACTGCGTTGTAATCAGATAGCATTCATACGAAAAGCACACGAAGTGAAAGATTTATTATTATTTCCACTGTAAGCCTAATTAAGATTGTTAAAAAACACATCGTGAAAAAAAAATAATTTTCCTGACGAGTTGAACACAAGATTTTATAAAGTACATAACCCATTTAGGCAAAGTTACAATTTTCTACACTCAAATAAATATTGTAAAGCTATAAAATTCTCCACCGAATTTTACAAAAGGTAATAAAAAGTTGAGTTGGTCAACTTCTTCGTAATTTTTCTATCGGATTTGACGCAATTTAACAACAGAAGACAAAAATTGCACAATTTTTAAGCTATTTTGGTAATTTTTGGTTTGATTTCGAAGAAATTATTCTCAAACTAACTTCGTTTAACACCAATAGAGCGCTTAAACTTTAAATTTAAATTAAATTAATTTGTCCAATTTGGCAAATATGTAAAAAAATACAAAACTTTGGCTGAAGTACCTGGTAAAACGCGTGCAAAGAACAAAAATGCTATTTCATTTAATTTTAATTTAAAATGCTATTCTATTTAATGATTTATTGTGATAATTTTTTTTCCGAAATAATTGCGTTTCAATCTGAGAAGCATTAATACAAAACGCAAAAAAAGGTAACAAAATGTTCTAAGCCTCAGTTTTTCTATGAAATCTGACGCAATTCAGACAAAAAAATGAGTGCTTACTTAACTCACACAAGTGTTTAAACGTTCAAAAAAAAAACTGCACACTTTGAAAACTACCATTGATGCTCAGTTTAGTTTTTTTGGCAAAATTTATTAATTCAATTGATTTAATTGAAACTTGAGTGTTTTCTTTTTCGTGTTTCATCATTTTTTTTTAGTGATAAAAACAAATGATGCGTAAGTTTTTTTCCTTTTAAATTTTTCTCCTCCTGATGGTCGAGGAATACACCTCTACCTTCGTGTTTTTTATTTTTTCGTCCACTTCATCTTGCTCAAAAAAAAATACCATTTCTTCTAAATTTGATGATATTTAATAATAATGTTCCAAAAAAATCGTTTCAACCAAAAAAGCATTCATAAAAAACGCCCAAAAAAGATTTAAAAATGTTAAATTAGTCTCAATTACTTAGTAATTTTTCTATCAGCTTTGACGCAACTTAGCAAAAAAAACTAAGTTTTTAGCCCACAAAAGTACTCAAACGCTTAAAAGAGACGAAAACTGCACAGTTGAGCTATTTTACGTAAGCCTTAATAAATTTCCTTAAATTAATTGCGTTTATTATCATTATTACAAAAAAACATGATAAAATGCTTGAAAAACAGCAGTATTCTCACCGAACTTAGTAATTATTCGACGAAATATAAAATAATTGTACTTTTTTTAGCTAAAAGACATGGTAAAAAGCTCGAAGAGAACAAAAATGTCATATTTCGATTCAAAGTGATCATTGTTTATTATACTTTTTACACAAATTTTTCCGAAATAATTGCGTTTCATGTACAACGCACGAAATTTGTAAAAAATGTTTTACTGGTCTCAATTATTAATTTTTCTGACAAGTTTAACGCGATTAAAAGCACAAGAAATGAGGTAAAAAATTCTGACTTAAAAAGAAATATTTCATTAAATCATTTGATAAAACAAAAAGTCGCCATGTTTACAGTCAATTACCCATCTGCATTTTTCTTCTTCTTGTGCTTCACCGGACTGTCTATCTCATTCTCCACTTTCTTCAAAAAGTGAAAAATTAACTAACTTGTTTCCTTATCTTCTTTTTCTTCCTTTTCCTTTTTTCCCTTGACACAAAATGATCGGTCTCTGGTTCCACTTTCACCGTTTTCTTTATGTTGCTCTTCGCGCTTTGCTCATTCTCATTCAAATCTTCGTTGTTCACTTCCGAATCTTTATTAATAATTCCACTAACATATAACATTCTGGGAAAAGTTAGTGAGTTTTCTTTTTTTTTTTTTTCGTCCAGAAGAATCTCAAAATTGATCATCCACTTCAGCTTTTAATTGTTGTTTCGTTTTGTTTTTCTTTTCACAGTGTGACCTCAAAGCCTTATTCATCATCCCCCGAGGTGATTATCTGATTTTTATTATTCTTCATCTGACTGTCTTCTTTTTCTTCATTTGTTGCAAAGCCTTCTCGATCAAATTGTCAATTTCCCTTGTACTTCTTCACTCAACTTTTTTGTACTCAACTCCGAAAAGTGAGTGTCTAACTTTAATTTCAGGAAGCGCTAGTTTACATTTATCCACATTCACAATATTGTCGTCACGTTTATTTTTGTGGTATTTACGATGTTTTAAATTAGCAAGAGGTTTAATTAGAATTACTTTAATGCCTCGAATGATTAAATTAATCGATTTAACGTCTTCAAAAGTTGTCTTAATTATGTATTTTTTCCCTGATTTATTTTCAGTTTAATATTTTATCGAAATTTGTTAATTTCCCCATAAAATTTGAGTGTTTTTTACGTGTTCCATCATCTTTTTCAGTGATAAAATCAGAAGATGCCACCAGTTTTCTTTTGCTTTTAATTTTTCTTCTCCTGATATTCGGGGAATAACTATACTTTGCGTTTTTTTTTACTTTTTTTAACATCATCTTCCTCCAAAAAATACAAAAATGCCATTTTTTACTAAATCTGATTAGTTCCGATAGAATGTTCCAAAAAAATTGTTTCAACCAGAAAAACATTCCGAAAAAGGTATAAAATGTTAAATTAGTCTCAATTACTATTACTAAATTAACATTTAGCAAAAAAAACAACTAAGCTTTTAAGTCACAAAAGTGCTTAATCGCTCGAAAAAGACGAAAACTGCAGAATTGTTAATCTGTCTTGGCTTAGTTTTGATGAATTTCCTCGAATTAATTGCGTTTATTATCACTAAAATCATGATAAAACGCTTGAAAAAGTCAGTATTTTCACCGAACTTGGCAATTATTCGGCAATGTTTTCACAAAATGTAAAATAATTGCGTTTTTACTGTTTTTAGCTGAAAGACTGTAAAACGCTCTCGAAGAAAACAAAAATGTCATACTCGAATTCAAATTGACTATTGTTTATTATAATTTTGACAAAATTTTCCGACAAATGTAAAAAATGTTTTTTGGTCCCAACTATTTAGTAACTTTTCAGTCAGGTTTAAACAATTTGACGCACAAGAAAGAAGGTAAAAAACTGTGACTTAAAAGAAAATATATTTCATTAAATCATTTGATAAAATAAAAAAGTCGCCATGTTTACAGTTAATTACCCATCTGCTTTTTTCTTCTTCTTGTGCTTCGCCGGACTGTCTATCTCGCTCTTCACTTTATTCAAAAGGTCAAAAATTAACGAATTAGTTTGCTCATCCACTTTTTCTTCCTTAATCTTTTTCTTCTTCTTTTTTGGCGACGTTCCCTCACTTGACACAGAATGATCCGTCTCGGGTTCCACTTTCACCGTTTTCTTCTTCTTCTTGCTCTTTACGCTTTGCTCAGTCTCTTCCAAATCATCGTTGTTTACTTCCGAATCTTTATTAATAATTCCACTAACATCAAAATCGAAAAGTGGTAAATGTAAACCAGGGATTACCGTACTGTTGACCAAATTGTTTCCGTGTTTCTTCTCTTCAAAACTGTTGTTACTTTCGAATGTGTGACTTGAGTGTTTTCTTCGTTTTTCATCAGAAGATCCCTCATTAAAGCTACTCTTACGTTTCTTCTTCTTCTCATCTTTCTCGTCTTTATATTCGGGGGATACTTGATGCGTTTTCTTCTTTTTCTCGTCCAGAGAAGACTCGTAAAATTGATCGTCCACTTCAGCTTTTATTCGGTGTTTAGATTTGTTTTTCTTTTCACAGTGTGATCTCAAAGCCTCAAAGAAAGGTCCATCTTGTTCATCATCCCCCGAAGTGAATGCTTCTTGCTTAATTGGTTTTATGTTATTCTTCACTTGACTGTCTTCCTTTTCCACGTGTTTATTCTTTTTCTTCTTTTTCTTAATTTTTTGCAAAGCCTTCTCGATCGAGTTGTCCAATTTCCTTTGTACTTCTTCACTCAACTCGATCTTCTTTTTGTACTCAACCCCAAAAAGTGGGTGTCTTACTTTAATTTTTTCAGGAAGCGTTGGTTTACATTTATCCACATTCACAATATTGTCGTCAGGTTTATTTTTGTGGTATTCACGAAGTTTTAAATTCGCGACAGGTTTAACTACTTTAATGCCACGACTGATTAAATTAATCGGTCTAACGTCTTCAAAATTTGGCTCAATTATGTATTTTTTACCACTGATTTTGAGTTTAGTTTTTTTGTCGAAATTAATTAATTTCCCGATGAAACAATCCGAATCTAAAGTGCTAGGAACTTCCAGTACGCAAATATCGTCATCTTCTGATACCACATCG
Source organism: Tribolium castaneum (assembly GCF_031307605.1). Taxonomy (NCBI): domain Eukaryota; kingdom Metazoa; phylum Arthropoda; class Insecta; order Coleoptera; family Tenebrionidae; genus Tribolium; species Tribolium castaneum. The sequence goes on along the minus strand of NC_087395.1, from coordinate 5,052,639 downwards.
TCTAGTGCGACCTTCTCTAACTCAGGGTGTTGCGAAATAAAGTTTTTCAGAGGGCTTGAAGACAACTACAAAACGTGTAACACACCAAGTGTGGTCAAATTTGTAATATATTTATAAAAACTACCTTTTTTTTCGGACTCGGGGTCGCTTTTTCTACTGATTTTGGTGGCGGGGGTGATGGTGGGGCTTCGTCCAAGTCTGAGGGGTTAGGTGAAAGTGAGCTTGATTTCGTTTGGATATTTACTTTGATGATTTCTGCATCATCGGCTTCTGATAATTCTGCACTTTCTGAAACTTTAGAATGTCTGCGTTTTTTCATTTTAAATGTAAATATTAATTTTTATAAAAACGGTCAAAATTGAGGTTATGTCATAATTAAGAAACGCGCGGTGGAGAGCGGAAAGTGGTTTTAGTGTGCACGAGGCTTGGTGTACTGCTAGTTGCCTAACATGAGATAAATTTTAATATAAAAATTGATAAAAATAAAAACATTGAAAACGTTTACGATTTTATACAAAATTATAAAATAATTTTTCAAAAAAACTTTTTGTTTAAACAATCATTAACGTACAAGACTAAAAAAAACAGTGATATTGCTTTGTGGTGGCATTTAAAAGTGTTTTTAGGCAACTTGGTATACAGATAGTTTATTAAAAAAATTTTGGTTCACAAAAATATGTACAACGCTCAAGATAATTGCAAAATTTTACTCTTTGGACAATTTTTAAGCTAATTTTATTAAAACTTCTTTCAACCAATTGCGTTTATATCCCATTTCATTTCATAGCAGATTTTTTTTACAGCACATTTGAATTTTTTGGAATGAAATAAACCACAAATTGAGAGTTTCTGTATAGGCAAAGAAGTCTCTGTTAAGCGAATTCTCAGCGACAAATTTTGAGCTAAGAAAACCCACCAAAATCACTGAAAAAATGTAAATGCGTTGTTGTAAAATTCTAGAATGAGCTGAAATTGCATATAAAGCCGAAAAACGAGATAAAACCCTAAAAAAAGTATAGGATAAAGTTATTTTCAATTTAATTTTACACAAAGCCGGCACATTTATGATAAAATTTGCAAAAAAACATTCTAAATGTTTAATCCATTTTAATAATTTTTTCTCAAAACAGAAGATCTTTATAGATAGTTTCGCGGTTTAAATTTTACGAAGTATCAACTGCGTTGCAATATTTAAAAAGCATTCATACCAAATAAACGCTCCAAAAAACGAGAACAACGTAATTGTTAACTTTAATTTTTCTGCACATTCTTTTTAAAATTTTACAATTTATAAGACAGATAGTTGTGTTTTTATCTCAACAACATTAAAAGCTCAAGAAAGATAAAAAATGTTAATATCGACTCAAAGCATACAAAATAAGATGATTAAAAAAGCATTAATTTGTAGTTATAATTAATTATTTAACTAGATTTAAATGAAATTAGCAAAGAAACTGAGATTTTATTCCATAAACTACGAAATCTAAAAAGCGTTTATACTAAAATGCTGGAAAACGGTAAAAAATGTTACGTTCGTCTTAATTATTAAAAAAAATTAAGTTTAAATTAATTATCAAAAATGCTAAATTTACACCATAAATTTTGACAATTTTTGGCTTAATTTTTGAGGAAATTCCTCGACTTAATTACATTTGTGTCTAAAAAAAACTTTATTTTAACACTTTTGCAAAACCAAGTTAAACACCCGTTTAACGTTTTTGTGTACATTTTTTCAAAAAAGTAAAGAAAATGCCATTTTTAACATAATTAAATAATTTTATATTTTATATAATTGAAAAATATCTTAAATAGAAATTCTATTTCAATTTGTAAAGCCGTTAATACTAATCTTTCATATTAATTAAACCGTCGAAAAAAACAAAAAACCTATTATCTACAAAAGTAACTACACAAAAAATGAAAAAGTTTCATCTTATAAAATGTCAAATTTTAGTTGTTTAGTAGTTTTAGAGAAAAGTTGTTGGGTATCTATGATTTTCGTTCTAGAAAGGAATGGCGAACGTATATGAATATGATACAGAGTGTCTTTTTTCAGCTTCACCATAGGGATCTCAGTTCGGTTAAATTAGTTAATTACGGGCAAAGTTTTCCATTTTTATGCTAAACAATTATCTGAAAGAAAATTTTGTGTCATTTGTAGTTTTTGAATTATTGTAAAAAAATATTCTTACAATTTTCGTTTTTAATTTTTTTTAGTGAAAACTAAGAAAGTAGACGTTTCTAAATGGGGCGTTGTTCGGACCCTTTCTTACAAGTAATCTATTAGCTGCTTCAAAACTATAAAAATGCCTACGTCAAGTCGCATTTTATCGAATTATTTTTCTTACATAAGATTGATAAAATTGTAAAGTTCTTATTAATGGTTAGATCTCTCATTGAGTGATTAGCTATTAGTTTTTTGAAGTGCATGAATAATTTACAACAGCTAATTTTGAAAGAAAGTGCGACGTTGGCGTTTTTATAGTTTTGGAACAGCTAATAAATCAGTAATCGTATTTTCCAATGCGTTCTTGATGTCAGAGTTACAACACTCAAATTTGTTTTTTTTTTATAGAAGCCATATTCACTTTTTGTATTTTTGAAAACTCTTTTTATTCCTGATTACAACGATGTATTACATGACAGAATATTACATGCTGATTAAAATTAAGAAAAAAGCGTTTATGCAAAGAATGCAAAAGAAAAATTGTAAACTAATTAATTTTTAGCAAAAACATTGATGAGAATACAAAATAAAAAGTTTTGCTTGACGCGAGCTGACAAAAATAGTAAATTAGTTTTTGAAAAGCGCGCTATTATCCTTGCCAACCAGTAACTAGGGACTTTGTAGTTTGCACTTGTTGACTTTCCCTCTTTTCTGCTTTTAGCCACAGAATAACAGGTTTTACAGAAACGCATCTATCCTTGTCCCGATAGAGCGAAAATGTCACTAGCACATCTATTGTGGCCAGCGCGTACTAAGTGTTATCGCGGGCGATTTGAATTGCCCGTAGTTACTTTTCTTTTAAAGTGATTGCATTTTTCGTATTGTTTGTAAATATTCACAACAATAGTTGCTAATAACACTTTCTGATGTTAGACAACTATTGTTGCTGAATATTTACAAAGAATACGAAAAATAAAATATGAGAACAAATAAAGACAATAAACTTGTAACAAAAATTTATTATCACTAGTCCAATATACACGATACGATAACTATAAACTAATCATTGATCCATCAAATTATTTATATTCCCACAATAAAAAAGTTCAAAAAAGCACACACACGAAAAAAACCACAAAACAGTACTAATTTCACATAAAACAAAGCCGAAGGCGAACACCAAACAAACCAAGCACAAAATGGCGATTGGCACAATGGCAACTGTCACAGGTCCACTGTTAATTTCTGCCGATATTATAGATAGCTTCGCTAAAATTGACTATACGTGTGTGCGACATCTGCGATGGCAAGCCGAACTACAGTCGATTTTGAATTTGGCGCCTATACTTGGTTTAGTGCATTTAGGTTTCACCACCCTGCTTTTAGCCACCCGGTCCTAAAAAACAAGTGCTTGCATAGATTGGCGCGTGCTTTTTTAATGTAAAACGGGACATTAATACCAGTTTTTAAAATTAAAACGTGATGGCAGATTCCATTGATGACCTCTTTCAGTGTTTCGAGGAGGATTCTGACACGGAAAAAGCTTCGTTTAAAAATGAATCGACAGAAATCCAACCGTCATCCGACAGGTAAAATACTACGTTATAACCTCAAACACACACGCTGAACTTGCTTTTTTGTGCAATTATAGTAAAACACAAGCGTCCAAACGCGAACATGACGACGATGCTGCTGTTGAGAGTTTTTCGAAAAAAGCCAAAACGGAGGAAGAAGTCGATTTGCAAGACATTAAGTATGTGAATGGTAGGGAATTGTTTTGTGTTTATTGCTTTATTTGTAGCCTAGAGGAGTTGAAAAATAGAATTGTTGTCCATGTTATTGAGTCGATGGAGTCGTGCACGCACGAAGTTGCATGTCCTCCGGGTCAGGAGTATACGCCCCTGAAGACATGCCGAGGGGAACCAGCAAAAACATATCCCTTTGTGTTGGATTCGTTTCAGAAGGAATCTATTTTGTGTGTTGACAATAATCAGTCGGTTTTGGTTTCTGCACACACGTCGGCTGGGAAAACAGTCATTGCAGAGTAAGTAACTTATTTTTTGGTAATTTTTATTAACGAAAAAAAAATTGACATTTATTACATTTTTGCAAATTTTTGTATATGTAGACATTACAGTTCACGAAAGATTTCTTGTTCTCTTGATGATTAATCAAGCCTTCAAATAAGTTTCTGGTCAAAGTGACTTGAAATTACTTTACTATTACTAATACCGTGCGATTTTCTAAAATTTTGATCTATAGTTACCCATGACAGTTACATTAACCTGATGTCCATTACGGAAATAAGATTCCAACATAGTTTTTTTATGTTTTTTGGTGAACATTTTGGACATATTGATTGATTAAGCAATGGTAGATAAAGCAACTAGATCAAAATTTTAAAAATCGTTTGGTATCTAATTGGTGAAATTAGCGTCAGATAAATGAATGTCAATTGACTAATTTGGTAGTAAGTGTTGCCAACTTGTTTGAAGTCATAGGTTACTGTATTAAGATTTTATTTTAATGAATAGAACAGCATTCTGTGAAAAAATAGAAAAAATCAGTAACAAATTTAGAAAAACGGATTCTTGAATTTAAAAAAAATGTCTGCAATAACATTTTAGACAATAAAAATAAATAAATTATATTTTATTACTTTAAGTGAATGACGCAATTTTGTTACCTTTAATGTATGTGCAAAGCTTTATGATAAAAAAGCCATAAGAAGAAGAATGTAAAACAACAAAAGCAGATCCTAGAAAACAATTAAATGAAACTGTGACCCAAATTTAAAAAAATCTGATAATACGAGTGTAATTACATAATAAACAATTTATTAACTTGACGTTTATCGATATGAAATAAATGGCAACTAATTCGTATTGACATAATTCCTAATTAAATTTTTGTAAATCCTTAAAGACTTAAAAAGATATTAACGAAGGTAACTTGAAAAAATTCAGTAAAAAATGTGAAGAATCTGCTTACAATAACATTTCAGAGAATAAAAATTTAAGAATTATTTTTAAAATAACAGATTATGGTGAAGGAAGGTAGAAAATTTAATAAGTACCAGGAATGTTAAAAAAGGATGTAAAAGAGCTACAATTAAATTTAGAAAAGGTTTTAGAAATGAATCAAACGGATCATCTATAGGACCAGTGAAAAATGTAAATCAATTTAAATTAGTTATTTCTCTTATTATTAACAGTGATGTTGCTTATTCCATAGATACGAGAATTAGTACACTTTTATTCAACAAGTGGTTTCTATGGTACATTATTTGATTTATCACTCACAACCATTTGCTGATTTTTGTATTCTACTTGGTAATTTTTTATCCTATCGGTGAAAAAAATTAATAGAAATTTCTCACTGTACCTATGAGAGAAAACGTTGTATTATAGACGTAAAGAAAATTTTGCATTATCTGCTCGTGATTCTTTTCGTTTCAGAAACACATCACTCACAGATGATCACCAACTTTTCCTTACTTGTATAATAAAAAATGTTAAACGTACTAAGTAATTTATTCAGCAAACATTTTACGACAAATTAGGGAATAACTTAAAGCACATAGAAAAAAATTAGGGGTAATAATATTAATCATCATCTAAAATATAAATTATGAAAATTAAAAACGTAAACAATTTGTATTAGTCAATACGTGAAAAATAAACAGTAAAAACAGGAAAAGGTATTAACAAAATTAACATGAAAAAAATTCAACAAAATATGAGAAGAATCTAGAATTCTAGATGTAATACCATGTACTCATATTTCAGAAAATAAAAATTGAAAAGTAAGGAATAAAAAAGAACGTTTTTTTAACAGCTTCTGCTTTTTTCGTTTTAAGCAAATGACGTAATTTTTTTACCCTGCATTATTTATAAATAAGAACGAACGGAATATTAAAAGTTAATTCTGGAAAATAATTAAGACAAATTTGCTAAATCTAGGAATCAATTTATTTAGGATGTTCATAAAAATCTGAAGAAAGATCTAGAAGAAAATGTTATAAAATAGAATGTAAAATGTAAAAAATCAATCAAGAATAAAAAAGTAGTGGGTGATGAAAATAGACAAACTAACAAAAATAAAGCAACAACAATTTGGTTAATAAATCAAAATGTGATGAAATTAAAAATTTGATTTCTAATAAAACGACAAACTAGAATAAAGGTACTTACAATGCTACAAAGTGTAATGTATGTAAGTAATTACAAAAAATAGTTATCTAGAAATAAAAAGTTTAATTAAGAAGTATTCAGGATAAACGTAGAACACAAAAAAAATTCTAAAGATAATTTTAGAACAAATTTAGAATAATTTTAGAAATTATTTTACACAAGGGATTTAAAAGTGAATAACGATGTTAAGATATTAAAAATAAATCATTTTTAGACAGTTACAGCATATTTTTAACTTACTTTTGACAGTTGGTAGCTGTTAATTTGAGTTTCAATGTGTTTGTTTTTTAATTGTACGAGTAATTTATCTGAATAGCTAAGAGGGAACAAATATTAAATGATGAATTGAGTATTTTTATCATTGTGTGATGTGTTTTTATCTATTTAGCGTTTCTTAATATTAACAAATGCTGGTTCGAACCTTGGTTCAACCACATTTACATTTTTGACATTGTCATTTAGAAAAATGGACCAAAAGAAAATAGTTTCTAATCGCTTTGTGTTACCGAATCCGTTTTAAATAGTTTTTTTATATAACTGCGTTTTTCTGGTATTACGAAAATTTTGTAACAAAACAGAAAAACAGACAAATTTTAATAAAATGACTCAAAGACCTTCAATAAAACGACTAGGAAATAGCTAAAATTGGTAACATAGTATTAACAATTTTTATTAAGCCATTGGTGTAAGATAACAAAAAGTGGTAGTGTGAACCTGGTCATAGACATTTCCTTATTGTGGTGGCAATTTTCTTATGTTTCGATTGTCTCTATATTTTTGCGGTTATCCTTATTGTATTGCATTTCTTTAAAAGCATTGGCAACTTAAAAGATAACATTGTCTTAAATAATAGTAAAGTTTCTTCAAAAATATACATAAATACACTTTATGAGGGATGTGCCAGACAAGATCGTAAAAATGCTGATCAAGTGGCACGAGTACCGCAACCTGGACCGTACTTAAATTTTTTTTGTATTATTTGCAAACAAATCAGAATTGAATAACATTAATAAAAAGAAAAAATTAGAAATTAAATTTTACTAGGTATGATGCTCTAGTTTTAACACGGTAACTCAAGACTATTTTTTCAATTACGGCTCTGGTAAGAAACATCTCGGCATAATCACCTGTGACGGCTTTATTGTGGTGGTAACAAAAACTGCCATAAATGCTAAAAAGTTAAATATCTTTAAAGACTATAAAATTATTATATTTTTGGGGAAACTACTAAAAACGCTTATTATAGTAGTGAAAACCGTTTCTCAGTGTCTGCTTTCTAACTAAAGTTATTTAAAGCTGAAATTATGACGTCATAACTACCTACCCAGCATTTGGTCCAATATTTAAGATCAAGTAGTTTTTTATTTTTAAGTAACAGTTTATCAAAACTTGACAAAATTTCTCAGATGTTTTTGCAAAGTTTAAGACAAAATTTGGAATAGAAATTAGTCGAAAAAGTAGTAATTTTTTATTTTGTGGAAGATGTGCGAAAAATGTTCAAATATCTGTCAGGCTTTTGGTGATTTAAAGGATTCAGTGATAAGAGAATCTTGTGATGAGGGGCAGTTGTAATGTCACGATTTCGTTTTTTCGAAGCGATTATTTGGCTTATTTCCCTTCGCATTAAATTTTGAAAAGAACCTGCTGGTATAGAACGAACGATATTAATTTTAATTAAAACATAAGTGTCCGTACCATTTTTAAACATTGTATTATTGTTGATTTGTGGTTCGTTCAAGCCATTTCTTTGCTTTCGGTTTGGTCGTTTTTATTTAGACTATTCGTTTGGTTATTGTGATAGATATAAAATTTCTTGTTATGAAATAATTTCATTGCTTGAGTTTTCTCACAATGACTAATCTAGCTTCTGATAGGTTAACACTATCATATTTGTTACAGATATGCAATAGCTCTCTCGTTAAAGAACAAGCAACGCGTTATATACACCACTCCAATAAAAGCACTATCTAATCAAAAGTACAGAGAATTTCTAGACGAATTTAAAGATGTAGGTCTTATAACCGGAGATGTAACAATAAATCCAAGTGCTTCTTGTCTTATTATGACAACTGAAGTAAGTACAGCTTGTAGTTTATTAGTTTGTACGTTAGAAACGTATTTGTAGATTTTACGAAATATGTTATATCGGGGATCGGAAGTAATGCGCGAAGTCGGCTGGGTTGTTTTCGACGAGATCCATTACATGCGTGATAAGGAAAGAGGCGTTGTCTGGGAAGAAACTCTCATTTTGCTACCACATAACGTCCACTTTGTGTTCCTTTCTGCCACGATACCAAACGCTCGACAGTTTGCAGAATGGGTGGCACATTTGCACGACCAACCCTGTCATGTTGTCTATACAGATTATAGACCAACACCTTTACAACATTTTATTTATCCTGCTGGTGGTAGTGGCATACACATGGTTGTGGACGAAACTGTAAATTTTTACTGTTTTATTTTTTTGACCTGTTTAATTTGTTTTTTAGGGGACTTTTAAAGACGACAGTTACAATGCTGCCATGGCTGTTTTACAAAATTCAGGTGATGCTGCAAAAGGTGACGAAAAGGGCAGACGTGGAGGCATAAAAAATAAAGATGCAACTCAAACTGACATTTTTAAAGTTATCAAAATGATAATGGAGCGTAATTTTGCCCCAGTTATTGTCTTCAGTTTTAGTAAAAAAGATTGCGAAGTGTTTGCAATGCAAATGACGAAGCTTGATTTTAATACAAGTAATTATATTTTTTGATATCTGATGTGTGAACTAAAGTAATGATTTTTTAGCTGCCGAAAAACACTTAGTGGATGAAGTTTTTAATAACGCGATGGATGTTTTATCAGATGATGACCGGCATCTGCCACAAGTCGAAAATTTGTTGCCTTTGTTACGTCGAGGGATTGGAATACATCATGGTGGACTTCTTCCGATTTTGAAGGAAACAATCGAGATTTTGTTTGGTGAAGGGTTAATTAAGGCTTTGTTTGCAACGGAGACGTTTGCGATGGGTCTTAATATGCCTGCGAGGACGGTTCTTTTTACTGGAATGAGGAAATTTGACGGACATGAATATCGATGGGTTTGTATTAACACTTTCTGATCAGTGTGGGATATACCTTAGAAATTAAGTTGCCAATATTGATTATCAAACTCATCGTATTTAGAACACTATGATATTTAATTACACGCTAGTATTAGCTGTTTCAAAACTATAAAAACACCAACGTCGCATTTAACCGAATAATTTTTTTAAATAAGATTTATGAAATTGTAAAATAGTGATTAATGATTAGATCTCTCATCAAAACTATAAATTACATTAGCTATTATTTTTTGTAATGCATGAATAATTTAAAACAGCTAGTTTTGAGAGGAAAATGCGACGTTGACGTTTTTATAGTTTTGAAACAGCTAATACCTATTTAGTAATACGATTTATTAATTACCGGGTGTTCAAAAACCGGCGCAGCAACTCAATGGGGTGTGGTAGAGAATTGCTTCCATTTAAAGGTAAAAATAGTAAAAAAATTCTTTGTATTAAAGTTATGGGTAAATAACGTATTTCAAATAAATGATATGTGGCAACGTTGTCAAATAGTCGTGATTGCAACAGAATTTGATCAACAATAAAAATAAATTATTTTTGAAACGGTTTCCTAGCAAATAATTCCCAGTGTTGGCACATCTACACATAGTGAATTTTTTGATGAATTTTAATTTTTTTAAATTAAAAAAACTGCTAAGTCTGATAGAAAATTTAAAAATAATTATTCATTGTTTTGTTAAGGAACTATTACCTAGTGTAAAACATAAAAACATTAAAAAATATTAAAAACTAAAGAAGTTAACACAATAAGTTGGTAACTCCAGATTTTTTTTAATATGACTTTATGAATTTTTTCAACATTTTTTCCGTAATCTGCACTTGCTTTTCATTAACGTACCACTGAATGAATTTTAATTTTCTTAAATTTAAAAAACTGCTAAAGTCTGATAGTAAATTTAAAAATAATTATTCATCGTTTTGTTACGGAACGATTACCTGGTATGAAACATAAAAACATTAAAAAATAATGAAAATTGAAGAAGTTAACAAAATAAGTTTGTAGTTCCAGATTTTTTTAAATATGAGTTTAAGAATTTTTTCAAGATTTTTCCCATGATCTACACGTGCTTCTCAACGACGTAACACAGAGTTGGTGCGTCAGTTTTTGAGCTCCCTGTATTGTAGACGCATGAACGACTATACGATGATGTAATATTATTCTGTCTGACGTTTCTAAAATAATACGTGGTAAAAATAGTTGAAAATCGTAGAAAGATTTAAAAATATCAAAGATAGATAAATTTTCTAACAGATCATTTTTACTAGTGAAAGATATACTTACACAAAGCTTCTGGAGTTTGAAACTGTTTCAACAAAAAATTATGAAATAAAGACACTACGCATGAGTATGACTAACCCTGAAAAAAGTTAGTAACCCTACACATTTCCTTCGGTAAAGATTTTAAACTTGGTCTAATCATAATCAAGCACTGAAATATGCTAAAGCAGAAAATAAATTGGTAACCAAAATATTTTTGGTTTAACCGTCAACTGAAATACCGAGCGTAAAACATTTATGAAATGGGTGATACACAATATTTTTTGAAAGAAAATAGTAAAAAATTGTGTTTTAATAGACAGACGAAACATGCACAAAAAGTACTAGGAAGATGGTTTAATACAGAAGTGACTGTAGAGAATTGTTTAAAAATCTAAAAATTATATTACCATGTATGTACATTTTACAATGATTGTATCACACAGCAAATAACGTGAATAATTAAATGCAGTAAAATATTTTGTTATAAAATTTTGTCTCTTGCCCGAAAACGTTAAATCGTTAGAACAAAATTCTTAAAACAATATGTTAAGCTTTCTTTAGTTTTCAAGAACATTTCAAATATTTTAAAATTGGTTAACACTATTGAATTTTTTTTTATTCACGAATGTAAATTTTCTTTAGCAAATTGTTAGAAATAACATTAAATTATTTACATTTTAATAATATTGTTGCACACTCGGATTATTGTTCAGAAATACTAACTTATTATTTAAAACCAAAACATTTAGAGACTGAAAATTTATCATATAAATGTAGTGGTATTTTACTGGCTTTAGTTCATTTGTGTAAGAAACTTCATAAAAATTATAGCAAAAAAAACACAAAATATTTTGTTATTGGTAAACATGGTGGTATTTTATTATGTATTTAAAACTGAAAATTATTAAATTATATTGGAATTTATTTTATTTAGCTTATTTTGCGTGATTTAGCACGATTAGTTATGGCGCAGACTTTTTTCATAACAAATTTTACTAGAGAAGACCGAAAAAGCACCAAATTATTTTTGGTTTGTTATTAGTGTTATTACATACAAATTTTCTAGTATTTTAATACTTCCACTTCCACTGAGAAAGCTAATTATTAGGCAAAATTTTGTTAAAAGTAAGCCGTAAAATCACTATAATAGGCTGAAAATTGTATCGTTTTTATCTTTTCCGAGAGTTTAAGCAAATTTTTTGAGGTCAAAACTAAACAACACTAACTGGAAAATTTGATTCAATTTGATTATATTTTAGCTTATTTCGCGCGATTTAGTGCCTTTAAACTTTATTTGCAAAATCATACCTATTTGAATTGTTTCATTCATGATTTGTTAACTTGTTTTTGACCTAATGTCTACAAAGTTTAGTCGAAAAATAACTTTTTTTCAGTAAACACGTGGTTTCAGTTTCTTATGAAAAAAAGGTAAGAAATCACTAAATTTGGTCGAATAAAACGTTATTTTTCTTTTTCCGAATGTTTTGATACGATTTAGAAACAGTAAAGGAGTTAACTTTCAAAATTATGTTAATAATAAATTGAAATTTCACCAAGTTAGACCGAAAATTGTGTAAATTGTGTGTTTTTGAATTTTTAAACCCATTCTTCAGATATATAACTTAAGTTTTTTTAGAAAATTAGATGATTCTGATCATAGATTTAGTAATTGTACATGAACTTTTTACGTCTACAAATTTTGTTTAAAGCTGATGTTATTTTTGCCTTTCTTAGGCATTTAAGCACATTTTGAAGCTAAAATTTAAGTGTTTGTTGTGAGGTTTCGCTGGAAGAGAGCAAAAAGTCACCCAGTTGTACTAGATTGGGTGTTATTTTATCCTTCTTTAAATCTTGTTGAGGTATACACTACGTTTTTTCGAAATATTTACCTAAAATTGGATGAAAAATTACCGAACTAGATCGAAGTTGATGTTACCTAATTTTTTTAGGTTAAGATTGATTTATTTTTCAAGAATTCATCAAAACACACCTAAAAATCTCAAAATAAATGGAAAATAATGTTAATTTATCTCTATTTAGCTTGTTTTTGGTCGAAATTTCGTCAAAATAAGCCGGACGAATAAAATTTTGAGAATATTTTTGCTTTTTCAGAGTGTTTAACACACTAATTATTTATTTTCTCAAATAATTTCGCTAAAACTGGCTGAAAATTCGAATTTAATTTTATTTCATTCAATTTGGTTAGTTTTTTAAACCGAAAATTATTTACTTTTAACATCTTATCAAAACACACCTTAAAATCTAAAACATTTTTTGGGGGTGAAATATTGTCAAGAATAAGTTGAAAAATGACTAGATTTTTTAGAAACGGAATTTATTTCTACTTTTTTCAAGGTTTTCAACGTTTCGAATGCAGAATCGTAATTGTCTCGCAAAAATTGTCAAGAATAAGCTAAAAAATAGTGTAAGAATTTTGTTAATCGTCAATTTTGTTCATTAACTCTATAATTCAGTGTAGTCAACTTAACAACATGATTATATCCCACTTTGACTAGAAGTTTGGAATTTACACTAACTTGGCACAATTTGTAGATAACTTCAGGGGAGTATATTCAAATGTCTGGACGCGCTGGCCGAAGAGGTTTGGATGATAAAGGTATAGTTATACTGATGGTTGATGAAAAGGTACCACCTGCTGCTGGGCGAAATATTGTTAAGGGTTTACCTGATCCAATCAATTCGGCTTTTCACTTGACTTACAATATGGTCTTAAATTTGCTACGAGTTGAAGAAATCAATCCTGAGTATATGTTGGAACGGTCATTTTATCAATTTCAAAATCAGACGGCTATTCCTGGCTTGTACGATAGTAAGTAGTTATTTTTAGTAGTTAAATTGAGTTGATGGGATTGTTTTCTATTCAGAATATAAGGAAAAATTGGAGGAATTCAATAATTTACAAATTGAAAGTGAACCTCAGATTGCATCGTACCATACAATCCGGCAAGAATTGGATAAATTGGGATTGCAGTTTCGATCATACTTAACAAAGCCGAATTATCTTATACCCTTTCTACAACCTGGACGTTTGGTCAAGGTAACTGTTACCCTGTTTTACCTACTATCAATATTTTTGAATTTTTTTAAAGAAATGGCATTTTATTTAAAAATGTGCCAAAAAGTAAACATTTTTGTCACTTCTGTTTATACGCTGGTTTACGAATCAAAATTCTTCCAACTTGGTGTTGGTTTCTTCCTCCCTCGTGTCCCAGATAGTACACACATGCGTAAAAAATGTCCTTCCGGCACTAGTACGATAAAATACTACTTCACGATATATTTTTTGAGGTTTTGTAAACCTTAACATTAGGTATTAAGTAAACTAGTATTTTTATTATTGAGCCAATTTCAATTTCAACGGCCTCTTTAGAAAATATTTTTTATATTTATTTTTATTTAATACGTAACATTTAATAAATTGACGCTTTCATTGCTACAACTTTTTCTACAATCACCTGCCTCAAGAATGTAAAAACTTATTAGTTTATTTTAGACGATTCCTTACTCAAAAATGTTAATATTGGCTGTCGAAAACCTATAATAGCCTTATTCTGGGACAGAAAACTGAAAACAATTGATTTCGGACGAGTCCTTGTTTACAAACAACAAAACTCGCTGTGAAAAGATTAAATCGCTTTGTACAGGGTCGGTGAAAAGTGAAGATGCAGCTAAATATTTTTAGAACACCACTTTGAAATTTGAGAAAAAATGAATCATCTGAAATCTTTCAATTTTCTACCATCATTTAATTGAAAATACTAGGCTAACTTCATTTTTTAATGACTCGAAGAGTCAACTGTAATAATTTTTAAAAGAGCATATTTTTTAATTTTGTGATGTAACATATACCCACTTTTGTTAAAATGTGTTATATTTTAAGAATTATTAACTTTTACTTAAGGCGGCCCCGAGAACTGTCAAAATAATGTGTTCATATTTTTAAACATATCTCAAAAAACAGACCACCGAGCAGTACCAAACAAAAAGCAAAATGATTAGAAATTAATTTCCCACAAAACTACACATTTTTTATTTATTTTGAATCCATTTTTATGGTCTGATGATCTGAGACTTGGGTGACAAACGCAAGATACTGCACAGATCGGAAAAAAATACACTGTTCATGCACAACATCATTGTAAATATGCATGCAAAAATTGGACAATACTAGCAATAGCAAGGAAAAAACAACCTTTAGAAAAATTTCTTTGAGAATGAGATTTTTTTAAACTTACCTCTTTCAAAATTTATTTGCCAGTTGGAGGCGTCATAATGGTTTCCGGTTGAAAATTGTTGTCGATTTTGAGATATGTATAGTTCATTTTTTTATATAATCAACTGTCAGTGTCAAAATTCTGATAAAGACCAGACTATGTCACCCTAAAAGTTCATGTCCAAACACTTTTGAAACTGGCTGTATTCTGTATTTGACATTTTGAACACCAGATTTAACATTTTTGAAAATTGGACGTTAGTGTTAATGGTTAATTCGTTAGTCTAAAATAATTAAACGTGTTGTGTACGTGTTTTAAATTGGAGACAACTTGAAAAATTTGGAAATTGAATTTGTCAGGTAAAAAATTACGGCAACCTTGATTCAAAAAAGTTACTATTTATGATAATGCCAACCTGACGGCTCTTAGACTGTTGATTATAAAAAAAATCGACTATATAAAAATAAAAAAGGGTAAACACACTTATTTTGTTATTTGACAGTTTGATTTTGACAGTTCTCGAGGGCCGCCTTAATATTTGGTCAAAGTTCAAGCGGTAAAGAGCTAACGAGAGATAAAGACAACATTTACAAGGCTAACAAAATTTTAGATTTTACAAAATGTTATTAGTTTAAAATAAAATCCGGTATGCATGTGTTACACTATAGAACTCAGAAAAAAAATGCTCTGAGGGTGGATTTTACAATCATTGGATAACTTTATCCTGGAGATAAATTTTGAAAAATACATTGTTGTAACAATTGTAACTATAGTAATTTTCGAAATTTTGTTTCAAATACGTTCGTTTGAATGTGTAAAAAACAAATTGGGATAGAAATCAGTGGAGTTACACTTCAAATTTGGTGAAAAGTTAAATAAATTGTCAAAAAATGTTTCTATTTTTTGTCAACTAATTCGCTTAAAAATGGTTTAGACTGGCAGACGTCGTCCATTCACTGTTTTTCTTGATATGAACTCCAAATTTTAAAAGAGATTTCTTTGTAAGTACAAGAACGTCTAAACACTTTATCTTTAACCTTTCTTGCTAAGTTTTACGTTTATTATTAACAAGCATTTGGAAAAGTGGATTGTCTAAATAATGTTATGTACAAAATCTATGAGATTTTGGGAATTTGTCTATGCATTTACAGGCGCACCGACAAAACAGCCCGCGACAAAATAGTCCCGACAAAATAGCCCACCGACAAAATAACCCACCGACAAAATAGCCTGGCGAAAAACAGCCCACCACTAATATTTAAAACGGTAAAATAAATAAATAAAATAAGTCTAAATATTTGCAAAGTATTTAGACAAACGATTAGGCCTGGTAGTGTTTCTTGGTATGTTCACAAAAACATTTAAGTCAACATTCACAGCCGGCTGTAAATATTGTCAAATATGTATAAAATACAAAAAAGTGCTATATTTTGTCTATAATTGTTTATCATTTGAATTTAACTTTAAATAATTAAGACATTTAACAAATGTTATTTATGAATTTATTTATAAATGTTTCAAACTTTTCAAACATTGTGATTAAGAATAATTTTTATAAACGTCATTATCAAAATTGTAAATTTTAGTTTTTATTTCATTACGTAATAGAATTGAATTTTCATTCAACTAATTTTTTATCTGTTTGAAATTTTGACTTACTCTTTGCTGTTTCAAAACTATGTAAACGCCAACGTCGCATTTTATCAAATTATTTTTTTAAATAACATTAATAAAAATGTAAAATAGTAATGATTATTAAAACTCATTAAAACCATAAATTAGGTAATTAACAACTAATAACAACTAATTTTGAGAGAAACTGCGACGTTAGCGTTTACATAGTTTGGAAACAGCTAATAAGAACAATTACAGATTTTTGTCTTTTTTATTTTTAATTTATTTGTTTTCACAAATGATGAGCTATTTTATAATGGACTGTTTTGTCGTTAGGCTATTTTGTCGGGGCTTTTTTGTCGGGGCTTTTTTGTCGGGTCACGGCATTTACAAAATACTAACTACTTGAATCCAAAATTGGGTCTAATTTTTAGGAAAGTTGAACCTTGTTTGGCGGCCTTTAGCATATACCTGAATTTTAGATTCTGGTTCAAATTATAAAGTTATTGGAATTCACGATCTTGTTATGTTTTTCACACGAGCAGTGCCGAAACTAGGTACTAATTGACTATAGGCAAATTTTCAGTTTGGCGCCTTTAAGTATAATTTTTTTAATACTATATTGCTACTATTATAATTATAATAAAATTATAATTTTATATCTCTTTGAGAGATATAAAAATTAAAACATTATAAACTATAAAAACCGCAAAAAAAGAAAATGGTCCCGGTCTCAGTTTATTAAAGGCATATTTAAAATTATTTAAACAAAAGGTAATTTCCAATTTGAGTTTTACTCTATGTCTAGCTAAATATAAAGATATACATAATAGAAAAAAAAAGACTAGTTACGTAACAATTGAATAATAATGTAGGAATTCGCTAAATTCAATCCAAATATTTAATTTTTTAAAGAAACCTTTCACACTGGCAAACTCATTTATTATTTTTCATCATAATTTTAATTTTACTTTTGTTTATAATGTTTAAACCTGACAAACGTTCTCGTGCCATTGACGGTCTTATTTTAATTTTGAGTCATCAGTTTTAATTTCGAAGAAAATTTTTTGCAAGACTGGTACAGAAACAAAAATAAAATATGAATTATCTTACTGGGTTCATCCAGTAATGATCAGACTCGGATTGAACAAAATTTTGTTAAAACCTGGCACCGCTAGCTCGCTCTAATTGTCCGCTTCCTCGATTTTTTTTCACTTGAAATCAAATTTTACACAACCACTAAAGACTCAGTGATACGATTCAAAAGACCGAAAGCCATTTTGCCGATGAAATGCAAACTGAACTAATTCTTGTAGTATACGACTTATACGAGTACCTTAACCAGCAAAAAGTACGTAATCTCTTATTGAAGGATTATCAGAACTGAAATTGATTAACAGCTAAACAAAGAAAGTCACCTACGTTAACAAGATATAACTTTACAAAATGAGTTTTCCAAAACAAACGTTTCTGCAATATCATTGTTTATAAGATGGCACAAATGTTTGTTTAATTGCAATTTGAAAAAAAAAACTATAGGTAGCTACTTTGGCGCCCTTTGAGGCTGCGCCTCTAGGCAAACTATACCTAGTTTCGGCACTGCACACGAGAAGACCTTCAATATCATTTTGTGGCAAATTTAAAGAGACGACGGAAAATATGAAGGGGGTTCTTAATGACTTAGGGACGAGATGTTTAACTAAAAATTGTGACTGAAAGAAAAGCATTTTTAGCGTTCAAGAATGTTTTAAGTTACGTATTTAATTAATATTAAAATAAATATCAGAAATGTAAACATTAATATTTGTAGGTATTCAATTATGTTCTTTTTTTAAATAGTAATTCCAAAATTCATACGTTTTCTAC
Organism: Tribolium castaneum; assembly: GCF_031307605.1. Lineage (NCBI taxonomy): Eukaryota > Metazoa > Arthropoda > Insecta > Coleoptera > Tenebrionidae > Tribolium > Tribolium castaneum. The sequence continues at coordinate 5,034,195 of NC_087395.1, read as the reverse complement.
GTCCCTGGTTAAATTTGACTTAAAATTATGTCATCTTATGCATTTGACGAAAATTATAACCTTGAAACTATTTTCGACATAAACCTCTGACATAAGTTACTAACACAAATTTTAATAAAAAAGGAAAGGAATGATAGAAATTCAGTGTCCCAACTCTTCCAATAAAGGAACTTTAGAAATAATTATCCGGGGTTTATCTGACGATTGTAAAATCCACCCTAAAGACTATTAAATTTGACCCTTTTTGCAATCAAGTTAGCCTTAGCAGATCAAATGGCGATAGAAATTTGATAAACATCTGAAACGGTGGAATTTATTTACTCTTAAGCATATATCAAATTTCAATAAGTTTTGATGAATAGTCTTTATAATATTTTGTGTGTTCATACTTTTTCGCTATCCTGTATACTGGCTGAACAACGATCTAAGCACGATTTTTGTTGTAATATGGTTGAAACCACTTAATTTTTTAGACGATTCCTTGCTTAATAATAGCAAAACTCGCTATACAAAAGCAAAAATCGCTTTATACCAGCCGAACATAAGATCACCAGATTTGTTAAAATCATTTGATTATTGATTCCTTGCTCAAAAGTCGCTATCTAAAACCTAAAATTGCTTTAGTTTGACGCCATAAATGACTAAGACCCAGTTTTGTTGAAAACACTTGAATCTTAACTAAAGCTCTACTGTTTTTGAAATAAATAATTAAAAAGGTGAATACTCCTGGCCTGTCACACAATTAGAGATACAAAACTTACCAACAAAGATAACTTGAAAGACGTACGTTTTTTCCTTATTTCTGCCTCTGTTGCTTTACATACGACTTCAGATGTGGTACAGGAGCAGTCATTTTACCAAAACACAAACTCCTGCAAAATATCAACCACACAACACAATGAAAATCGGCAACGCACAGTTTTGAAGTTTGTATTTGGCGTTTACCAGCCCAAACGTAGGTCGTAGCGTTAATTGTATGCAGCGAAAGACTGACGAATCACGAGTCGAGACATTGCTTAGGTCACAGCGCAAATTTTTTATTATTACTAAAAAAGTACTGATTTCAAAAAACTCAAACCGATATTACAGACATAATCATAATTTATCTTTCTGAATCTGCAATTTTCAAAAATCTTTATTTTCGAGCATAACACTCTATTACCAGTTTTGTTGAAATCGGTTGATTTTGCACGATTCCTGCTCAAAAATGACAAAACTTGGTACAGAAAACCTGCAGTCGCTTTAATTGTCGTCAAAACGACGATTTTTTTTAAACGACAAAATTTGCTGTAGAAAAGCAAAATTTAACTTAAGCACCAATGGTTTATAAAAACACAAATAATGATAAAACGGTAACAATATTTCTATATTTTAATGTAAAAATACTAAAGAATAAATAATTTTAAAAAATGCTTAATTGATTTTTTAGTACATGGGACATGATAGTCGTATAAGTTGTTTGGAAAGTAATGAGTTGTAATGATTTCTGGGATTCCTTAAATCAGTAGGAAAGAAGTGAATATTTCTCCATTTGACTTTAATAACAACTGGACAATGGTCATATTATTTTAACTTAAAAAGCGTCATCCTTGTGATGGTATTAAATGTCTGTGATAAAAAAGTTACGTTTATTTACTGTTTATTTTTACATCACTTCAAATAATGGAGCACTCACCGAAAAATGAAAATTAAAAAACATTCGAATTTTTGGGTGTTTAAAACAGTGAACAGTCGAAATAACATTTTTACTATTAAAAGATGGTATTTTCTCTCAAAAGAAATACCTATTGAAATTAAATCACCTCATACAGGTGGAAATTTCCCATGTAAAATATTCGCAAAAGCCTCGGTAAAACCGCATTTAATTTGAAAACTTATAAAAAGTTCAAAAATCAGTCTGAATCTCTGATTGAAACCAAGTTTCGGTTGTTTGTTTTTATTCCAAACGCACACACTCTTATTAAATAATATTAAAATTATTGTGACACGTTTCTGTATGAAGGCTTCGAAATACATTGAATGTATTATTGGAAAAGTGTTATTTAAGTCGTTTTTTTTGACTGCATTTGGCATTAGTATCTACAGTTTGATACATTTAGGAGTCTGAAGCTTTCAGGGTGAAATAATAATACTACAACAATATTATTATTATTTGTTAAGTTTGTCGCTCGATTTCAATCATTCATTGTCTTATATTTTGATTTTTATACGGGCGTAACTTCTAGTCTTGAACGAGTAAATTAATTCCTTATTTTTTCACCAATATTTAGATAAAAGTTGGTGAAACTGAATATGACTGGGGAGCTGTGGTGAATTTCAAGAAAGTTAGCGAAAATATACCTGGCCGTAAACACGGCAAAGCAAATCCCGCCAAAACTTCCACGAAAGTTCAGGTGGATTTGTTGTTGCACGTCATGTCGTCTGAGGATGGGTCCAACAATAAAGACGTAATCCCTAAACCTTGTCTGGATGGTCAGGTAATTTTACCCATCGTTACTTTTCGCTTTAAACCGGATTTGCATATTTATGCAAAAATTTATGGACGCACATCTATTTTAGCAGAAAGGCGAAGTCGAAATTGTAAGCGTTGAGTCAACATTGATAACACACATATCAACCGTTCGGTTGTATTGTCCCAACGATCTGAGGCAGAAAGACACCAGAAAAGGGGTTTATAAATCGATAAAGGAAGTGAAAAAACGATTTCCTGAAGGACCGCCGCTTTTAAATCCAATAGACGATATGAAAATCACCGAATCTGATTTCGTAGACATTGTGAAAAAAATCGAACAACTCGAGAAAAAGTATTTAAATGATAATTCATTCGTTAGCAAAATCTAACAAATTGTTCGTAGAATGTACGATCATCCTTTACATAAGCATTCGCTCCTAAATACCGAATACGAAAAATACGAACAAAAAGTCAAATGCAAGGAAGAATTGGCGGTGGCTCGCCAAAAATTACTTGAGGCCAAGTCGGTTTTACAGCTTGATGAGTTGAAGTGTCGTAAAAGAGTACTGAGAAGGCTCGGTTATTGCACTAATACGGATGTAATACAATTGAAGGGCCGGGTGGCTTGTGAGTTGAGCAGGTAATAAATAGTTTCGGCGTTTTTTAAAGAACCAAAATATTATTAACTGGCTTGTAAATGTTGCAGTGCCGACGAATTGCTTATCACGGAAATGATATTCAATGGAGTGTTTGGGAATTTGTCACCAGCACAGGCGTGTGCCCTATTGAGTACATTTGTGTGCGATGAAAAATCCAACGAAATGCCGAAATTGTCCGAGGAATTGTCGGGGCCCTTGCGTCAAATGCAGGTGAGTGCATTTTTTTGTAATATCTGTTTATTTAGCGGATTTTTTTTATTGTTTAAATTTTAATATTTAAATAATTAGTTATAGTTAAGTTCTTTGTTTTTATCTTGAAGTTTCGTTTTAAAAATGTTGGAAACTTTCACATATTCACATACAGTGTGGAATTTTTAACTGGAATAAAATTCATAATTTAGACATAGGCAATATTTGTAAAAATTTCAGAGAATGGTCGTTTCTTTCTTTTTTCTTGTCCATCATTTGGTTCATATGATTTTTGTTTATCTGGTGTCAAAACACAGCCACCTCCATTTTTTTTTCAAATGTAACGGTATGCCGTGTGACACCTCATCTGAAAGAGCACTTCGAAAGCAGTACAATACACTGTTTGTTTTCTAAATATTGTCAATGCCCAAGTGATAAAAAAATTAAAGCAGTCTGGAATTATTGACAAAAATAAAATTTGTAACTTGGATATAAGCAATTTTTGTAAAAAATTCTGAAACAGGTAGGTCGATTTTTGATTTTCTTTGCATATCATTTGATGCATGCGGTTTTTGTTTATCTGTTTTCAAAAATGGACCGCCATCTTTAACTTTTTTTTTTCAAATATAACGGTAGTCAAGTGTGTTCTGAATATTTTCAAAGCCTACATAATAAAAAAATAAAAACCAATTTTTATTAGTTGAAATTAGGCAAATCACAATAGAAATATTGCAAAATGTTAGAAATTCATGCTACTATCGTTATGTTATTTCCTAGGAGAGGAATGGTGCCCATTTTAAAAAAGTTAAAGGTGGCTGTGCATTTCTAACAACAGATATACTTAAACAATATGCACCAAATAGTAGGCAAGGAAAAATAAAAATTGACCTGTTTCGGGAATTTTCACCAAAATTACCTTAATTAAAGTTATGAATTTTATTCCTGTTAAAAATTCCACACTGTACATTTTGTTGGCTATAATGACGAACATTTTGTGTCACCGAGCCTTTAGGAAGAACATGAAAACCGCTAACTCACCATTATTACGTACATTCGTCAAGTATTGAAATATTGAAAGGTGTATTCTGTAACTTGTAAGAATTTAACGCTGCTTAAAATCACAGATCTAGGAATTTTATTGGTTATTGCTATAGAAACAAAGATTAACGTCTTTTAAATTCTAATGGCTGTATTACACAATATGCGCTATTTTAAGTAAAAATGGTCGTATGGGACTTGTGTCTGTCTACTAGTTTTTGAAACTACAGGTTGTACATTCACATTCGGTTTTTTCATCTTTTTTTTACACAAGTAATTATTGTATTGGCCGAGTCTGTTTTAAAACGAGAACTTAGAGAGAAATAATTGCGCTTGTTTTTAGTATAAAATTTTAAAACAAAAGAGCCTATCTTCATTTTTATTAAGATTTTGTATAAACAAACATTAAAATGTTGAAATTTTTACAATAATAGTAAAACCAAAACACAGTTTACACTTTTTTGGTGATTGGCTTTAAAAATATTCAAATTTTTGACCATACTTTTGAAACTCGATGTAAATTATCTAAAGTTTTGGTTTTTATTTAATTTTTTTGTGTTTTAGGCATGTCTTAATCATAACCAAAAGTTTTTATTAAATTCAAATTCTCTATTTTATTTTACAGTAGAAAAAAAAATAGTTACTACTTGAATTTGAATATTTTTAATTTTGCTTTGACTTTTTACTTACTATTTTATTATCTTTGAAAACATTGAAATGTGGACAATATTAATTTGACTTCTTTTGATTTTCAACAATTTAGACATTTTCCGATCTTGAAGTTTGGTGTAAAAATATTGATATTTTCATGATGTTTTTGAAACCAAATACTATTGCTTCATTCCATTTTTTTTGGGCTTTAAGCATGCCTTAATTATAACCAATAATTTTTGTCAAATTCAAATTCATTGTTTTATTTTACAGCAGAAAAAAATATTTACTACTTGAATTTGAATATTTATACTTTTACTTTGACTTTTTACGCACTACTTGAATATTTTTGATATTAAAACATTGAAATGAGGACGTGATGAATGTTGTTGGAGTTTTTAGCTCATGAGGAAAAACTAGTTGTTACACTTACTTCTGAACTGCTGGTTTTCAAATTTTGTATCTTCGTCATAAAAGTCTTAACAATATTTAATGGAATTTTTATAAAATTGAAATATTTTTGCACATTTTACATATGAAAAAACTTAATGCTTTACAGGAAATTAAGGATTTTTCTAGTTTTTTATTTAATAACTTTATCGTTATCTATCTAGAGTCTTAAATGACTTTGTTTTTATTTTATTTTTTGATTTTACATAAGAATCTATTAGCTGTCTCAAAAAATAGCTGTTATAAATTATTCATGCACTTCGAACAATTAATAGCTGATGGAATTTTTAGTTTCAATGAGAAATCTAATCATTAATAACTATTTTACAATTTTATCAATCTTATTTATAAAAGTGATTCGGTAAAATGTGACGTTGGTCAATAATTTATATTGTTATTATTTATTTTTATTTATTTATTATCTCTACTTTAACTTATTTTTTACTTTTGTTACCAAATGTCAGATTTTACGTCAAATTTTGACGTGATTTTGACATACGGTCACTTTTGAAAATAGAATTTTTATCAAATTCAAGGTTTTGTCATTATTGTGGGATTGACTTTGGTTTTTCACTTTTTTTAGATATTTTCTAATCTTAAACTTTCGTGTCAGAATATTTAAATTTTGACAATATTTTTGAAACTAAGGGCCGGTTTATAGAAAGTTTTGTTAAAATTTAATTCGTTATTAAATGGGTCAATCACATTTTTTCAATATGGTCACGTGATCATTTAATTACGCATTTAATTGCGAATTAAATTAATTACGCTTCTATAAACCGGTCCTAAATTAAATATAATAGCTTAAAAGTTTTCTGAAATTCGAGTTTACAGTTCATTTGACTTTTGACTGATTTTATTACCTATTAAAAAATTTTAATGTTTTGGATTTTATTGTAAGAATAACAAAATTTTGATTTTAATGTAGAAATGTTAAACTTTTGCGTAGATGTTTGAGTTGAAGACTCAAGAGAAGAGAAAAGATTTACTATCATTTTTAATTAGTAAGAGTTTTACACATGTTCTGGTTACGACCAAGAATTTATATTAAATTAAATTAAATTAATTTTTCAACTTAGACTTAGAAAGTAACATTTTATTATCTTTTTTATTATTCCTTTGATAAGGAAATAGTTGTTCACCTTACCTAAACTGTAGCTTTTCAAAAAGCGAGACAATTTCGCCTTATGATTTTTAATCATAAAAATGTCGTTTACGTTTTTGAAGTCGTGACCTAGGTTTTTTAGCGCATTTTATCTAGGTCGTTTTTACTTTTTAAAAAGTAATTACCAATTGAATAAGGAATTTTTTGTTATAAATTAGGATCTTTAGGTCATTGCTTAAAAATGTATATTAAATGTTTTTTCAACAAGTTTGAGTTCGGTCTGTATGCCAAAACTACTGTCTTTGTATGAGGGTACTTAAAATTTGCATTTTATGGGTGTCTCAAGGATTAGGATAACAAGTCAGACAACCTGGCGGTACCGTCAAATTTGTTCATCATAAGTGAAAATTCAACAGAAATGCCTGTAAATCTTTCACCAGTAATTTTCCAAGAGTCTTCAATTTTAGGATCTTTTGACGTGAATATTTTTCGTTGTTAAAGCTAGTTTTGATATGTTTGTTTAATAAAAGAACAGGAACATACTCATATAAATATTATAATTGCAAAAATTGCAACGGTTGTGATTCTGAGAGACTGCATAAGACTATAAAAAAACTACCTCCAAAATATCTAAAAGTATCCTGTTAACCTGAATATGATTACATTTTTAGCGTTTAATAATTTATTTAAAAGTTTTATAGACTGAATTTTGTGCTAGACGATAAACTTTGATTCAATAAATTTCTCTCAAATAATAATACTTAAACGTCGTATAGATTTGAAATTGCTGTGACTTGGAAGTTTTATAAAAATTAGAAAAAACTAAATTTTACTAAGAACACTTGAATAACATTCGAAAAACACTGAAACCGAGCAATTGCAATTGCAACTTAATTTATCACCTATTCGTTTATTTCATTTATACAGACTTTTGTTATTTATAACAAAGTTTATAAAAAAGTGAATCTTTGCAAAACGTTTTATTTACTTACATTTTTATCGTATGAACTAGAGGTAGAACTTTATTTTTCACAAATTAAATTAAATCTGATATTAATTGAAACAAAAACTATGAAATTGTGAAAATGTAATATTATTTGTATTAAATTCTTTACAATAAATTAGGCTTATAAGGCATTTAAGGATTACTGCAATTAGGGTTTTTAATGTAGGGGGTCCGATTTATTATGATTAGAAAGTCAAAACAGTTCTAGTAACTCTTTAATTGAAAACTTATTTTCTATGTGTTTTAACTTTTGCACCAAACGACTTTGACTCATTTTATTTTTCTCTCTCGTTTTGCAGTAAAAACATAAAAATTTAGGGTGTCTGTTTTTTGAGCTCCACCATGGGGATCTCAGTTATTATCTGAAACAACAAATAAGGGCAAACTTGCGCATTTTTATGCTGAACAATTATATAAAAGAAAATTTTGTCATTTTAGTTTTTAAATTATTGGAAAAAAAACGGAAATTTGAAGTTTTCGTTTTTATTTTTTCAAGCGAAAACCAAAAAAAATCGTTTTTATGTAGGACTTTCTTCAGGCATTTTTCTACAAGGCATCTAAATCTGCCATCAAGGCGTTTTTGATGTCAGTTACAACATTCAACTTTGGTTTTTCTTATGGAAGCCACATTCGCTTTTGTATTTTTTTAAAAGCGTTTTTATTCCTGATTACAACGATGTATCACATGAACGAATCTTACATGCTGATCAGAATGGAACAAAAAGCATTTTTTGCGAAGAGTGCTTTGAAAAAACGTCAACAATTTTGTTTTTAAACAAACTAGATTTTAGAGGTTTTAATTGAATTTGGTTATGAAGGTCCTCATTTCCTCGAAGCTTACTTATTTAGAAACTAAACGACATGATAAGCTAGAATTTTATTCTTTGCAAAACAAAACAACATTTTTGACGTTTTATCATATTACCTATGGCGTCCATAAGAAAAACTAAAGATGAGTGTTGTAACTCTAACATCAGGAACACCTTGGAAAAGACCGATTTAGATTTGTTGTAAAAAAATGTTCTACTTAAAAACGTCTAGTTATGTTAATTGCCACTTAAAAAAATAAAAACGAAAATTACAAAACTTTGATGTTTCTTAATAATTCAAAAACTTAAAATAACTTAAAATAATCAAATTTTCTTTAAGATAATTGTTCAGGATAAAAATTCGCAACTTTGCCCTAATTTAAGTAACCTCGAATCTTTTATAATAACTAAGATCCCCATGGTGGAGTTTGAAAAACGGACACCCTGTATAGAGGGTTAATTTGAAGTTAAGGATAATCATTTTTTTTAATATTTCGTGACATAATTTTTCATCAGATTCAAACTTCCCTGTTCATTTTACGTTAGAAAAAGACTTACGTTTACAGAGGCTGTTTTTGTTTTTTAAGTAATTATTAATTTTAAAGCTAGACTCTTCAGGCCAGTTTACGTAAAAATTGTACTTATTAAAAAAAAAACGTTTTTCATGAAATTGGTTAAGTTGGTTGAGCCTGTGATGTGGTGTCAGAAAGCCAAAACTAGTTTCCTGTTGTGCGGAGGTAATTGAAATTTGCACTTTATGGGTGTGATTCAGGGATTAGGATAAGAAGTCAGACACCCTGGCGGTACGGTCAAATTTGTTGCCATAAGTGAATATTTAACAGGAATGCCTGTAAATCTCTCACCAATAATTTTCCAAGAAACATCTATTTTGGGATACTTTCATGTGAACATAATTAGTTGTAAAAACCAAGTTAGAGCTTGTTGGTTTACGAACAGAAAAAGCAAACACAAAATATGTAAGAGTATATTAAGTATCAAGAACGGTAAGGAGATTTTACCGATCGCAGGCAATGTTTCAAGTCTGAGATCGGCAATCCTTAAGGTTTGGGATGCTTTTTGCACGATTCTTAATTTTTTTTTAAAGCAGGTTTTGGTTACCGGTTGCTACGTCCAAGGTCTCGACAAAATTACTTACCGACGCCTAATTTACTTACCGACACCTTTCGACGTTGCAACTAGTAAACACCACCTTTTGTCTTGGAAACAGGCGTAATAAACAATCAAATAGAGCCAAGTCGTGCAAAAAGTGTCTTATTTACTTGAACCTAGTTTAGTTATTTTTTATATTGACTGAATTTTGACTTTAACTTTGTTTTTGAAATATAAAATTGCCACTATTTGTATGTAAAATGAATTGGGAAATCCGTATACAAACAGTTTTTGTGACCACGACTTTATTTCTTAAAAAATTAAAGAAAAAGCTTGCAACGATGTCTTTTCTCAAACAAATAAATAATGAATTTGAATTTGAACACATGTGACTTGTAGTTTTAGACATATTAAAGGAAGAACGGTTTTCTATTAACGGTTCCGAAAAATTGCAAATATTTTCATCTACGAAGCTTCGACATTGAAATGAAACTTTTTATTAATCTCATTTGCTAATTAATTTAACAGTATGACTCACTCGTGTATTTCGGCTATTATTGTTGAGTATTTATTTATTTTATTAAAAATAAATTGAATCTCATTTTAATTTATACAAAAATGTGAAATGTTAAGAGGACTGGTTTAAAATTCTTCATAACAATTTTGACTTAGAGATTTGGGGATTATCTTAATGAGGGATGTTCATGCAGGGGGTCCGATTATGCTTAGAAAGTCAAAACAGATTTAGCCCTCATAATTGAATACTTATTTTCTAAGAATTTTGGCTTTTACGCTAAAGTTTAACGGCCTTCTAGTTGAAGTATTTTTTTAACAAAAATTAATTTATTGCCTTCCTGATTGATTATGTAGTACTGAATGTTTATTTAGACCATAATGCTAATGAATATAAGAAATGGTTTTTAATTGCAATTTTTTTAGTTAAACTTTTGAATCGTTTTGTGCAAGAAAGATTGATGATTATCTCTATTTAAGGAAAAATTTTAAAAAAAGTCATTGGTTTACGAGAAATTCAATTGAAAAATGCAACCCATGTAGTTGTTTTTTATTAAAACTAACAATATGCATAACAAAAGAACTCTATAGTGTCTTTAAAAATAGTTATTGGACCCTCCGTTTTAAAAATGACTTTTGCTGCATTTATTTAAATCCGAAAACCTCTATTTTTCGATATAATTGATCAAAAGTCGACCGATAAATATTTACAAATTTTTATTTTACAATAACATTTGGAAGTATTTTACTAGATAAATTGATTTAATTGTGACACGGATCTTTCAATTAAAGGAACTTTGCATGATTTTTCTTAGGATGTCTTATATTGTTTAGTTTTTTTATGAACGCATTTTATTTGGAGTTTTTTTTTGTGTGTTTATATCTAAAAATCACGTAAGTATTTGTATCTTGTGAGTCTGCTAATGTGTTTTTACTATTATTTTACTACTTATGTCAGAAACTAGTAATCACAACAATTCAGCATTTGGTATTAAATACTTTATTTTTTTCCCTATACATTTGAATGATTTCAAAATGTTTCTACAATTGTTTATACATACAATTATTTAATTAATTAAGTCCTTTCAAAAAATATTAGTTTTTAAGCCATGGTTTCGTTAACGGATTGAAGTTAGCTGTAGATTTTCAATGTCAAAAAGATTCTAAATTTTTTTCGTCATAGAAAAAATATAGTATGAAACTTGTTTTATACCGCTACGCTTCGCTTCTGATTGATAAAACTCGTGACTAAAATGATGTTTATAAAACTTGATACATAATATATTATTGCTTAAATGTTTTATGCTAAAAATTGGTAGAAACAAAATCTCGAAAAAATAATTAAGGGGTCGAAACATTTTATTTTTGAGAATAAAAATATTATTTTAGCTTCGTTTATTTTAGAATGACAGTAGAAGTTGAAATTTAGATTAATTAATCTTTCAGTATTTAATAGAAAACGCTGAATCCTGTGTTATTACTTATTACTTATTAGTTTTTGAGATACTGATTTATTTGTATAAGGCGATTTATGCAAAAATTTGTTTCTAGAAAGTTAGGTGATAAAGTGATAACCATCTAAGTTAATCTGCTGATAAAACCTTTATCCAGTTTTTCTTTTCTTCAAACTTTCTAATATTATTGTACTGTTACATTTTTCAAGACGTCTACAGTTTGTAAAAAAATACTTTTTAACTATTGTCTTTGAATTCTAATCAGTTCCTTGAGAAACGGTATCTTATTAAATTAGAATAAAAAGTTTTTATAGTAAATTTTGGTTTACACATTTATGAATTTATGATGTTTTTTTCAATAACAATTATCATTATGATGACGAGTTTTGGATTTAAACTTATTTCCCCTGCAAACAAAGTACGCGTTTTGGTCGAATTAAATTGTGATCGGTGAAAAATATATTTGCAGGACCTCGCACGAAGAATAGCAAAAGTAAGTACTGAAGCAAGATTGCCATTAGACGAAGATGCGTACGTTGAAAGATTTAAACCAGGCTTAATGGACGTGGTATTTTCTTGGTGCAATGGTTCTTCATTTAGCGATTTGTGTAAAATGACGGAAATTTTCGAAGGATCAATTGTTAGATGTATGCGTAGATTAGAGGAATTGTTGCGACAAATGATCCAAGCGTCAAAAACTATCGGCAATACTGATTTGGAAGATAAATTTAACACTGCGATCAAAGTCATCAAACGAGATATAATCTTTTCGTCGAGTCTTTATTTGTAACAATTTTTCATTAAATGAACTGTATTTTGAATTTGCATATTTTGACTTTACCTGAGAGGGTCAACCCACCCCCACCCCATTTTACCTCCTTCTTTCCAGAGCTTTAGTAGTATTTAAGGGCGCAAGGGAGTGTTTCCAAAGTTAGTTGGTGTTCAGTGCTGGTTTTGGAAACATTGCCTTGACTGTTATTTGTGTATTTTTTTTGTAATAAACTCACAAAATGCGACTTGTTCTCTCTGTATTGTGTGGAGTTGCTCATAGTACGGATTGAACACGTCGCTGTTTTTGAGTTTACGCTTTTGTTTTGTAATTTTTGGTGAGTAAATTTTTTGTGCTCGCTCTTTTCGCATTATCTTTCGTGCGATCTTTCCATTCCTACTTGTTGTTTGATAAGTAGTACGGAATTATCTCACATTAGATATTGGGAGTTTTCTTCAACTATTTTTTTTCTATTATTTTCACATCAGTGAATGCTTTGTAGGGGGTACTGTAAGTACGTGCGATTTTTTTAACGTAGTACGAACGGTACTCACTATAAACGTTACACAATTTTCAACGCCATAACTTGTACTTGTGATTTTGCGAACGCGTTATCACTTCTTTGGTGATCTAGCCGTGTGAATTATTTTTGAAATCACGCGTCTAAGTCGCCAAGATTTGATGATGTGTCTAACAACTGGAGATTTAATGATGTGTTTTCACAACTCGCTGAAACTGTGGAGGAACTATTGGTGTGATTTGTTCATTTAATCATATCACAGCCATTAGTTACTTCACAGTTCCAGCTATTTTCTACCTGGAGTTAGCGTTTGAAGAAGAAGAATTTCGCCGCTTAAATTCATATTTTTTTCGGGTGTTCGTTTCGAGTCACATTGTGATTGATTTTGTGACTAGATCGAACATTCGCTCGAAGTATGGAAAAATCCGCGGGACTTGTGGCTGACAAGTTTTCAGTTGTTGATGTGGCTTTAGTGGAGATTTTACTGAATTAAAGCTATGTCAGCAATTAAAAAAATGTCGGGTCTTCATCGGTTCAATTTCGCAGAAGACTACTACTTGTTTTATATTTTGTTGTATAAATTTATAATGTTTATAAATAATTTGTATAATCAATTTTTAAATAAATTTGTATTTCTATATTTACGATTTTTTCTTCAAGTTGTCTCCATGTAGCGCTTCAGTAAACCAAATTAGCAAAATTCAAAAGTTGCCAAAATACAGACAGTACCCGAATTCGAGAATCCAAATCATTTTTTCACTCGAACCTTTATATTACAGTTAAAATTCGCAGTTTTGCAATTAGTTGAATCGAAGCTGAACACATGTTATTAAAAAACTAACTTTTCGAATAATACAAATTTAAAATTAACTGAATATGAATTAAATAAAGTACTTGACTGCTCCGTGTATTTTTATTTACAAGCAAATATGCGCCAAAAAATAGATAGTTTGAAGTTATGTAAAAAAAAATTATAGCGCAAGCGGTGGTGATATGAAGCATGGTGTTCTGACTTCATTTATTTCAAAGTGAGTGAGATGGCATGCTCCTAAATTGTGCGCTAGGTGGCGCTATTTTGCAAATTTGATCAACTACATAGAACAATTTTCAATGAAAGTTGTTTGATTCGTTTAAAAATTACTATTAATTTATGAAAAAGTACAAACCGTCCTCTTCGTTGATTATAGTTTTTCTAATTTAAAAAAATGACCGCGTTCTAGAGGAATCTATATATTTTCGTTTGAAACTTTGCTAAATTTCCCCTGCAAAAATATTCCTTTATGTTTTGTGGGTTATAGAATAGAATGAAACTTTATTCAAAAAATACTCCACAATGGCACAGAACAAGTCAAAAATATAAAATAATACAGGGAAATAAATAATTAAAATAAAACAATACATTTAAAAAATTAATTCCTATATCTAAATTATAAAATTAAGTATATAAACCTAACACTACATAAACTATTGAAAAACACACTTAAAAAATATTTAAAACGCAGTACAGGTTGATTTATCAATTATCACAGCATATCGATGGTTTCATTATAAAATTCAGTTAAAGAGTTTTTAAATTTGTTAAAACAATATGAGTGAGACATTTTCGGAAGATGGTTGAATATTCTTATTATTTCATTTTTAGCGCTTTTATGTACTATTATTATTTTTTTTTTTGATCTTGAATTAGCAGATGTTTGTTGCGTGTTGTGTAATTGTGTAGGAATTGCTATTCTTCGGAAAAACATGAATTTTTTTAAATAAATATAGCACATTCAAAAGTATAGATAGATGTCACAGTCATAATGTTGTAGTTTTTTAAAAACGGTCTATAGTTCATTTTTTTAAATAATCAACTGTCAGTGTCAAAATTCTGATAAAGACCAGACTGTATCACCCTAAAAGTTTATGTCCAACCACTTTTGAAATTGACTGTATTCTGTATTTGACACTTTGACCACCAGATTTGACATTTTTGAAAATTGGACGTTAGTGTTAATCGTTAATTCGTTAGTTTAAAGGTAGCCTAAAATAACTAGATGTGTTGTTGTACGAGTTTTAAACTGGAGACAACTTGAAAAATTTGGAAATTGAATTTTCCAGGTAAAAAATTACATCAACATTAATTCAAAAAAAATTCTATTTTTGAAAATGCCAACCTGACGGCTCTTAGACAGTTGATTATAAAAAAAATCGACTATACCGGGTGCTCAAAAACCGGCGCACCAACTCAATGTGTGGTAAAGAATTTCTTACATATAAAGGTAATATTAGTAAAAATAAAAATAAATAATTTTTGAAACGGTTTCCTAGGAAATAATTCCCAGCGTTGGCACATCTACAAACTGTGATTTTTTTGATAAATTTTAATTAAAAAAAAACTGCTAAAGTCTGATGGGAAATTTAAAAATAGTTATTCATCGTTGTGTTAGGGAACGGTTACTTAGTCACTTAGGTTTTTTCATAAAAAAATTAAAACTTTTGAATTTTCTAATTCGTTACAAACATTTAAAGTGAAATAATTACCAACCTATGAAGTAGTGTTTCACTTCAGGAACAAGATACAATTGTAAAAAACCATTGTGATTAATGTTTTTTGGTGTAAATCAAATTTCAATCTTGTTCATTTGAAGATTCGCCCGACAGCCTCTTTTTCAGCGTACATTGGCAGCTGGCGACAAATTCGTGAGGTGGAAAATTTTGGAAACGGCATTGCACGATAAAAGTGCCATCTACGTAACAGTAGAATAAATAGTTTTGAGAAACTGTAATTTTGATTTTTATTTTATTTGTTCTCCATACAAATTTTGGGCACATCGGAGTTGAGCCGGATATAATTATATATATATCTGCAACCGTCAAATTATAATTAAGCGCTCCCTTATACGAGTATGATTATCTTCTAATGTGATTGAGTTGGACTGAAAATTAGATACCTAGCTAAACTTTCAAAAATTGTGTAAGTAAAATTTTTGATACAGGGTGAAAAAGTTGAGATTTAATTAGGTGATTGTTGAAAAAAATCTGCTAGGTACTAAAAAGACCGCATCGTCATTATTTTTTGCATAAGTACTCGATAATGGTACCAAGTGTAAGATGCATTATCGTAAGAAAAACAATTAGGTAATCATAAAAGAATTAAGTTTTGTGTGGCATAAATTAAAAAACAGTGTTCTGCTGAAGTTTTCTCATCAAGTACTGTTTTTGACATTATAACCAAATTTAATCTCACCCACAATCATAAAAAAAGAATCAAATATTTAGATGCGTTAAATAATAGTATTGAAAAAGTTGAGTAACTTAGTAAAAAGACCTTCGAAAATTAAGCGCAAAACAAACATGTGGAATACCCGAGGTTGCTATAAGCTTGCTATAACCCTTCACGATCCAAGGAATGACGTCATCGTCAATCTTTTTTTCACTTATAAAAACTCATGGTTGCCAAATACGGCATTCTATTGGACAGAAAAGCCGAAAAAATGTGCTATTAGGTATCTAATTTTCAGTCCAACTCGTTCACTTTAGAAGATAATCTAATCACATAAGGGACCTCTTAATTACAATTTGATGGTTGGTGATAGTACGCTTACAAAAACAATATGATGAAAGAATAATATTTAATATTTATGTAGAAATAACTTCTTGAATTATTTTGGATTTTTTTTACTAATTAATTGTGATTATTTTGTTCATATTTCAAAAACATAAAAATGTTAGTTAATGATTTTTATCTCTAAACCCACGATTTGTCACCGTTTTGACGTATGTCAATTAATTTATAACATTTTTTATTTGCATGAGTTCATTTTTAAATGAAATTATCACAGCTTGTGAACCCTTTACACTACATCTTCCGTATCTATCTCTTACAGTTTTTGCAAAAAACTGAATTTTAGGTCATTCATTTCATTTTTAATCAAGTAAACTTTCGAAAAATACGATAAAATTATGCTATTAATAAAAAGAAATGTTTGATTTGTTCAGTTCAAAAGTTCAAAATTCTTTGACAGACTGACTGAGTTACTTTACATAATTCACTAAGTTAGCGTAAACCATAATTAGATATTATTGTTTTGCTGCTTATTCGATAATGAACCAGCTAAAAACTAAATAAAATATTGAAGTTTAACATAATTGTTGACCATTTAGCAAGGTCTACTTGATTACCTATGAAAAATTACAAAGTAAAATCCGTTTTTTTTGTGATTTTTTTTTCAAAAACTGTAACAGGTATAGGCCGTGTTGATAAAAGTCACCAAAAATATAGATGTTCTTCTGATTGCCGTTAAGAAAATAGGGTCATTCCATTTGAAAAAACTGAGTTATAGCAGTTTTTTATTAAACATTTTGAAAAATTATACTAGCCATGAATTTTGACAGTTGACAATTTTGAAAATTCTAGAAGACTCCTCAAACCTCCGGTTATTGAATGCAAAACAATATTCACTTATCGCAAGGATTCATAGGCTGTGATATCTATATACAGAGTCGCTAAAAAGTATGGATACAGTTAAATATTTTCAGAACGGTTTAACAGAAAACCTTAAAATTTGGGGAACAGTAAAAGTGTTTAAGTTAAGAGCTTTTTCAAATTTTTATCGTCATTTATTTTGAAAATTCAAGGCTAACTTGATTTTTTTAAATGGCACGAAGGATCAAATTTAATCATTTTTAAAAGAGCATTTTTTCTGAATTCAATGATGTAACATGGTACCCACTTTTACTTTTATTAAAATGTAAAAAAATATAAATTCAAAAATTTTCTGGAATAGTAATACCAAGTTAGCTTTGAAAATACTGTTAATTGCGATATCCGTCACTTGTATATTAGCCAGAAATTAAACTTGGATGCAATAATAAGTTTAATAATGGTACATTTAAGTAAAACTGAGCGAAAAAAAATTCTTATGTTGGTTTATCATGGAGACAGAAAGCCAAGAAGTTAGTGGAAATCAGTTTAAACATCGTTTGTAGCATAAAAATCAAGTACTCCGTGTTTAAAATTTCTTAATTAAAACGTGTTTTTTTCAGTTAAAAGTGTTATTTTAACACTTATTTTTAACTTTTACTTATTTTTTGGTTAATACGATAGATGATGAATATTTCCAAGGCTAATAAAATTTTACATTTTTAGAAATTTTCTATTTTTTTTTAAATTTAGATTAAATCAAGGTATGCATGTGTTATACCATAGAATTCAGAAAAAAATGCTCTTTTCAAAAATAATAAATTTGACCCTTGTTGCTATTAAAAAAAATCAAGTTAGCTTTGTATCCGAAGAACAAATGAAGATAGAAAAATAAACATCTGAAACGATACAATTTGTATACTCTTAAGCATATAACGGACGTTCAGCCGTTTTAAAATCAATTTAGTTGAACCCAGTCAATTTGGATGGTATACAAACTTTTAAAGCTCTAGCTATATTAGAAGTTGAAAAGTTTCTAATGTAGGCTCTAAAAGAATTAGAATTAGAAAGAAAAGAATACGAATATAGTATTCAAAACTGAAAAAAAAATGTGAACGAATTATAATGACTTTATTACTAGTTTCGATGAAATGCTTTTCTAGTTTCAAGGTTTTTTCGTATTTTCATTTTTGGTACAAAAGTTTTGATAAATGTTAAATTATATTTTTGTTTTTTAAAATCTAAATTATTGTCTAAAACCACTTCAAATTTGTGATTGCCTTCTGACTATTATTTCGAAGGAGCTTAATTAGCAAATAACTATGAAAATATACAACTATTAGTAAACCGATAATTATTTCGGATCTGCACTGAATGTCAAAACTATTCGATTATAAGAAACATTGTCTCTATTTTTATCATGGGTGTCAAAAAAGCAAACTTTTGTAAAAATTTATTCAAATGTAAAATTATAAAACTGTACTTAAGACCCGCTTTTGATAATTTAAAATCACAAACAAACACATTAAAATTATCTAATAGTAGAACGTAGTACCGAACTTGTAGGTGTATTTTTTTCTTTCTTCTTCCTTCCGTTTTGGCTTTGTTCATCCATTTTTCCGAAAAAATCCCAAATACACAAATTCTCGTCGGCACTTGCCGACGCTACAATGTATAATTAATTTACAATTATTTAAGAAAATTTAATAAAAAACAGTATTACCTAAATTCCGACCTTTGTTTCCCCACAATAGATACAAAATCGGACCATCGTGGAGATGCAGTTCCTCTTCTATTCGGTCAATATTTGAGAAAACGACTACAACTCCGACCCCCTTGCGTCTGTCTCTCGCATCGCGGACGAAATAACTCGCCTAAAATTAAAAAAACTGACTGTTTTTTTATACACAAGGGTCACCCTATCTTCAAAAGGAATATCTTTACTCTAACTCCAAAACACGTGCGTTAAGTTGGCCCAACCACTTTCAAATTTTGAAAATGCACATACGGCATTCAAATATGTTCGGAAAGTGCTGAAGAATGCTGCTATTTATTTAAAGAATGCTACTTTAGTTTTATAGATTTTTTGTGTTTTTTTGGTTGGGCTAACTTAACGGTGGCCCAACCATTTTATGTGCTGGACGTTTTGTTTATGCCATTTAAAAGTCCTTTAAAAATGCTGGCAAATGCCGTATTTTAAATAAAAAGTACTGGGAAAATAGCGGAGTTTTTTAAATTTAAATAACGGTTGGGCTAACTTAACGACAGCCCAACCATTCATGTGCTAAACGATTTCTTTATGTCAACTAAAAGATCTTGAAAAATGCTGGCGAATGCTGTACTTTAAATAAAAAGTGTTGAGAAAAAAAAACAAGTTTTTTATTTAAATAATGGTTGGGCTAACTTAGCGACAGCCCAACCACACCGAGTGCCTTCGAGTTTTTTATGTCAACTAAAAGACCTTAAAAAATGCTGGCGAGTGCTGTACTTAATTTAAAAAGTGCTGAGAAAATAACATTGGTTTTTAATATCGAAACTTCTCCCCCTTAAATGCAGGAGCTGTAGTGCTTACTTAGGTACATCATATATCGTTTATTTTTTTTAGTAGATTCACATGAATTGGAATTGTTTAATAAAAACACCTAGCTAAGCTATCTATTAATAATTGTTCGGTACATACGCAAGGAATTTCCATTAGACCATCGGGTCTGAGGACTTCATCAAAAATTTGAGACAAAATTTTAGCTCTTAATATGTAAGAATGTCTAGATATTTTTTCCTTGACCAAATTCTATAAAAGTTCGGCCAGAAAATTATCATCTACAACACCCTCTTTAAATGCGGGGCAGTCACAGTAACATGAAGACAATATTTGAACAAGTGCATCAAATCCACACGTATTAGTAAACATAAACTTTTTTTATTAATCGTGATTGTTCTTAAAGTAGAACAGTTTCCATTTTTAATTAAAGATATAGGAATTGTTTTCGTCCGTGCCGAAAGTTCCATAAATTCCCATTCTTTTTGATTTTCCAAATAAGATCTCCGTGGACGTTTAGGTTTAGTTGCACCTTCCCCTCTCCAGTTGTCAACTGCTCTATCTTCTTCATCTTTCATTGTCTCGTCGTTGTCATCGTTTGTTGTTTCCACTTCTTTGGAATTGTTATGTGTTTTCTCTAGCAAAGAAAGAGGGTCGTCTGCTTCTTTGGGTACAGCTGAATATAACTTATCTTCAGTTTTGTTAGTACATTTAGAGAAAATATTTTCTTCGCCTTTCCATACTAACATGCTGTCCTTGTTTTTTGAATTTACTAGAGGTATAACTCCTTCTAAAATTTCTATGTGGATTTTCAAAACTTTTTTAAGCCTAATAAATTTTGAATTAAAAGTAACTGTTGTTTTCCCAGCTCTTTTTATTTGCCGTATAGCCTTTGCCAGTATTTTTGAAAACGTTTTAGTTCATATGTATAAATAAATCGTAGAGCACTCGGTGTAAGATTGGCCTGTCCGGCCACCGTTAAAAAGTTAGCCCACCAATTTTCGATATTAAAAACCAATGTTATTTTCTCGCTTTTTGAATTAAGCCAGCATTTTTTAAGATCTTTTAGTTGACATAAAGAAATCGTTTAGCATATGAATGGTTGGGCTGTCGTTAAGTTAGTCCAACCATTATTTAAATTTGAAAAACTTTGTTATTTTCCCAGCACTTTTTATTTAAAATACGGCATTTGCCAGCATTTTTAAAGGACTTTTAAATGGCATAAACAAAACGTCCAGCACATAAAATGGTTGGGCCACCGTTAAGTTAGCCCAACCAAAAAAACACAAAAAATCTATAAAACTAAAGTAGCATTTTTTACCTAAACCTAAACATGAAAGTTCTGAATACGGGTCTGGAACGACATCGAGAGGTTCTGTTTGGGATTATTTATTTTTGAGGGCTGAAAATGGTGTTTTGTGGTTGAACCGTCATAAAAATTATTGAAGTTAAATATCGGATTAAGTCGTAAAGCCGGTATATCTTTGGATCTTCTTTACCCGGTATAAAAAAGAATCTTTGCAAACTCACCACAAGCTCCCCACTGATTGGGTTGAAGGTGAGAGAATTGACTGTAGCGTTGCGATAAGTAAATTTCTCCTCCGCGATAGAACTTTTCTTATTTATATTAAAAATGACTATGTGTCCATTCCTTTGACCTACTCCTACTGCCAGAAGAGAGCCACGCCAGGGGTGCCATGCCACTGCCCGGCTAATTGTGTCCGTTTCAAATGTGAAATGTTTCTCCAAAGTTGGGATTCTCCACACAATCATCATTTTATCCATTCCAGTCGTTGCAATAAATCTGCTGTCGCAAGATCTTACGATGGTTAAAATGGCACCAGTGTGAGCAAAAGTCGACTCCCTGATTTTGTTTAGCTCAGAATTGAAGACTTTCAAAGATCCTAGAGAACATCCGGTGACCAAAAGTTGGGCATTTATCCACTCGAGGGCAAAGACTTTGCACTTGTGGGCGTAGTGGCCACAGGATTCCCAACAAATGAGCTATGAGTAGGTACAAGAATGAGTTTTGATATTGGGAAAAATGTATGATCTGTATTTTCGTATTTTCAAAAGAAGTGGGGGGAAATAAATGAAAAATTTTAAAAGTATACAGGGTGTCTCAGCTAAAAATTTCGAGCTTAATATCTCAGTTATTTGTCAACGAATTGTTATGAAATTTAGAATGCACATATTTTAGGAGGTGGTCTTTCAATTAGGGACAAAAAAATTACCTCAAGTTAAAAAATTAAATTTTAAAACACATTTCTTTTATTTAAAATGAAGCCAAATTACTGTTGGATCCCCCGAAAAATAAATGGCCACACAAAAAACCAAATCGCTCAGCTGGTCCAAGAAAAATTTTCATTGTGTTATTACATATAAGTATGTTTACACTCGTCAAAGCGGAACTTATACCTGATGATGAGATGTCAAGTGACGAACACACTCATCAAAATTATAAAACGCATTATTTAGAAGAAATGCTTTAATTTTCTTTTTAAAACACGAAGCATTAAGCTTTTTTATTGCCTCAGGGAGTAAGTTGAAAAACTTGACACCAAAGTAGTCTACACCTCTTAATTTGTTAATTCGGGAAAAAGCAGGTCGTAGTAACTCACAGTTTCTAGTGCCGTAAGCATGGTTTGCCATATCGTAGTTTGATAAGCGAGAATGTATAAAAATCAAACTTTGCAGAATGTACAGGCATGGCATAGTAAGAATTTTGAGAAAGGAAAAGGCAACACGACAATCGTCTCTACAACTAAGGTCCGCTATCAGTCGGACACACTTACGTTGAAAAATAAAAATCTCAGAAGCATGTGATGAATGGCCCCAAATAAGAATACCGTACGATATGACACTTATAATATGTGCGTGATGTAGAGTAAGTAACGTGTTTGCCGAAGTGACTATTCGCATCATACGAAGCAAAAAGAGATGTTTGGAAACTTTATATAAAATATAATCAACATGACTATCCCAAGTAATCTTCGAATCAATAATAATGCCTAACAATTTAACTTTAGCTCTGTTTTCCAGAGGTTTAAGCGAACATAAAACAGTTTGAGTTTTGTCAGTGTTGATTACAAGCTTATTAGAGGAGAACCAGTTAGAAACAGACTCATGAGCCACCTTATCAGCCAAGCTAAGAGAAATTAAATCGCCACTTCTATTAATAACAGTACTGTCATTAGCAAAAAGTACCGTATGACCATTGGAATACGCATGAGGCAAATCATTAATAAAAATCAAAAATAGCAGCGGTCCAAGAACCGAACCTTGCGGTACTCCATTAACGATTTCAGTTAATGCAGAAGTATATCCATTCAGATACACAAACTGTTTACGATTACATAAATACGATTTAAGTAACAAAATGAAGTTATTATTTAAAGCATAATATTGCAATTTGTTCAAAAGTATATCATGATTCACGCAATCAAATGCCTTTGTAAGGTCAAAACATGTTATTGAGGCATAATCTTTGTTTTCAAAGGCTGATAACACAACATCGCATAGCGATTTGGCTGCTAGAGTTGTGGACATGTTGCTTCTGAAGCATGTTATGTTATTAAAAACTGAATCCAAATTTTGATAGTAATTTGGACAGTCACCTTTTGAAATAATTGATGAAGCATTTCTATGCTGCATTTTGTGTACCACTGAAAAAAACTGTCAAAAGTGTGCGCGCTGTCAGAAAAGTAAAATTGTGTTAATTTGGTGAAATTACTTTAAAAACCAACAACACTGGCTGAAGTTTCTGTGTTGTTGAAAAAGGAATCAATATTCGCCTATGGAAAGTATCGTTGGACTTTTTGTGAAATGTTATTTATGAAACTTAAAGTTCAAAGAATCGTCAATAATTTGAAGACACAGGAAGCGTACCTGAGCTAAATCGAGTGAAAACAAAACAAGTCACTGGAAACGAAGCAATAGTTGGGGCTGTAATTCAAGCTTTTGAAGAGAATTCAATCAGCAGTGTACGAAACATTTCCAAAGTTCTGAATGTTCAAGTATCTAGAATTTTTCAATTGTTGTTCAGTCTTTTAGTCCTTTTTGAAAGAATTAAAGCATCCAGTACCAAAAGTAAGTCAAAAATATTGTTTTTTAACTTTTTATGGGTGAGAGATAATTGTGAAATGTCCCTTGCGTGACAGTTACGTTTGTGCGAGTAGGGTTGACCAAAATTCAATGGTAATGCTCATTTGTTTCATAGAGATCTACGCTTTTGCATCTGTACCCACGTTTAACACTTTGTTTCTCATTTTTCTCGCGAAACAGACGTCTTTCACGAATGAGTTTTATCTGACAGCATTTTTCACTGACGTTCAATATTTTAATATGTCTTAAAAGGCTTAATATTTTAAAAAGGCATGAAAAATTACGTTTTTAAGACTGAGTTGTTGAATTAATTGGATTTTAATCTTTATCTTCTAAAATATCTACATTTTAAATTTCATAAAAATCCGTTGACAAATATCTGAGATATCAGGCTCGAAAGTCTTAGTTGAGACACTGTATAACTTTGTATATGGGGATAAAAATTTAAAAAAAATTCTTAGAAAAAACAATTATAAAATGACAAAAACAGTACAGTAGGGGTGCTGCATTTTGGATGTCCGAATGGGGAGTCTCCGATACTAAAAGGTTTAGAGAATTTTCCTTAGGTCCGTTTTTTAAGAAAATAATTTTGGTAAAAACCGCATTCCGCTATCGTCTTTTGTTTTCGACTTATAAACAAAAGTTTACGTTTTAGCGAAATCTTAAAAAAATCATATCTTTCATTCATTGTCTTTCATTTGAAACAAAGACAGAATTCTCGGATCGCATATCCGAGCAACTTTTTAACTACGACTTGGAATTTCAGAAAAATTTAAGAAACAATGATTTTGTCCTAACAAATCTTGAAGATTCCAAACATCCTCAGCCATTTTAATAGACTTTTTATGAAAAAGGTTTGAAGGCTCTTTCATGTCAAATGAATGAAAAAGATAGTCTTTGAAGCAATTTTAAACATTCGAATGAAATAATGACTAATAATCGATTGTTTAAGGTTTAAGGGTAATGGGGAACCCGTTTTAATGTGTATGGCGCGGAATTTATTTTTCTATTATCATATTATTCATTAAATTTTTCGGAAACGGAAAAAAATTTTAGTTATAGCATCGTAATTAAATTTGCGCCAATGTAATAATTTTTAATTCTTTGACATTAAAATTAAAATAAAATTTTGAAAACGAAGGTAGGACGACGAATCTCCATTTCTTACTGATCACAAATGTATTTTTGTTTCAAAATTCGATAACGGGAAAGTTAGCAAAACGCGAATTTTGTAAAATCTTTAGTCCCGCCACCAAAATATTTTCAGTGATATTGAAAAAATTCAATTTCTAGTAACCAACAAAAAATATTAATAAACATTACAAAAAAAGTTATTAGTAGATAAAAATTTTCCTCTAATATCGAGAAGTTATTTAGTAAAGGACAGGTTTTGCCTTTTATACATTTCCCTTCAGATGCTATGCAAAATTTTTAAAACTACGTATTTTCTTCTGTATCTCTCTACTCGATTTTTTTCTACAATTTTTTAAGTAATTATTATTAATGAATTGAAAATATTAATAGTTGTAATTATAAAATAAAAAAATTTGAAAACATTAATTAACCAAACTGTCGTTCTAAAATAAACGATGCTTAAATGAAGTTTTGTGCAAAAAAAATTTGAAAGATATTTACGTACGAGTACCAACATACAGAAAAAAATTAAGCATTTATAATTTAGCAAATGCTGAATTCTGGATTATTATACGAGTAGTTTCTATTTGTTTCGTTGATTTGTTCAATCCTTTTCCGTTTTTTTAAAGTTTCTCTTGGAATGGGAAGCAGGTGTACTTGGGCTTCACTTATAATTCCAACATCCTCTGAGAGAATTTTATGTATTTCAGAGAATTTAATTTCACAAAAATACGAATTGAACGTAATTTGACATTACTTGCTGTCTGCATTATTAGAAATTTTTATTACAAATTGATTTTTTACCGAAAATAATTAAATTAAATTTTAACTTATTGTTTTCGAAAGTTAAAAGTAGATTTTGATGTCATATAAACTCTTTTACACATACAAATTACTTACAAAAGTAACGAATAAACATTACCTCAAAAAGAAAAAAACATCACTGATGTTTGATGCATCACTGTATTTAAAGAACTAATACTACAATTTTAGCACAATTTTTAAAAATTTATATCTTTTTTATTATAAAATATAGAGATCTGAAACAAACAGGCACCCTTTTACAGAGAATTTTCAGGTTGTTTTAATTATTCGTTTAGCTGTAATAACATAAAACTGTATTTTTTTAAATAGAAATTATTGTTGGCTGTGATATTTTCGAAAAGCTTATTTGTTCTGAACTGAAAACAATATAAATACAGTTTCATATTTTTATGCAGGGTGCTCAAAAACTGGCGCACCAACTCAGTGGTACGCAGTTGAGAAGCACGTGTAGATTACGGGAAAAATCTTGAAAAAATTCCTAAAGTCATATTTTAAAAAATCTAGAGCTGCAAACTTAATTTGTTAACTTCTTCAGTTTTCATTATTTTTTAATGTTTTTATGTTTCACACTAAGTAATCGTTCCCTAATAAAACGATGAATAATTATTTTTAAATTTACTATCAGACTTTAACAGTTTTTTTAATTTAAAAAATTTAAAATTTATCAAAAAAATCACAATTTGTAGATGTGCCAACACTGGGAATTATTTCCTAGGAAACCGTTACAAAAATAATTTATTTTTATTGTTGATCAAATTCAATTGCGATCACGACCGTTACACAAGGTTGCCACATATCATTTATTTAAAATTAATCATTTATCAATAACTTTAACAGAAAGAATTTTTTTATTATTTTTACCTTTACATGTAAACTATTCTCTACCACACACCATTGATATATTTAAAATATTTGAAAGTAGTTGGCCATGAAAAAATTATTTCACATAATAGGTGTGAATAATCTAGAAGTAAAAAATGTGAAATTATCAAAACAAAAAATGTTATTAAAGTTATTTTTAATTAAACAAATATACAATTGTCGCAAATTTTAATTACATAAAAAATGTCCAAAAAATTGAAAGCAATGTGTCACTACCATTTAATCACACTTTTTTATGATTTAATGAAGTGGAACTGAGATGACGTTGATAATGTTATGTATTTTTTTACCGCAGATGGGATTTGATTTTGGTGTTTGGATTGACATTTTTTTGTAAAATAAAATTTTATTAATAGATTATTCAATTAATAAGATTTTTCCTCTTTTACGACATTTCTGTTTAATCAGAAAATACAATGAGCTTGCTGTTATAAATCTAAAAACAAATAATTTTTATTAATCGCAAAAATTTGATCTAATACTAATTTATTATGATGTTTTTGAACTAACTAATGTTTAAAAAAATTATTTAATTATAACTACTTGTTGGGTAATTCATTTTTCATAGTTTTAATTGAAAATCCAATTTTTTATAGCCTACTATAAAGAAAAAGCGAAATGTTATGTTTTTTAAATATCTAAAAAAAGGTGTATTACATGTCTATTTACATATCAAATCAAATGAGAAAAAAATAAGCTTTTCAAAGATACCACCTATATGATACCCATTAAAAAAAATAATACTTTATGTTATTACAGCTAAACAAATGGTTAAAAGCGATGACCAAAATCATTTTCTCAAAAAACGGACCCAAGAATGCGTCACTTGTTTTTCTCTAAACCTCTTAGTTTCGGAGATCTTCTTTTCAGACATCCAAAATGCAGCACCCTGTACATGAATACCAGCAGATATTATCATCTTACAGACCTTCCAGTCTTAGTTGATGGAGGCTTATTTTGCTCTCTCTTTCTCTTATTCTTCACTTCACTATGGGAGATTCTCGGCGGCAAATATTGTCAAAGTAAAATGAATATTCGCGTTTTTCTAGTTTCTTGGTCGCATTCTATTCGTATTATTCGTGCATCTTTCCCCTAAACGTATTTTGAAATATTATAAATACTTCATTAAAATTTTAACAAAAAATGTTTTTTTTTTCAAAAAAGTGTTACGTTGCCGCAAATTCTAATTGTTTAAAAGACTCAATTTCTTTTTTCGATTTAGAACTAGATTACAAATATTGCTAAAAATATAAAAATTTAAGTTTAACTCTGTCTTCCCCTTTAGCCTTAATTTCTTCAGCTACGACTTATGAAAAAATAAAAAAAGTTTACCAACCTTGTTTGCTACTACATCCCAAATTCCGACACTGCTGGGGAACAAACCGACCGCAAACTGCGTCCCTCCATTCTTCCACTTGATGGAGTACTCTATTCGATGAGTTGTAGACGTAATTCTTATTCTTCTCTGCGTAACATGGTTCCATATGTGAACCTCGTTTTGGAAAATGGTGGCAATACAGCCTTCACTGCTCCAATCACAAACATGGTGAACTAAAATCCCCAATCAGAAAAAATCCAATAGCTTGGAAATAGTTTACAGATAGTGGAATCGAATTGGGGCATGTCTAGGACAGTCTTCGGCAAGCCAATGACCGGCTTTTCCCTCGGTTTAACCGGCCAAGTATGTTCCGTGCCCGGTGTTTTCTTCGCTTTGAATTTTTTCGGTGGAAAAAAATTCAAAACTTTCGGTTCGTACGGTAATAAAGCGCTTCGTAACGCGTTTTTGTAGTTGTTGCGGTTGTATCGGATTTTGGCATAATTGATAAAGCCGGTGTTTTCCATTACTTCGTGGTCTAAGGGATCAAAGTTTGATGGGTCTGGTGATATTTCGTCGTTGAGGCGAAGCGGAATGAATCTATCACAAGAGTTTCTTGCAGAATTGGACTGAAATTGGGCTTGTATGGTATGTTTTGAAAATTAAAACTCACCAAACGCAGCATTTTTAAAATTTTCAAACGAGAGACACGACACAAATGATAACTGGGAGGGAGATAATTTTTTCGCTGATTATTTTTACTTTGGTTGAAGGCTTCGGATTCAAACATTGAAGTTAAAGCATTTTTTTTTAGTTGCTAAATGAACTGGTACTGTAATTATTACAAAAAATTAACATTAACAAAAACAGAGCCTTAAACTCAAATATCTGTAAACTTACTAACGTTACTATTAAAAAAATATTTGAAAATATTTTTGTTCGTTGAAAATCGTTTTTTCAGTTCATTTTATATGAAATAGTAGAAATTTCAAGTCACTATACAGCGTGCTCAAAAACTGGCGCACCAACTCAATGGTGTGTGGTAGAGAACTGGTTACATATAACGGTAAAAATAGTAAAAAAATTCTTTGTATTAAAGTTATTGATAAATAACGGATTTTAGATAAATGATATGTGGCAACGTTGTCTAACAGTCATGATCGCAATAGAATTTGAGCAACAATGAAAATAAATTACTTTTGAAACGGTTTCCTAGGAAATAATTGCCAGTGTTGGCACATCTACACATTGCGATTTTTTGGATGAATTTTAATTTTTTTAAATTAAAAAAACTGCTAAAATCTGATAGTAAATTTGAAAATAATTATTCATCGTTTTGTTACGGAACGATTACTTGGTATGAAACATAAATACATAAAAAAATAATGAAAACTAAAGAAGTTAACACAATAAGTTTGTAGCTCTAGATTTTTCAAAATATAACTTTAGGAATTTTTTAAACATTTTTCCCGTAATCTGCACTTGCTTCTCAATAACGTACCACTGAGTTGGTGCGCTTGTTTTTGAGCACCCTGTATGTTGAAAATAAGATTACAATATTTTAAATTGTTTCACATTTTTATAAAAAAAGTGGTGAGTTTTTTTGTTTCCTTTTTATAAAATCCGGAAAATTTAACAATTTTTGAAAAATTTGCATAAAACACGGTTTTCAACTGACGCCCCCGTCGTTTGGATTGCATGCAGCAATAAGCTTCATTTTTGGGGGAGAACATTAAAAGACTTTTCTCTACAGGATACAGACTGTGTTAAGGATCTGAAAAAGCTCTAGAACATATTTATTATTAAAGATATTAAATTTTTCTTTTTCTAGATTATAGCTGCGTTTCTGCTGCATGTTTCTAAAATATTGCGTTATGTATACAGGCTGTTCTAATTTAAAAAAAACACTAAAGTTTTGTTTTTTAAAATAGAACACCCTAAATTTTATTACATTTTTGCACGTAGCTTTAAATACTGATGATTTTAATCTAAGCTCGTATTGGTTAATTCTGCTTAATTTTTGAAATAATTTGATTGACGATTTGACGAAAACATGTTTTATTTAAAAATTTATTACACAAAAACGGAGAATCATAGAAAAGTAAGACTTTCTCCACTTTAAAGGGAAAGGTTCAAACTTAAATTTGTTGTAATTGTTCAGGGCAATGCAATTATAAACATAGAAAAATTAAGAAGTAAAAGCTGAATAACTTAGAAAAATTAAATGGAACACCCCATTTTTTGTTCTTGCTGTTCAAAGATTATTACATTTTCTATCTAAAAACATAAAGTTTCAAAGGCCTGAAGTTAATAACTAAAAAGAAATTCCATTTTCAAGTTAATTTTAGCAACAATTCATGAGCATTGTTATTACCATAGTAAACCATACCACAACCATAGCAACTCCACCACAGACTATTTGTTGGAATTTATACGAGAATTAAAAATTCGCCAAAAATATTAAAATTTTGGTTATATCACTGTAATAAATGACAAATAATACCCTAAGGGTAATATTAAAGTTGTTATTAGCAGAAGATTTCGTTTTTCGACTACTGAAATAATTGTTAATAATTTTTTTAAATGTTTATTGTTAAATATCATTTGAATAATCAGCAAAAGACACTTAACTGTTTTTAGAGAGACAATTTAAAGTTGTTTTAGATGCGAAAATAAAAAATTGGGTGTTCTATTTAAAATTTTGAAATTATTCAACTTGCAACAAATCTCTCCATTTTTTATCTTCTTGATAACAGTAAGCTGATAAAAATATATATTCTTTAAGTTTGAACTTTTTTTTTAAGGTGGTGAAAGTTATACTTTTCTGAGAGTCTTAGTTTTTATGTAATGATTTAAAAAAAAACGTGTTTTTGTCAAAAAGTTATTAAGTTATTTCAAAAACTACGTAGAATCGGCCAACCCAAGATTAAAATCATCGGTATTAAAAGCTACGTCCAAAAATGCAATAAAATTTAGGATGTTCCATTTGAAAAAACATAAATTTAGTGTTTTTTTAATATTGGAACACTCTGTATATACACCGCAATATTTTATAAACATGCAGCAAAAACACAGCTATAATCTAAAAAAAAAGAAAAAGTCAATATTTTTTAATAATTAACAAGTTATTATCATTCGCTACTTTATTATTTGACTGTTTAATCTCGAATAAACATCTTTCTTTTTCATTTCAATTTGACCACATGAGGCAAATGTGTTTAGCTCAGCAATATTGCCAATACTGCAAATTGTGGTCGACGACTTTTGACGGGATTACGAAATTCATTTCCTGATGTGGAAATATCTGTGTCAAAAATTGGGCAATTGATGCACTTTGCAGGCGTTGACGTTCAGAACAGCGACTGCCAAAGTACTGACTTGCTGACCAAACTTCAAATAAGAAGATTTGTACAGTTAGGATTAATTGTACAGTAAAATCTGTTTAACACAAACCATTGCTCTACTCACTTCGATTCCTCCTTAATCGTGACATCAGAACCAAGTCATTTTTCGACCGAGTGTGAGGCTGCACTCACAGATTTAGGCCCAAATATTTTTATTGACTCTTTAGCTTGAAGAGTAGTTATAATTAGCGTTTTCTTAAATTTTAACTAATAAAGCCTTCTATAATTATGTAGATTCAAATGATGACATGGTAAGTGCTTTTCTAATTTCTGGTAGTTTAGAAAATGGAAATCGATCGGTAAGTAAATTGGCTAGTTATATTATTTTTTATCTTTATAACATTTGTTGTCTCGTCCGTCGTTGCAAACCAATAACTTGATGTTGTTGAAATAGTTGTTGGAATTAGTGCTTTTTAAAAGAACAGAATTTTATAACGATTTTTTAACGCTAAAAATATTAGTTTTTCTGTGTTCTCTCTGTCATCAATTTGCATTTCTTTTTTCTGCTCATATTTCATATATTAAAAATGTGTCTCTAATTGTACGCTGCAAACAATTTGACTGGTACAAAGTTCCAATACAGGAAACTTAACTTTTACTAATACTATTCATAAACCAATGTTAAGCCTTTTAAGACTTATATTAAAAAATTTATCGCCAGTGAAAAATGCTGTCAGAAAAAACTCGTTTGTGTAAAACGTCTGTTTCGCGAGAAAAATGAGAAACAAACTGTTAAACGTGGGTACAGATGCAAAAGCATAGATTTCTATGAGACAAATGAGCACTACCATTAAATTTTGAAAGTCAATCCTACTCGCAGAAACGTAACTGTCACGCAAGGGACATTTCACAATTATCTCTCACCCATACAAAGTTAAAAAACAATATTTTTGACTTACTTTTGGTACTGGATGCTTTAATTCTTTAAAAAAAGACTAAAAGACTGAACAACTGAAAAATTCTAGACACTTGAACATTCAGGACCTAGGAAATGTTTCGTACCTGCTGATTGGATTCTCTTCAAAAGCTTGAATTACAGCCCCAACTGTTGCTTCGTTTCCAGTGACGTGTATTGTCCTCACTCGATTTAGTTCAGGTACGCTTCTTGTGTCTTCAAATTATTGACGATTCTTTGAACTTTAAATTTCATAAATAACATTTCACAAAAAGTCCAACGACACTTTCCATAGGCGAATATTGATTCCCTTTTCAACAACACAGAAATTTCAGCCACTGTTGTTGGTTTTTATGGTTTTTTGCTTATATCTCAAAAACTGTTACTCCTATCAATTTTTGTCTTTTCACCAAAATTAAAGCTTATAAAATTTTGTACAAAAGAGTTATTTTTTGATCAGCCGAGCGATTTGGTTAATTTTTTGTGTGACCATTTATTTTCCGGGATTTAATGATCCAACGGTAATTTGGCTTAATTTTAAATAAAAGAAATGTGTTTAAAAGTTTCATTTTTTAACTTGAGGTCATTTTTTTACCCCTAATTGAAAGACCATCTCCTAAAATATGTGCATTCTAAATTTCATAACAATCCGTTGACAAATAACTGAAATATTAAGCTCGAAAATCTTAGCTGAGACACCCTGTATATTATCTTTTATTCTCTATCTTCAATTCTCTACTTTATGTTGTATCCTTTATCCGATATGGCATATGTTCTGGTCTGGCAAGTAGTTTCACTGTCCTTTTCTGGAAAGGGGTTTCCAATATCTTCTATCATTTGACTTTTTTAAACTCTGACTTCTATTTTATGTCTTTTATCTTCCCTGTTCTTGGTTTGTGTATTACTGTTCTCTATTCTATCTTCTTTTCTCTTCCTTCCTTCTCCTTACTTCTTTGTTCAATCCTCTAGTTTTACATTTTGTATTCTCTCTAAAATTCTACTTCTGTTATCCACTATTATCACAAATTTTTTCGTTTAAAACGAAACCAAAATGGACTGGATACTGGACATTGTACTAAATTTCTTAATATGTTGTCAACCAGTTTTTGTAATTTACCTGTATGCAGGCTGACCCAGGGGTGCGTTCATGCTGCACAACTTTTTTTTATGCAAACTATTAATCTGAATTTAATAAGGCATATTACAAACGTATTGTAATTTGTATACAGACTGTTCCAAAATAAAATACCCAACTAAGTTTTGTTTTTTTAATTAAAACCCCAATATTTTGTTACATTTTTCAAATCGTGACAAAATTGTCGATATAACGCACTCGGTTTTTTAGAATTATCAATTATCTATAATTGACTTATGTCAATTTATGTGCGAAAATAGCGTCGTGCATACACCCACAGAAAAATGTATAACTTCAGAACCATTCAAAATAACTTAACCACCTTTTTTTCGTTTGATTCCTTAAGCTTTATCGCATCTTTTGCAATAAAAGCGATATTTCATCGCCTACTAGGAATTCCTAAAATGGTAAATTACAAATGGCAATAACTCGTTTTTTACTAAAGCAACACCCTATAATTTATTGCACCATTGCATGAAATTTTTATGAGCTTTTTGTCGATATAAGTGTTGTGGGGTCTATTTTGTAAAATTTGTAAGATTTTTACGAAATAAAAAATATTGATGTTTTTTTGGAAAAAAATAGGGTAGGCTGTTGTAAAATTCTATACCATTCTGAAAAGAGTGCCTTTTAACAAATTGTGAAGTGTAACTTAAGAACCTGTGGCCTAAGTAATACTCCTCAAAATCATTCAAGGTTTTTCCCAATTATCCTATATTTATTTATTTTTTCAGGGAGAAAAGACCAAATTTTTTTATTTTGATGAAATAATTTCCCCCACGTTTTTCATGCTCAAAATAAAACCTACTAGTTTTGTTGAAATAAGTTAATTTCTAACAATTCCTTGTTTAGAAATGCATCAAAACCTTTAAAATGGTTCATATCGACTTGCTGTAACCGAAAATGACAATTTTATCTCTAGTTCCTTCAAAAAACCTGACATGATACAATCATAAATTTAACACATTAAACATTTTTTAAGTTTTGATTTTTCTTTAATGAGAAGCTTTGTGGACTTAAATAACTACATTTGGATCATACTCATGGATAAATATATTTTTCAGTGGTAATCGGGAAGAAATAAAACACTATTTATTTTGATGAAAGTTTGTTTCCTTCACATCACATTGTACATACTTACATAGCTTAAGATCGTTAAGAACTATTACAGTAATAATAACTCTCACAACTTTTGTTAATTAAGTCTTAGGTAAAACACACATCCAACTTCACATAATAGTATCTATGGTGAGTACTAACCGACTAGTACAATAGATCTCAGAAAAATTTTAATTTGTTTAACATGGCGTAGCGGTGGATCATGAAATCAAAAACAAACTTTAGAATAGCGTACAAAATAAATAAAATTAAATAAAAACGTAAATATAATTTTCAACAACCGTGTCAACAGATCTATTTCATAACACACATACGAACTTTGATTAAATTGTATAAAGTTTCTTTATCTAAATAGCACTTAATATCACTGTTAATGTAATGATATAGGTGGCAGATGGTTCCCACATCGAGGAAAGTTGTGAGGAACGGGCGGTAGATCAGCTTGCGTCCCTACATGAATTATTAAATTCATTCCGATGACTATGTGGAACAAAAAGTGGCAATGGAACAACCAATACCCTACAAAAAAAACACAAGTAACAAAATCGCCAAAAAATTAAACTCCAACCTGGATTGTCCGCTCGAAATCTGAATATAACATATCCATTGTTGGGCACAGCGATTGTGTCTTTTGACGGTGGTAGATTGAATTGCCTATGCAGGAGACCTCGTCTGTCCAGGTCGAGAGCGTGCTTCAAGTTGATCTTTTTGACATTCTGGTCAGGCGATCTGCCGATTCCGACCACGTTGAAAGCGTATCCGTGCAAGTGGAACGGATGGCTTAGATTCGGAGATTGCACCTCATCGACCAGAACCACTTCCACGATCGCGTTCAGCGGAATGTCCACTTGGTGGGTGCACATGCAGTTTTGGCCACAGTCTGGCGGACGATTGTCGCCGTTGCAGAATTGGTCGGGAGATAAGTCGTGGATTTGAGAAAGTGGAGGCGATGGAGGGAATGTGAAAGAGATTTCGTCGATTAAACTGATTACGTGGTCTCCACCAGTTGCGGCTAAAAACACCAAGCGATTAATTTTTCATTATAAGTGACAACATTGAATTTGCGATGAAAAGTTAGCCACAAAATTTTTTTTAAATGTTGACGTGTCCGAATTTATCCTGGTTTTAAATTTCTTTTGAAAAGTGTTAAGTTTACATTCACAAAACCGTATATACCATTTTTTGCAGTAAAAAAACCATTTTTACCATTTTCGTTTTTTATTTAACTTTACAGTGAAATGTGCATTCTTGGGGCCACTAAGACCTTCAATAATTTACAAAGAAAAAAATTGTCTTCTCAAATTGACCTTTGAAAACCGGCTAATCAATTGGGAAACTGGTCATTCTGAAACATTTTAAGACGTCTATTCGGGGGAAAAATTAACTAGACGTCCTCTGGTGACGACATTTCGTACTATGCCGAAAGCAGTAACGAAATTTTTGTAATTCCTCATTTTAACGAATTATTTACCAATTTTACGTGTCTGCTGTTAATTTCTTACATTAGAGACAATAAGTTTAAACGTGTGTTCTAAAAAATACTAGCCTTGGTGTTGGTTATGCGGTTTTTCATGATTATAAAGTGTTTTGTGTTGGAATTTGAAAGTGGACAAAAAGTGAAAAAGATTTAATTTTTAATAACAAAGTGTTATTTAATCGCGTAATCATAGCGAACACATGTTGGGCTCAAAAACGAATAAACTAGTGAAGTGTGCGAATTTTCCACTAAAAAATCATGTATTACTTCGGTTAATCTACAAAATTGCAATTAAGGTTAACAATTGTTGATACATTTAGCATAAATTGTTTTTTTAATAATTTTACAATAAAGTAGGTGAACAAACAGTCATTCTTTATTGTTTTTTTTTCGTGATCTCTAATTTGTCAACATTTGTTCCTTGCACTAAAGATACAATAGTCATTCTGTATAGGCAATAATTGTGAAGCCTATTCGTACAACGCTTTAAATATCCAAATAAACATTTATGATTACTGTTTTAGATCTAGTTCAGTGGCGCCCTTAACGGTAATTTTACTTCCGAATTGTCTTGTCTGTGTGTATTCTAAGTCTTCAACTTCAAATTTCGTAGCTTATTTTTTTTTAATAAAAATGTTCCCGATAATAGTTTTTATGATTTTTTGGACTGTTAAAAAATACCAACATACACTATTTATGAAACTTTTGTAAATAAATTTTTTCTGGTGACTAAGACTCTTACAGGATTGTAAAAACTTTTTTGCTCCGAAATGAAAAACGTATTTCAAGATTTTTTCATTAAAAAAGTTCCTAAACCATTTTTACTATTTTAATAAATTAGAAGTAGTTTTTTTTCTAACTCAACAAACAAAGGTTTTTGTATTTTACGAAAATGAAAAACATTTTATTCTTTTAATATGTAGAATCAAAAAATAGTTTTCCTGTGACATTTTTCCCAATTTTTAAAAAACCGCTCAATTCAGGTCAAAATTGTCAATATGATAATTCGAAAACCACGGATATTACTCATAAGACTTCATTGTTTTTTTATTTTTCTAGAAAAAAAACATCTCATCTCATCACATAATTCTCTTATCGCTGAACCCTCTCTGACCTGACCTGACAGATATTTGAACATTTTTCACACATTTTCCACAAAATCGAAAATTAATTACTTTCTAAACTTCTCTGTGTTCAAAGTTTTGTCTTGAATTTTGCGAAAACATCCGAGAAATTTTGTCAAGTTTTGATAAATTCTATCACTCACTTAAAAGTCAAAAACCATTTGATCTTAATATTGGGCAAATGCTCGATAGGCGGTTAGGACGTCATAATTTCAACTTTAAATCGAAATATCTTGAGTTAGAGACTAGATAGAGAGAAACGGTTTTCACTACTGTAATAAGCGTTTTCATTTAAGACAAAGTTGTTTTTTAAGTTGCCAATGACTTAAAGTATGTAATTTCATTTGTCGATAATTTTAGTGAAAAAAGACGATTTCGTTTAAACGGGAGAGGTTATATATTTTGTGGTGGCTACGGATTTTGAGTAAACGCTTCACTTAATTAGAATAAAGAATTTTGAAATTTTCAATTCCTCCCGTTTATTTTAAAATTTTCAAAAAACAGAACCCAAAATGGACTGCAGATTTGAAGACTATTTGTCAGAGGAAATTTCAATCTTTGAATGATTTTTTAACTGCAGTTTTACTATTAAAAAATCAAATTGAACTTATTTGCAGTAAAACTAGCGCTAGGAAAATAATTTTTTTTTTGTAATGAGCAGAGAAATTGTTATACAAAAAGTGATTTAGAATATTTCAATTATTTTTGTGTTTTGTTTTTCAGTTTTTGTTTTCCAATATCTTCTCGAAATGATAATGTGACACTTTTACGTCTGACTAACCCGATTTCCTGTTTTTTGTTTTTAAATAATACATACAAATGCAATTTTGTGACCATTAGGACCTTATAATTCCAAAAAACAAAAAAAAATTTCAACTTAGAAGTAGGTCGAAAACTATATGTCCGTGGGGACTTATGTAGTAAAAAATTCTCATTTATTTTCAAAAATTAAAAAATATCGCTATCAAAAAATGTTGATTTTGAATATCCTAGTTGTTTATGTTTCGTTTTCTTGTTTGTGATTATAAATTTAAATTTCATGTTTTTTTAGTTTATTTGAGTAAATTTTTTGTTGGATAATTATAAAAGTGTGAATTTGTATTTTTTTTAATAAATTGTAAAAAATATCTGAACGCAATATTTGTTCATAATTAAGTGAGAAAGCAAAACTAAAAAATCTAAAAATTAACCAGATAAAAAATCCTAAAAACGGTACAAAATCATTTGATAATTTTTTTTGTCGTGCAGTTTAAATACTACATCGTCATTTGGTTAGGATTTTACGTCTTCAAGTCATGATTGCGAGTTTTTGGAATTTTTAGATTCGTCATAATTCTTTCAGTTTTCGTCGGATTGAAAAATTAGAAAACTGAACATTTTTTCAAAATTTAGTGACAGACCTTATACCTACTACTCGTATTTATTTCTCGAGGTGTTTTTTACAGATTGCAAATTTTTTTTTACAGAAGTTGCCATTATAGTTAAAAAAATAAAATCGATCGAAAATCGTCGGAGAATTTGAAAACTATTAAAGCTACTCTTTATGTGCTTATTTTACATCTTTTGAATTTTTTGAGTTTATAAGTTTTTCAAGTTTTTACCTACGACTTTAAAAAAAACTGAAAAGCTCTCAACTATATCCAGAAACTTCATTGTAACACATATTTTTTTTGTTTTTGAAGTGTAATTTTGGTCAAGAACAGTACATTTTTTTTGATAAAAAACAAGAAATTTACGAAAAGTATAGCGATTTTATTAAAATTAAACAAGAAACATTTATTGAAAAAACACAGAGTGACGTTTTCTTTTAAAATTGAACGAGAAACTGTAACCAGGTACTACCTACTCCTGGTACGTCTTTTTTGAGGTATCAATTACTCGAACTTTGTTAAAATTTTCAAAAAAAAAAACTCAAAAAGGATGAGATTGTTGGATCATTTGAAAACTATTCTTCATTGTAACTGAAGAAGTATCATTTGGGTTGATTTTTATATTTTGGTTTTTCAGGTTTTTCCATAATTTTCGACATTTGTTAGAAAATGACGTAAACCGCTTGACGTGATTTCTACCAATATTTCTTAAAACTTCATGTTTTCCATTTTATTCATCATTGCTATTTTATGAATTAACCTTTTTCTGTGTAATTGTTTTCGTAAAAACTTACCATAGCACTGTCAAAATGAACATACCTAAGAATCTATTGTAAGTGTTGGGTCGGAAAATGTCTTCGGGTTTATAGAATAAGAAACGGAAAGGTAAGAATATTTTAACATCTGGTCGTTCTTCTAAAATCGCTTCATCGACCTTCTTTGCATTTCGTAACTGACTTACACAGACAGCATCCTTTCTGGGCTTGTTACAGATGGCGTCAAGTGGATTCAATACCTGCATAAAGTGCGCACGTAAAGTGTTTGCCACGAGGGTCCATAGTCTAATACCTACCATTTCTATATTTACAATTATTTACATGTTGTAGTTGTATATACACAGAGGTGCTCCTTCTATGTACACGATCCTCACCAACAAGCGCAAAACTGTACAAATACGCAACCACCAAGTAATTGATTAACATTTTTTATTGAACTTTTTTATAATACGTATTTTATAAAAATAACAGTAACTCTGTATAGTTATTGAAGACTGCGGAAGACTAGGACAATCTTAAATAACTGGGGTTAGTGTGACACCATTAGACGAAATCTGTACAATGTGAATTCTGGGTTAGATTATTACCTAAATTTCTGGAAATTTTATAAAAAAATAAAGAACTCTAGCATCAAATACTGATTATTATAAGTAGGTAGACTCGCTTCGAATTGCAAATTCGGTAGATTGGTAACAATTTGCAATGCAAGCGCCATATTGTATTTACACTACAGTCTACAGACGCCATTCGGCCAATATATACAGCACCTATGGTAATTTCTAAGGAAGTATCGGAAGGGGTTGAAGACTACTTATACTTACCTAAATTAATTATGGCGAATAAAAACCATTTGTAGATAAATAATATAAATTACAAATTGAGTAACACTAGATTGAAGATTTTTGGAATGGCAAGATCGAAAATAATCAATTTTCACAGCAAAACAAACGAATTTGGTGAAGGTAACTTAATTGGTTTCGTTCCACGAAACAAAGTTTCAGAGGAACGATCTAAATCTTAAACGAGGTTAGGATTCGAGTTAATTTCTGGCACGTGGTCTCCACATGTGGGGAAATTGGGGGGAACCGGCGGCAGATCGGCATGGGTGCCAACTTGCAAAACTAGATTCATTCCTATTACAATGTGGAAGAGGAAGTGACAATGGAACAGCCAGAATCCGGGATTGTTTGCCCTAAGTCGTAACACCACGTATCCGTTGTTTGGCACAGCTATCGTGTCTTTAGCTGGCGGAAGGTTGAATTGACGGTGGAGAAGCCCTTGTCTGTCCAGATCTAGCGCATGCTTCAAGTTGATTTTCTTCACGTTTTGGTCAGGAGATCGCCCAATGCCGATCACGTTGAAGGCATAGCCGTGCAAGTGGAATGGATGGCTTAGATTTGGTTGTTGTACTATAATAAACGAGAGTGTTATCATTTTAATTATCCCTCTTTTTTGTGGACCTCACCTTCGTCAACTAGTACGATTTCGACGATGGCGTTGAGTGGAATGTCAACTTTGTGGGTGCACATGCAGTTTTGTTGGCAATCGGCTGGTCGGTTATCACCGTTGCAGAATTGTTGGGGGTCGATATCGTCATATTGAGATATGAGAGGTGCAGGTGGGGCCATGTAGGAAATTTCGTCGATTAAACTTATGACGTGGTCGCCATTTGGTGCAACTGGGAATGAAGCGAGTTAGGATTTGGTCGATTTTGGATCAAAGTGGCCGATGATTTGCAAATTAGGTTGGCAACACTGACTGGCTTTGTTTCGAAATCAAAGACCACAATGATCACACAAACTGAACGTATGGTATAAAAGTTGGGACACGGAATGTCAGTTTACGAACAGAAAAGTTAAATTTTGGTAAACTTGTTTGCCTGACCACCTATTTTAAATGCATTGAGACATTCCTGACACGTTTTATCTCGCGTTATTTATGTCAAAAAACTATATACTTTAGAATTTCAAAAATGTCTTTGAATGAGATCTTTTCATTGAAAAATTAAATGCAGTTCGACTTGATATTCATCAAAAACTGTGGGTAAGTAAGCCATGAAAACCTCATTCACGATTTTACTACATATCTTTAGGGAATGTATTAGTAGATGAAATTACTTTTAATTTTTTGTAGGATTTAAAAAAACATCAAACTAAAAATAACACAAATATTAATAAAATATAAATAAAAAAAACTAGTTCGTATTTCTTCTTTCAACCTAATGCTGTGATGTAATTATTTTGTAACTGTTTTCTTTCTTACTTTATTTTTTTTTCCTTTCTACAACCTTTCATCGTTGTATTTTATACTATAATCACTTCTTTTGCTTTATTTTCTAGTTTTTGCAGTCAATGTTCACTAAAATACATTAAGGTTGTATTTTGCTGGATATAGGCGTTTCTATGGAACTGTTTGCAATGGACTTTTTAGAACTAAGCAGAGGATTATACAATTAAAGTTTCACAAAAGATATACCGATTTTATGATCTTTAAGGGTATTTAACTTTTTGGATCGATTATAGCAGGGTTTGCTACCACTTCAATAAATCCGTCACAGGAAATTATGCAAAGATGTTTCTTACCAGGACCGTATTTAGAGAAATGAAATATCGATGGCACTTAAAAAACGCTACAGCTACATTGGTTAGTCCAGAATGTGTTAAAATTAACGCATTATACCTAGTAGAAGTTATTTTCTAATTGTTTCTTGTCGTTAATGCTATTCAAATCTGCTTTGCAAATAGGTACAAAATTTTTAGTACGGTTCTGATTGCGTGTCATTTGATCAGCAGCTGAACATTTATATGATCTTCGTTGACACATCTTTTGGGAAACTTTAATAGTATTATGTGTGTTATGTAATGCTCAGCGAAATAAATTCTTCACCATATAATACATGAGATCTAAGAATTCTAATAATGCATTGATTAGAATTTTTTAAAATAGAACATAGGATTATGTTTGGTAAAATAAAAACCGCAGTGTATAATCTTCACTGTATATATTTTTTTAAACAATGTCCTTTTTAAATCATTTACCTGTCTTCTTCCAGTTGTCAGTTATTTATCTGTTTTCCTTTTGAACAAGCCTTTTTTCATTAGATCATTAATTTTTTTCTACTTTATTTCTTCAAAATTGCATATTTGTGTTCTTAACATTTTTTGTTCAATTTCTCTTTTTAATTCTTTACCTCCTTTTTCCAGTTGTTGTCCGGAGGTTTTGTCTTCTTAATGTTCATTTTTTAATTAAGACGATTACTATAACTAAGACTAAAAATGGAAGAATACTGTGGAATTCTTAGTTAGATCTTTATTTTTTTTTAGTTCTAACTTCGTGGTTTAGACTATTTTAAAGCAACTTATACTTTCTGCTGTTTGTTCTTTTCTTTAAATCATTCTTTTATCTGTTTCTCTATTTAATTTTGGATATTTTTCGTCTGTTCTTACAGTTTCTAGACTTATAGTCAACTCTTGTCTTCTTTCCTGATATATTTTTCTTATTTATACTATCTTAACTCGCGTTTTTTTTTTCTTAGTCAAATCTTTACATTCATTT
The DNA here is from genome assembly GCF_031307605.1 of Tribolium castaneum. Lineage (NCBI taxonomy): Eukaryota > Metazoa > Arthropoda > Insecta > Coleoptera > Tenebrionidae > Tribolium > Tribolium castaneum. The sequence goes on along the minus strand of NC_087395.1, from coordinate 4,991,411 downwards.
TCTCTGCTTTCTCCTGTTTTATTATTTTTAAAAGAGTTTTCTTCTTTTCTTTTTTGTCTTCTTTTTCTTTCTTCTTTTATCTTCCATCAACAGTCAATTCAGTTTTTCGCACTTTATATTTTTCCTGTTGTACTTTTGATTGTTTCTTATTGCAAACTTTTCTTTGTTTTTTATATGAAAGTTTTTCTTACTTGTGTTTTTCTCAGTTTTCTTCGATTTTATCTTTTTGTATTAGTTTTTTTTATGATGTTTTTTTTGTCGATACGAATTTCCTTATCACTAATCATCACATCACGTACATAACATTTTTTGTGTTTTTTAAATTTCGGTTTACAACTTTTCTTCCTTTATTTGAGTTGAATCTTTTCTTTCTCTTCATTTCTACCTTAATTTTTTTTAATAATTCTGAGTTTCTTCTTTTTTTGTTTTGCTTTTCTGCACCAATAAGTACATATGTTACATCTGTTTCTGTTTTCTTTGTTAACTGTGGTGTTTTCTTCCAAATACATTTTTAATTTTTTTATTCATTGAATTTTTTCTTTATTGATTCTCTTTACATTTACCATTTTATCTCTTTTTAAAGCAATTTCTTCAGCTTCCTTCTTTTTTTATGCTTTCTTTTCTTCTTCCAACCGAACGCTGTCATCGGTCCAATTCTTCTTTTCTCTTTAATCGTTTTTTCTTATAATCTCTTGTCTTAAAACATTTCGCGTCGTCGAATCCTTGCAGTAGTACAGTACAGGAATTCCTTTTATATCTGGTATTCTAGAGTATCTGTTTTTTTAAATTTTGGTTTGCTTCTTTAATAACTTTTTTCTCCTTTTTTCTCCTTCTTATATCAAATGTCTTCCTTTTCTTTTTTCTTTTTTTTCAACAATTCAATCAGTAAATAAAGATGGTCTTTTTTTCTTTGTTACACTGTATTGTTTCTTGTCGTTAAATTTAGTTTTCTTCAACTTCTCAGAGCCGGATCTCTTCTTTTTAAATTTTATTTTTTACTATTCCACTTTTTTCCTTCTGTTCTCTTCATTTTTTCCTAGTTTTTGAAAGTTATTAGAGTAGTTCTTTTGTAACTTTACGAATATCCTCAGGAATTAGTTTAGCTATCTTTTGGGCTTATCAGTTATTTTGTAACTTTAAAAGTCAGCGCATTTCAAATCATTCCTAGTGTTTCATTCAGTGAAATTTTAAAAGTTAAATTACTATTTTTACGATGTTTTGATTATACGTACCATTTTTAGAAATTTTTGATTCATTTTGAACACAAATTGCAAGGTTATATACGAATTATTGAAAACTGATTAAGTTTTGACCTGTGATTTATCTATTATTTATTGAAATTTAAATTGAAAACCCGGTACTTCTTCACCCACATAATACCAAATAGGTTCGATCTGACGTTCAGTGTCCCACTTTTAAACTACTTCAAACCTACCTAAATGTCTGTTGTATGTATTGGGGGCGAAAAGATCCTCAGGCGTGTAGATATGGAAACGGAAGGGTAAGAAAATTTTAACGTCTGGTTTTTCGCGCAGAATACCCTTATCAATGCTGAGGGCATTCTTTAACTGGCTTACACAGATGGCGTCTGGTCGAATTTCATTACATCTTGCGTCCAAAGGATTTAAAACCTGTGGGGAGTCGCTTTTTACATCTATTTACACTGTACATGTTTGCTCCGCTCTGTTTACATCTGTTCTGTACAAATCTTTTACCTATAATCTATTCCCACCAAAGCCCCAAACTTTACAAAACAGCAAAAGTAATATGTACAGAAGCGTGTTTTGTTGTTTCTATGTTTTGCGGATTCTGTTTTATTTGAGAAATGTACTTACCACTCCTTGGGGAATACCGTAGTCATAAGTGGGCGGGGCTTGGCTGGGTTGGTATGGCCCTTTGGCATACCGCAGAATACCCAACTGTTGTACTCTTCTTATGCCACACTCCCCTAAGCCTCGAAGTTGGATCCAATAAGCACCGGGTGTTTGGTCAGCGTTGATTACAAAATCGTATCGTTCACCTGTTTGGTGAAAATTTTGTTAATTGCACATGAAAAAAGTATTTGTGCAAGAAATAGAGTGACGAATGACCTGGTTAATTTTTAACGCACGATTTATGCAAGAATGTCTTTTAAATTTTGTGGGGAATTAGCCGAAAGAGAACGTGACAACTAACTCTTTGCTCTTATTAATATTCATGACTGTATGTAATTTGTGAGCCTGAATGTGTGTACATTTGCATGCTGACCGCATTCTAATTGCTGGTTATGCCGAATGTTGAGCAAATACAACTGATGGCTGGGAGATTTTTTTATCTCCCACCAAAACTCTTTACTTTCATTCCGGTATGTGTCATTGTTTATACTCGTATTAATCAAATCATTCGCCATACTATATACACTGAAAATGTGAGTCACTACCTCACGGTATTTTTTTCTCTTCTAGATTTTTTCGCATTTTTTGCACTTTTCATAGATTATCTTGTTTCTTTATTGTAGTAACAGTTAGAAATTACAAGAAATTACGTATTCTTATTTTTTAACATTTCGGTTTCAAGTGATTTCCTTTATATAGGGCTAAAGTTCAGAAATTTGTAACATCTTGCTTGTAGATTATTTGCAATTTTTTGACGTTAATTTTGAAAAAATTGTCAAAACTTGGCACCTAAATTATTTTTTTTTAATATAAATGGCACTTGCTGTTTTTTTCCAAATGTTTTTTAATGTTCTCACTTTTATTGGAATGATTATTGGTAAAACCAAACCAACAACCAACTTTCTAAACAATTTAAATTTTCAATATAGCTCTTCTTTAACATTCCGTGTTTCCCAGTACTTTTGAGCGTTTTCAAAATACTTTCAACTAATTGAAGAAAAATATACTCCAAACCAAAAGCAATAAATCCAACCAAACTATCAATACACGAAAGAATTAATTCTAAACTAATAAATAACAAATGACCAAAAAAATGGTTAAAGAAAATAGATTTAATGATTTACTAAAGAAAATAAAGGCTATTATTCTATTAAGTTATGACAAATCAGCTACTTTTTGAGACTGTTTTTTTATTTCATTAAAAATTGTGAAATCTTCACCAGTTTAATTCCCAAAATTTTAACTTACAATTAATTTGATGTTTTTGTAAACCGGCCCAAAAACAATAAAACTGACAAAAAATAAAAAATATTTCTCCTTTATTTTAATGTCTCGAAAACTATTAAATTTTCAGCAGACTAATATGTTACAAAAAGAAAGAGATTCTGACCTAACGACTTTCAAGCTTGATGGAAGACTGCTGCTAGTTTAGATTTCGAAAGAAAAAAATGTGGAAATTTTCTATTTTTCAATATTATAAAAAAGAACGCAGTCAGACGAATTATTGAAGCGATAAAGACAGAGAAACGTGCCACTTAGGGTTCTTGTGTTATTTTAATTTAAATGAAAACTGCCAAATTTTTAACACTTTCGAAAACAGAAAAAGAAAAACACAAACGATTTACTGAAATTATGAATTTTTTAGTAATTATAAAAAGGAAGAAAATCTGAAGACATCGATCTACGATTTACTAAAACAATGGAGGCTTACTTTCTATGTATATTCACAGCAAGCTAGCTGTGACTAATATAGCGATCCTTATTATTTAATATCTTATAAAGAAAGGCACTTACTGAAAAGACCTACTCTCTTCAGTCAAAGGATGCTTGCACTTTTTAGTGATCTTGTTTTATTTTAATTTTATTTATCGAAAATTGCCAAATTTTCAACACTACATCCGAAAATAAAGTAACTGAAGACTTTATTAAAAACGAATAAATTATAAGATCTGTTTACAGAATAGATTACGAATTACTAAAACTTAAACACACTACAATTATCTAAAACACAACGTAATTAATTAGATTTTTCTTTAATAAAGGCCTTACAATTTACTGAAAGATTATTCCCTGCAGTTTCCACTTTAAAAGTCTTGCCTTATATAATTTAATTTATCAAAAACTGCCAAATTTTCAGCAAATTAGATCTTAAAACCCTAAAGACTTGATTTTCATTTAATCTTTTGATATGTATGAACACGTCTTGTGACGATCTACCGAACACTTGAAGATTTTACTCCACAGTGCCTTTTTTTGATGCATGTTTTTTTTTTACTTTTTTAATTCATTTTGACCATGATATGCTTCATCGTTGTTATATACGTTATTTGTTAGCAAAAATTGTTATAATTTGAGCAAACTATAGCTGACAAATAAAATAATGTAGTTCAAGTTCAATTTTTGATAACACTGAAGAAGAAGGTCATCTGCCAATTTACAGAAGAACTTCAGCTTTGTATGTTACATTTTATGAAAAATCAGTTAAAATTTTACGCCAATTAGGTACATCAACAATTTTTAATCTCTCCATAAAGTATTCTGAAGATATACTGAAGAAAGAAAGACTCTCGTCCAAATTTGTTTGATCTCGCTTTACTTTTATTTATCAACAAACTGTAAATTTTCTGCACATTATATCTCTAAATCAAGAAAATTGTACATCTTCAGTTTTTTTATATATTTTATCAAAAATTGTTAAAACTTGAGCAGATTATTCTCAAAAACATAGTAATGTAGATCATGAATCTTTGGAAACATTGGTAAAAAAGGCCTTTTGAGGATTTACAGAAAAGATGGCGATACACTTCTTTCAGTCATGGCAGTCCCACTTTTTGACTTTTGTCTTATTTAAAAATCGCTTTATTTTCCACAAGCAACATTTCGGAAGCAGAAAAAATATGAAGGTATTTTGTGATTTGCTAAAGAAATAAAGACTCTCATTTTTTTTTAGAACTTTTTTTAAATTTACCTAAAACTATTAAATTATCACGATAGACCCCCATCTTTTGATACATATTTATTATTAAAGAAGAAGGTTTTCTGACGCTCTACTTTAGCATTTTTGTGAATTCTTGTGTTTTGTAATTTTCTTGTTTTTTGTTATACTTATCATCCTTTAGCACCTTAAAATCCCTTAAGAGAGCCCAAAATCAATTTACTTTTCTAATAAGCTTTCTAACTTTATTTCAAAAATAAGGTATTGTAGGTCTTTAATTTTCGAATAGACTGAAGAAGAACGTCTTCGTCAAGTCAAAGTTGTCGTTCGTAAATATGGCCTTGTTTTTGGAAACTTTTTTTCGGAAGTTGTTAATTTTTTTGAAAAAAAAGCGATTGAAAATCTATTTTGTAAATACTTACTTTGTATATTTACTTATTAATGATTAAATGAGTAAAACCAAAATTCACCTGAAAACGAGATGATTGTGTTAACCCTCACGGGATGCACTGGCTCTCCATCGGTAGCAATAAGCGTCAAATCATGTCCTTGAATCGTCAACTGAGCTGGACACACTGAAGCGAACGAATTAATCATCCTAAACCTGTATCTTCGTCCAGGCGTAATGGTAAAGACTTCAAGTGGAGTATTGGTCATAAAGCCAGTATTGGGATCTCTAAATTGTCCTTTTCCGTTGATGAGCAAACTCTCGGGATCTTGTCCAGTGTTGACAGCCAATCTTCCGGGGAATCTTTCAGTAGCGTCTTCGTGCATCCAGTCACTCAAAAGCATAACGTGTGTGGTCAAATCATAGTCGTATAAGTGACTGTTGGGGTCCTTGGCTGGTGGTTGACGGATCACAACACTGCCGTAAAGACCGTCCATTTTTTGTAAACCGGTGTGAGCGTGCCAGAAGTGAGTGCCAGCGTTTCCGGCTATCCATTGGTACCTGGAACGAATTATGGTTTAATACCACTGATTTATGGCGAATTAGTGAAGTGAAACAGCGGGTTGTAATACTTCCTGTGTTGAAGTTGTTTTACAACTGCTTATTAAAATAAACACGGTCTTGCATTCGAATTTGCCTAAAGCATTTTTGGCAAGAAGTCATTTTTCGTTGTTGGCAAGCTGTGTAGAAAGTGTTTTAATTGTAAAATAGTTAATTGATACTATTTTTTCTCCAAATGTCTTAAAGGTGAGTAATAAATAAGGCTACTAGAAGTTTAATTAATATGATCAAGCAGGTACAGTTTCAAGCATGCTTAAGTAATAAAGTAAAGTACAAGTAACTTGATTAAATAGGAAAAAGTAGATATAACTTTTTATCAGTGTTGTATTAAGCCCGAATTAGATATTCATCATGATTTCTTCAAATTCAAATCACCAAATAATGCGTAATTTACGATAAAACATATCTACGGTCAGACAATTCTCAAAAATCTTTTGACCTATCTGTTTCTTATATTCTGAATCAAATTTCAGAGGGTTCCTGTTTTTCGAACGAACTGGAATTTTTCATTTACACCTAATCTTCCTAACAATGCAATTCTACAGGGTGTCTCAGCTAAGACTTTCGAGCCTGATATCTCAGATATTTGTCAACGGATTTTTTATGAAATTTAAAATGCAGATATTTTAGAAAATAAAGATTAAAATCCTATGGAGTGTTTTACACGAAAGTAAAAGTTTTTGGAAATTGCAGATTCTGAAAGTAGACACAAAATGACGTCTAGTAATATCGGTCTGAGTTTTTTTAAATCGGTACGTTTTTAGTAATAATAGAAAATTCGCGCTGTGACGTAGCAATGTCTCGACTAATGATTCGTCAGTCTTTCGCTGCATACAATTAACGCTACGACCTACGTTTGGGTTGGTAAAGTAAACGTCAAATACAAATGTCAAAACCGTGCGTTGTCGATTGTGACTGTGTTGTGTGCTAATATTTTGCAGGACTTTGTGTTTTGGTAAAATGACTGCTCCTGCAGCGCATCTGAAGTCGTATGTAAAACAGCAGAGGCAGGAATTAAAAAAAAACGTACGTCTTTCAAGCTATCTTTGTTGGACCAGTTTTCTATCTCAAGTGCTGTGACTGGCTGATTTAAAAAGGAACATTGCTGACGGCAGGCAGAAATTTTCACCTTTTCAATTATTTTTCTCCAAAACGGTTGAGCTTTGGTTAAAATAAAAAAATATGGGTCGCCTATTTTGTTGTTGGCTATCCGTATAAAAATTTTCATTTTTTAGTATAACACTCCATTAATGCAGCAACTCAAGTCTTAAAAACGTAATTTTTACATGCCTTTTTAAAATATTAAGTCTTTTAAGACATATTAAAAAATTTATCGTCAGTGAAAAATGCTGTCAGAAAAAACTCGTTCTTGGAAGACGCCTGTTACGCGAGAAAAATGTAAAACAAACTGTTAAACGTGGGTACAGATGCAAAAGCGTAGATCTCTATGAGACAAATGAGCACTACCATTGAATTTTGGTCACCCCTACTCGCAGAAACGTAACTGTCACGCAAGCGACATTTCACAATTATCTCTCACCCATACAAAGTTAAAAAACCATATTTTTGACTTATTTCTGGTACTGGATGCTTTGATTCTTTCAAAAAGGACTAAAAGACTGAACAACAACTGAACAATTCTAGACACTTGAACATTCAGAACTTTGGAAATGTTTCGTATACTGCTGATTGGATTCTTTTCCAAAGCTTGCATTACAGACCCAACTATTGCTTCGTTTCCAGTAACGTGTTTTGTTCTCACTCGATTTAGTTTAGGTACGCTTCCTGTGTCTTCAAATTATTGACGATTCTTTGAACTTTAAATTTTATAAATAACATTTCACAAAAAGTCCAACGACACTTTCTATAGGCGAATATTGATTCCTTTTTCAACAACACAGAAATTTCAGCCACTGTTGTTGGTTTTTAAAGTAATTTCACCAAATTAAAACGATATTACTTTTCTGACAGCGCGCATACTTTTGACAGTTTTTTTCAGTGGTACACAAAATGCCGCATAGAAATGCTACATCAATTGTTTCAAAAGGTGACTGCCCAAATTACTACCAAAATTGGGATTAAGATTTTAACAACAAAATTTAATTTTTTTCTTGGATTAGCCGAGCGATTTGGTTAAGTTTTTGTGTGGACATCCAATTTTCGGGGTTTAATGATCCAACGGTAATTTGTCCTAATTTTAAATAAAAGAAATGTTTTTTAAAATTTCATTTTTTAACTTGAAGTCATTTTTTTGCCCCTAATTGAAAGCCCACCTCCCAAAATATGTGCATTCTAAATTTCATAACAATCCGTTGACAAATAACTGAGATATTAAGCTCTAAATTCTTAGCTGAGACACCGTGTATTTAGGAGTAGTTAATTTAGTTAATCGGATTATCGGCCTCAACAGATAACGCTTATACAGTTATACTCCAAACAAAATAATATACAGTGAAACCTCCTTTAACGGACACATCTTCACAACGGACAATTAAAGATTCCCAGTCGGTGTCCGATTTTTGAGACGTTTTATTGTACTAATAGTATTTAAATAGAAGCTTTTATTTGAAAAAAACGTTTCTACAGTACTTTTTATCAGTTTTCGTTCACAAAATACAAATATCTTCAACACCATCTTATCTTTGTTAAAAATAATTATAATTATTATAAAATTAATATCCATAATTCAAACTTAAGGTTTCCTAATTTTTGTCTTTCAGTTTAATTTCAGTTTAAACCTCTACAGTTTTTGAAGAGAAATTATTGGCTCTTTTCTCCTCACATAATTTTAAGTAGGGACATAAACAAGACAATTAAACATTTATTTTTTTCCTCGTTTACTTACTTTCCTCTTTTTTTTTCTTGTTTTGTATTTATGTTTGTTTATTACACTTCTTTTTTTTTCTTATTCAATTATTATTAAAACTATTTTATTTTCCTTGTATTTTACTTTTGTATTGGCTTAAGTTGAGCAGCTTTGATACAAATAAATAAAGACTAAATAAATAAACAGTACAAGGTAATGTTTTTATCAGAGAAGAATGTTTGTTTAGGGGGTAAGATTGACACACAATTATATATTTTGATTTAGATTTAATTAAAAAAGTTACCTATAGACTCTTCTGTTCAAAGCATTTAATAATATTGTGTAATAAAGACATAACTGATGTTGATATGGTATACCTAAACCGTTTAGAACACTAAATTTTTGAAAAAAAGTAGATGCCATTTGTGCAAAAAAATAAAAATTTGACACAAAAATAATTTTATTTTCTTTGCATTATGTTTAATAATAAGTATGTCACAAATTAATTTGTTAATGAAGGCGATTAATAATCTACACTGTTTAAAGTGTAAATTTAATAGTTGAGATAATTATCGGGCGTTAACAAACGACTTGAATATAACATTTTTTCGTTGTCCACAAAGTGTTCTGGTGACGAAACTAGAACTTTACAACTTAAAATTTACTGTGAACGCAAGAAAAAAGGTGGAAATTCGATAATTGAAAAGTGATAAAATGTAACGTGTGAGACGTAGTTTCTGCACTTTTTAAGTGCCGGTTCCATCTTTGTCTTTACACTAAATTATTTGTTATTATTTATATTAACAGTGAACAAAAAATAATTATTGCTTAAAAGTAGGTGTTATACACTTAGTTGACGCTTTTAGGAAATTAGAAAAAATGTTACTTTCAACTCATGTATTAAATATTTTCGTAAAAGAAGAATTCACAAGATTTTAAATTAGTCAATTAGTCAATTAAGGCCAAATACAAGATGAGCTTGCTAAAGGTATGTTTGCTATTTATATCGGAAAATATTAAAATATTTATATTTTTCTATGTGCATGTGAAGTTCTTCACAATCTTTTTATTCCTTTAATAAATATTAATTGATTAAAAATATTAGGTAATATCAATAAAAGGAAAAATGTTAAATATGTTACTAGCCCCAAAATTATATTTATTTGATTTTTCTTTACTTAATTACATTCGAACTTCGATAATTCGAATAGGTAAATTTTGAGATAAGTCGAATTTCTTGATATCTTAAACCCTTTTGACAATTGATATTTTTTTTACGTATTTTTTCCAATACAAGTTTTAAGCAACGTTTTTCTTGGAATGACATGAAACAATACAAACAATTTTTTTGCAGCGTGCTATGTAAGTGAAGTCAAATTACACTTTCTGTTGAAAAATATTCTGTTAAAAAAATATTTCGTATACTTACTGTGTATTAAAACGTTTTTAATTTTTGTATTTTTCAGATTTGTTTTGTGTTAACATGAATTTTTGTAATTTTTGCTTCTATTCGGGTTGCCAAAGTTCTACTGTAATTATTTTTTGGAGTTAGTGACATTTTCTCCGAAACAATATTTAAAAATTATGAAAAACATCACATGTACCTATAGAGAAAAATATAAAAAATGTACCAAATAACAAATACCGAATTTTGTGTTCCTATTTGTTTTTGAGAAGTAAGATACTCATTAGATACTCATTACTCATTCTGTATATCTTTGTTGTTTGATTTGTTAAAGAATCAAATGCTTCTCTAACCTGTTATAGAAACTTTCAATAGAAAAAATCAGGATTGGTGGTGAAATTTTTCATAATAATGAATGAGATGTGTTTCTTATTATTATTAATTAAATTTTACGTACTTTCTTTTACAAATTTAAAATGCACTTTAACAATTTAACAAGCATCTCATTTTTTAATTCTGAGATAATTCAGTTGGCAAACATTTTGAAACTATAATTTTGGAATTTTATTTTTGAAATTACGTATGTATGTAAAATTTCAGCTCATTAGGCTAACAGAGATACTGTCCCAAATAGCAACTTTAAATTTTTTATTTCTTAATATCTCCAATCCTGTGCGAGATGGGGATTGATTGCGCCCTTAAAAACCACAACAGCTTATACTTCAGTTAGGAGCCAAGATATTGAAAATTGTTTATAACAATATAATTGTTAGAACAAAGTAAATATTTCTGAAATGTGAGATTATGTGTGTATGCAGCTTGTTTGGATAATAACCGGAACCATTTCAAATTTGACTCGCAAAATATGAAACGACGCAAGTTAGATTTTTTTAAAACTAATAAAAATTAAAATGAAGCCATCTACATAAGTTCTTGAACCTTGAAACCTTCATAAACCTTGCGATGTTTTTTAATTAGTAATTTTTATGTCAACGAGAACGCTGAGAAATCGGAGTAATTTGCGTTCCATTAATTTATTAAAATTGTGGCAGCAGAACACAATGTAGGATATGTTCACGACAGTAAAATTATTTCTTTGCATGTCAAGCGTTCCCTAATTCTCTTATTACTACGGTACATTTTGAGGTTAATTTGAAGAAACTTATAATTTTCTCTTTTCATTGTGATTGGATTACGTTCCGTTTTTAAAATATTTTAGCAAGAAATCGTAATATTGACATTTTCGCGAGAAATCTGTGGTAATTAAGGGTTATTAAAAAAAAGATGTGTCGACTGACATTTAAAACGGAAATTGCAGTGGTGATAGTTGCTTTTTTCATTAAATTTAAAATATGTATCCTTGGCTTTATTTTGATAAATCGGTTCGTTGAGAAAATTCCTGAACGGATGCCCCTTTCTAAAAGTGTGGGTGGTTACCTGAAGGTGTTTCCTTGCTGAATGGGGCATTGGGTAACGAAAGGCACTCCATCATAGTATTGACTTCCTCTTTGCCAGACTCCGTGCCAGTGGAGGGTCACTTCGTTGCCTTCGATGTGGTTCTCGACGTCGATCACAACCTTGTCACCTTCGCAGACTTGGATGCTGGGTCCTGGGATCATACGGTTTGCTGTTAGAATGCCTCTTTCGACACCATCGGCTAAGACGCATTGACAATGGGACCAGACGGTGTTGGTGGCGTTAGGTGTACACACTTGGCAGGCTCTGAAAGATTTGTATTCATTATTATAGCCGAAATAAATTATCAATGCTCATTGTGTACAAGTAATGATTATTTTCGTGTCTGACACGTGTAAATGTTGATAGTTGGTATGACCAGGATTTCTAATTACGATTTTTGACATTGGAAATTTTGAAACTATACTTATTTCTTAAATAAATATTAATAAAGTTACAATTTCTGGGTATACAAGGATGTCTCAGAAATTAATTAAAAAATACTTCTTTATGTCACAAGGCCGTGAATTAAGACTTTTTTTTGAGAATGAATATTAATCATTCGAATAAAAAAAGATAGTTCACGGCCATGTGACATACAAAATTTTGTGTGCAAATGTAAAAAATTACCAAAATTAAAGATTCGATCGAATCTTTTCATAAAATTAAATTTACCGGTGTGTTTTGGTATGGTAACTAGGGCTTAGTTGCTGTATATTATTGTCATCTAGGATTGTCATTCTTATTTAATTGAGAGGTGCTGTTTTTTGTGGTTTTTAAGGACAATATCACATATTAATAAATAACGTTCGAATCATCTAATACAAGGTAATTTTATTCAAAATCATGACCCGTAAAAAAGTATTTGTGGGCCGGTAAAAAAAGTCTTTTTTTACGTTGTCAGCGCTTTATTTTGCTATGAACAAATGTACTATTTCACGCCTCAAAATCAAGAAAAAAAAGTGCCGTTTTTTGACAGTTGCCTTTAAAAGTTTTTTTTTGATTATAAAAATAAAACAACTGCTAATCTTGGCCATAAGACAATTTAAATTTAAGTGTGTTTCTGTCAACAAATTTCGATAATTTTTCTAAGACACAAAGTCAAGAGAAAAACTTTTTAATTGAAGTCGTGAAAAAAAACACATTTATTAGTTCCAGAGGTAAGATATTGTTTCAAAAAGTCTTCATTTGAGCATAATTCTGTAAATATATTTCGGCCAATTTTACATAAAACTAAGTCAATAAATTAAAATTTTTGCTGCTAAAAAATTTACAGGAAACAACACAACTTTTATGTATTTTTTTATCTAGCGCAACATCTATACCAAATAATTGTGAGAAAACAACTACTGTACTTTGTAAAACATCTTACTATTGCAAAAATGAACTCTTTAGTTCAAAAATGTTTTTTATCTGATTTTGATAAGCGATTGTGATAATACAGGGAACAATAAATTTATTGGAAAAATTGTTGATTCTACGAAACTAAAATTTTTATGGACAAACAGATCTCTAATAAGTGTCACAAACTAGTTTGGATGTAAGAATTTACTTTCAAAAAATGCCCTTTTGAGTTTTCTCAAATTGGTTAGAAATAACAATTTTTACAAACAACAAAATCGCTGGAAAAACCTGTAGATTGTGAAAAAAATATTAGGAAATCACTACTGGTTTCAGATAAACTTTTTTTTAAATGCGTTCTGTAGCTCAAGGTATATTTTTTTATAATCCATAGCGACGATTGCTACAAGAATTCTTGTTGAGAGTTTAAAATAGTATTAAAGATGATTATTTTTTTCTTTTTTATACAAATCAATTTAAGTCGTTGTAAAAATTTTTGGCTGTGAAAAAATTGTTAGGAAATTGCCAGTAGTTTCAGAAAAACACGATTTTTCTCTCATAAGACGTGTTATGCAGATCAATTTTTTATGCGATTTTGCAAAACCATAATTTTTTACAAAAATAATTGTTTTTGATTTATTTTTAATTAAAAAAAATACTACTTGAAGTTCAAATTTCTTTTAATGATTTCGCAAAACTATAGTAATGATTTATAGGGAAGGGCCTTAGAACTGTGAAAAAGTCGTTAGAAAATAACCACTAAAACGTAAAAAAATATGTTTTGTTTGTTTGTTTGTTAACAACATCAAACAGCATCGCAAGTTTTTTCATTGTAATTCCGTAAATTGATTCTGTAAATTTGTTTCGATTATTCTTTTAAAAAGTAAACTCAATGAACTAAATTTTTATTAGCCAAAAAATCTAGAGGAAACAATCTAGAGAAACTTCCTGCCTCGGAACATATTTTTTTTTAATGAAAAATCCGACGTAATGTAACAAATATTCCTGAAAAAACAACCACTATTTGTGAGTGTTAAAGTATGTTTTGTTTTAAAAATGTCCTTTGCATTTAAAAATTTATTTTTACAGAATACAATTACTGAAAAAATCATTCAGAAAACACTATAGTGTTGAGCAATTTTTTTCAAGATTGTCTTCTGCAGCTATTTTTTTTGTGTAATTTTGTGAACTAATGGTAATAATTTTTACCAGCAACAAGGATACTAGAACATTATTTCTAGTGTAAGATTTATTGCAAAAAAGTTCCTGACTTTCCAAAATTTCTTTCAGTGCATTTAGGAAACAATGCCTACATTCTATTGAAAAAACTTTTAACTGATAAAAACATGAAAGGAAACAATTTACTAATTACAATAGTCGAAATTTTATGACTTTTAACTCTTCATACAAGTTTTCATACAAGTTAACAACCTATAAAAGGCTACGCAAATAAAAAATTTAAATAACCATATTACAAAATGTTGTACAAAGTTTTTTAATTTTCAAAAAACTCGTTGGGAGAAACCATTAGTTACACCAGTTACTAGTTAGTAGAATTTTATTTTCGAAATAGGGCGATTCCATAAATTATTTTGATAATTCTTGCACCAAACAAAGTCAATAAAAAACTTTTTTAGTACTTCCTAACAATTGTAAAGTAAGTAACTTTTCCTTTTTTTCAAAAATTTTTGACACAAATTTGAAGTATGATTTTGTGAATTGATTTTGATAAGCTTTATTAATTATTGGTAACAAAGTCAAGCCTTTCAGCTAACAAGAATTCTTAAGCTCTTGTCAAAATATTTTGTGGAAAATTTCTTCCGCAAATTGCCAAAACTCGTCACAAAAATCCATTTGTTTCCGCGCAATGTATTTTTTCTTTTCAAAAATTTAGTGCATCTATTTCGATCATTTTTGCAGAAATCAATGTCAATGAGAAAAAATATCTATTTTGCAGCTACACAAAATAAATTGTTTGAAAAATTAAGCAAAATTTCATGCAAGGTAACAAATTTTAAATGTTTTTTTTGAAAAAACGCAAGTTTTATTGTTCCTTACCCTTATTTCTGTATGCTTGAAAATAATTTAGTATTTCCAATTTTATTATCATTATTCATTATAGAAAATGTTTACTTACGCTCCAAGCACGGTGTACAATTCCAGCGTGAAATGATAATAGCAAATTCTTGGGGGTTCTCCTTCTCGACAAGCTCTCGCACATTCATCAGGTGACGACAGTGAGGGATTTTTTAATAATTCAGCAGTCGCCGAATTTCGAAAATCTAAATGTTTCCACGCCTTTCTCCCTCCCCCTGAACTAAATCTGGGCCCTCCTCCTATCGAGGGGTGAGTTTGGATCACAGCATGTTCAGATTGGAAAAAATCTGAGTTGTCGAAATCATGCCAAGACGCAGCGGCTGCAGACTGGTCTATTGGTCCCACTGCAAAAGAAAGAAGAAAAAACTTGTAGTAGTTATAAAACGGTTTCACTTATGATTAATACGCGCACTTTAAAAATGTAACCATGAGTTATTTGGAGTAGAACGCAGCTATTCTCACGCTTAACGTTTACTTTCATAACTAATTGCTTTCCGATAAGGTTACTTTTACTACCTTACTTACTATATGTGAGTTATAAATGTGTAATTACAATTGTTATGACGGCGGCTTTTCAATGCACACCTGTGATCAATCAAAGCTTTTTGCTGTAAATAAATGATGCAACGTTATTCCACAGTTGTTTAAAGAAGTTGGTGGTCTAACTTGTTTTTTAACACTGAGAAAGCAAATGCTGTCAATTTTGTTTAAACCAATTAAATGCAACTACAATAAATTTAGAATCTCAGGGGTATATTATATGTATCCGGCTCGAAGGACCAATTTAAGGACAATAACTTAATAATTGTGATCCAGCACAGTAAGCAATGTCAAAGTGGGGCGTATCCAGAAATTAGTTTTGAGGAGAGGAGGCTTTCAAAAATTTTTAGGCATGTGAAAAAAAAATTAAAACAAAAATTACAAATTTTCGTTTTTTGTCTAATAATTTAATTCATTGAGATAATTGTTTAGCATAAAAATGTGTAACTTTGCCTTCATTTAACCAACCTTGTATCTCGTCTAATAACTGAGAGCTTCGTGGTGAAGCTCGAAAAACGGACACCCTGTATAATGTGGCACATTTATATTTTTTTTTATAAAACACCTTATATTTTGTGCATTTTTGGATATACAGAGTGGTTAATTATAATTATGTTTTTTACTAGCAGATGAACAACATTCTTTTAAAAATATGAAAAAAAAACCTACAACATAAAATACAACAGGGAATGTTTACCTATAGTTGTTTAAGTAATTTTAAGTAATAAACATTTCTGGACGTAAAAAGAACGTCTAAACATAAAATGCAACTTCCTTGTTTTATATTTCAAGAAACTTCCTACATACTTTAAAAAGTAATAATAATTTATTTATTTTAATAAATGTTAATGTTAGGCTTTTATTTTTTTTATAAAAAAATTAAAATCGAAATTTGGTTTCGCCCTTGAGCAAAGTAATGTAATCACTAATGAGTAATGAAAATGGACTATTATGAAGAGTAATAATTATAATTTCGGTTTATAAAAAACGAAGCTTGCTTAAAAATTAGTAATTGCTGTATAACATAATAACTAAAACAAAGTTTATAAACCCGATACACCAAACGTTTGGTGTTTTTGTATTATCAATATAAATAATAAAACTTCAGCGAATTAGCAAAAATTTTGTGTTGTTTCTACATACTCAATTCAACCCAATGACTGGATGTATCCGGCTCGAAGGACCAATTTTATATTTCAACGACAATACTTAATGGTAAACAAAATAACGAGTACTTGATGGAGAAATGGATTATTTTGAAAAGTAACGTGTATAATTACTGGTTTTATGAAAAACTAAGCTTGCCTAAAAATAGATAATTGCTGTATAACGAGACAACAGAGTTTTTGTTTTATCAAGATAAATAATAATACCTTCACCGAATCAGTAAAAATTTTAAGTTGTTTCTTCTTATTCGATTCAATCCAGTGAATGGATGTATCCGGCTCGAAGGACCAATCTCATACCTCAAGGACAATACTTAGTGTAACGTTTATAATTGTAATTATACCACAATAATTATGAAGAACTTGTAAGAGCAAGTGCTGGAAATAACAATGAGGCTTTACAGCAAGCAAATCAATCTTGAGAAAAGTTTCACTGCAACTCATGACTCAAGTAAGTGAAAAGCAGTACATTTTTTATTGTGTTACTAAAACCAAATTATATACTTGAAAAAGTGTTTTATTTGAATAGAAATTTGCATTTCGTCATCGTGACAATAAAACCGTTATAAATTTGAGTGAAGATTACAGATTACAATATTGCATCACCAACGAATCTCTCGATTGTTCGAAAATCGACCATTAAGCTGACACGATTTTGTCGATTTAAACAAACAGTGCAGTTATTTGGATTTATGAGTTTTCGCAATTTCGTTCCCATCGAAATTTATACAACAATCTACTTCAATAATATGTTCATTAACATCTGTTAAGAATCAAGTATCAACGAGAATATTGAATTCAGGTGAATGTTCAGTGGAAACTTCAACGGTGCGTAAGAACAGAAAACAAACACCGTACCTTCAAGGATATTTAGCGCTGTATATGCTTTATGTATCACGCATCTTACGCCCAATCACGATATGTAAATTGATCACTTTTACTGGTCTAGACATTGTTCTTAAATTAATTAATTGTCGTGTTGGGCGGCCAGAATATAAGGTTTAAACGCAGCATAATTTCTCCTTTCACTGCGAACTGACAGATACACTTAATTCACATTAAAGTGGTTGAAAATAATTAATACGCCAATCAAACGGAACATGATGGAATTTAGAAATAAGAAAAGAGTTTTTCCGGTCTTGATCAGATGCAATTATTTTTGCAAAAAGGATATTTAGCTACGGATCGAGAAAGCATAATAACATTCACTAATTAGATGGATTTTGATTTTAATAGGGTCACACCCACAGGAAATTTCTCTTGATGAAGGTAAAACAAAAACGAGAATTCTTGCGGGCGGAATATCGCATCACGGACCTGATTTTCCAGCACTTTTGCGCAAGTTAAACAATGTGATCACATAATATCATTACGATGCTGGTGTCACGACTTGTACTCGGTTCCCAAAAATAAAATTTCTTTCGTAATCATGAAAAGTCTGTTTTTATTACACGCTTATTTTCTAAAATGGGACTACTTAACCAACGAATTAAAACTGAATTCAAATTTTAACAACGTGAGGCTAAATAAAAATAAAACATTTTATAACAAAATAATGTAAGAATCAGCTTTCAGTTAATAAAACCCATGTGTTACCAATTTGTGATTTTTCACCTAATTATTATTGTCTCAAAATAATTTAATGAAAAACTGAAAAACAACGTTTTCTACGTAATAATTTCTGATTGATCTGATTTATTTTTATTTTTGTTTTTTATTTGTCTGATTTATTATTCTGATTTATTCTCGGATTTATCATTCCGTGTTCACAACATCTCGCGAAAATTTTGGGTGACTTAAAAAATAACGTTCTTTGTGTCTAACTTAAACATTCTTTGGATAAGTGGAAGAGGTTGTAAATAAAAAGAGTCTATATTGAGATTTGTTTCAAAGGTATTTCTCTTTTCTTCAGTTCAAACAAGTATAATGCAAAGACTTACACACTTAAGTGGTGGAAGGAAGACTGAATTGTGTAAGTCTCTGTATTAGACTTATTTAATTTGAAGAAAAGGGAAATTTTATTCTTCATACGTCATTAAAAGTTATCTCGATATAGACTTTTTTTATTTAGAACCATTTTCATATATAAATGTGGATATGGTCTAAGAAATCAAAAAGTTTACATTTTTTGGATAATTTTTGTGCGATATACGTAAGCATCTAGCTGAAAACATGTCTCAGTGCTAAAGCATAATACATAAAGCAACATCCTATTCTGCAAAAAATTGTTTGTTCGGCTTTTTGACGAAATAATTGCGTTCATAGATAAAAACTCAAAGACAAAAATGAAAAGTTATCTACTTTGAAACTAATTTGACGATTTGTCGGTTTAACTTAACTAGATTTTAAGTTTCAAGTTTAAGAACATGCTTCAAGGCTCAAACTGAGTTTCTGATGCGGTTAATTTGTACATTTTTGGCTGAAAAACTGAGACGAAGTAATACAGTTTTTTGTGCCAATTTCCTGATTTCCATTTTAACACAACCTCACCAAAAAGTTATTTTGTAGCTCAAAAACGTGTTTGAGCATCTGAAAAAGACACAATATCAAAATTTTTGACATCATTTAAAGCTTTTTTATATATATTTTTTTTAAAATCTTGCAAACTAATTGAGTGTGAGATGAAAGACTTACTGAAACGTGCTCAAAGTTAAATAAAATCGAAAATAACACTTCTATCAACACCATTCAACAATTTGTCGTTTTTTACGAAATAATAAATTGTGTTTAAAAATGAAAAACTTACCAATTAATGCAAAGACGACTGAATTTAATAATTTTTTAGTGAGGTTTACACAAATTTTTTAAGAATCATGGTTCTAACTCAAAAACGTGCTTAAGCTCTCGAAAAATGAAAAAATCTCCACCTTTGAACAACAATTTGCGAAAAACAATTCCGCTAAAAAATTTAATTTTTAGCTTTTTAAATGCTTTTGAAGAGTGGACAATAGTATAATTTTCAACTTAATTCGGAATAGATTTTGCAAAAATAATTAAGTGTTTAGACAAACAACGTTCGGAAACACACTTCAGTGTACAAAAAAAATAGCACTTTTTTCAACCTCATTCGACTGAGGTCGAACCTCATTCACAGAGGTTTAGCAAAATTTTACAAAATTTACGTTTTTAACTAAAGAGCGTGCGTAACGCTCAAAAAATTAAAAAAATTTCATTTTAAAATTAATGTGGTCATTTGTTGTTTTTTTTAAATTTTGGCAAAAAAATTGTTAATTTGTTGAAAAATGTGTTAAACCGCTTTAAAAAGAACAGACGGTGGGTCGTGATTTGTATTCAGTTTCAAACAAAGTTTTTGTTTTTTTGGTTAATTTTTGAATTTTTCCAAAATCATTAGGTTTCTATGGCTGAAATAAGGAACGGAAATAGTACAATTTTTGACTTAATTTTTGTTTCGTTTTGACAACATTTATGCTCAAAAAGGTACAATTACTAGTAATATGATTTTCCACCAAATTCGAGGATTTTTTTGGGAAATAATTATGATAGTTGAAAAATGTGCTGAAACGTGTTGCAATGTTTAAAAAAAGCAAAACTAACACCCGTTTCAATTTGAGTCGGCAAGTCTTTGAATTTTTTTCATGTTTATTTTTATCACAGTTTAATGATATCTTGCAGTGAAGTTTAGGAAAACTCAAGAGAAACGCGTTTTTAATCGAAACTAATTTTGTGATTTGTCGATTTATTTTTAAAATGATTTTATCAAACATTTTGACTTTTTAGTGAAAAATGTGTTAAAATGTGATAAAACTGCAACAGATTACAAAATAAAACTGAGTTTCAAGTTTAAAAATATGCCTCAACTTTGAGTAACAATTTAGTGTTTTTCTGCTAATTCTTAAGAAATTTTGCAAAATATCTGAATATCTGGATGAAAACAACAAAAATATTACCTTTTTTAACCATCAATACTTTATTACTTTTTGATGAAATAATTTCATTTATGGAGGTCAAATAATGATAATATGAGAACAACTTTTAAGTGATTTCTTAGCCACGTAAAAACACGTATTAAAAAGGAAGCAGAGGCTGATTTAGTTATTTTATACTCCTGTTTAGGTGATTTTTTTCCGTTTAAAAATATGCCTCAACTCTTAAACAGTGTTAATTTAAGGATTTTTGAGTTAACTTTTGAGTAAGTTTTTGGCTGATGTTGTGTCAGTTGTTAAAAATAAGGATTCAGTTTTTATAACGTTCTTATCTATACCATGTCTGTTAAATAGCGACCTTATATGGTATAATCTGCGAAACAGGGCCATTCAACCATGCGGCACACATTTCGTTTAACTGCGACTTAAGTGTTAATTATCTTTTAAATAATTATACGGAGCTTCATTTCATTAGCGTTAGTTTACGGAAATTCCGGCTACAAATTAGCAATGTTTGACTTTTATATAATACATACGTAGTAGGTTGTATCGGAAATAAGAGTAGGTCACTTTTGATCTCTGAAAAACAACCGAGATTATGGAATTGTAACAAATTAATGCATCTACTGACACATCACTTGTTTCCGGTTTTTTTATTTTTCATTTATTTACGTTTATTTTTAATTCTGTAACTCTCGTTAACAGAGAAATTTTCTCTGTAAAACACTTTCCAATTTTCATCGTTTATTCGGAGTGAAAATCGATTGAGTCTTGACATTGAGAGATTATTTTTGAGTGGGAAATCATTAATCTTGTTTTCGAAATTTTGGCTCCTTATTGTCGGTTATGTATCATTTATTTCGTCTCAAGAAAAAAAAAACGTGAAAATTATTTCTGTTTTCATTATTTAATTACGAATACATACCTTAAAAGTACATTTACATAATATGTAACGATTTAACATATTGTGCGTACGATATGGGTAGCTAATTAATAGGAATTATGTTTAATATGGAATGATTAAATAACCTTTGGGTTGCTACATGAAATAAATCTAGATAATTGCGCCTCGCAACAAAAAAATTCTTAAACTGTGCAATTTAATTACAGCTTGTTTAATGAAAATTTCTTACTGAATTCCTGGGATTCAAGAAATACAAACTTTGAATTGAGTTTTTGGTGTTTTATATTTTCTTAATTTTCTTTACCTAGTCATTGCTCTATACCGTGTGTTTCAGTTAGGGATATCTAAAGGTTAGAATATGAAACAACGTACAAATAAAACGTTCCGTCTTCTATAGTTCCGTTAATGCCACCAGAGAGCGCAGTTGTTTCATTACAGTCTAAGTTTTCAGAAGAATGAATTTAAAAAAAAATGATTGTATTAGTATAAGGGGTAGCACACAGTAAGAGATAAACATAATGCAAAAAAATATCGTAAACTGTATTTAATAAAATTTCAAACTTTTACTACTTTGCGCACTGCCCCATATTTTTCAAAACGCTGTGGATACGGTTACAGATGCAAGCAAAATATTTGGAAAAATTTTTTTCTTAATATTTTTCTTGTTTCTTTAACCGTCTTAAAAAATAGGAGACGGGGCACAAATTTTGAATTTTAAATACTTTTTTATGAGATTTCTCATAAAAATTTTACTTGTTATTTTTCCTCAGTCAGTTCAGAACGCAAAGCTCAACATTTCTGCATTTTTTCCAAGTAATTAGGGAATTGGTTGAATTTAAGTTAATTTGAAATGATTTTGCGACGAGACGGTGTAACGCTGAAAGCGCCCTCATTTTTAATTTGCGGTACTATATTTTTGGGTTCAGAAAATTCTGCAAATTTGTATTTCGTTTTGTCTCCTAAGTTATAATCCAACGTAGTTTCAGTTTTGTATTTGCACTCTTGTAACTTTTTTGTTTTTTTTTAAATAACTCAAATCTTACATAGTTTTGGATGAAATAACAAAATCTTTTAAAAAGAATAATTAATTTAGCTTTTTTTAAAATGGTAGGTACCTTGTATAAATTTTTGCACCATTTGCTAGATAATTTAATTCTAATTTTAAACATGTGTCAATATGACGCTAGTAAACAAATAGAAAAAATTAAAAAAATGTAAATTATTTTGGATAGAGAAGAGCTTGGTGGAAACGAAAATATATAATGCGTTTTTAAATAATTCTCATCTAGTTGACTTTGAAATTGGTTTCCATGTAAAGAAATTTGTGCCGCTCTGCTCAATTGAATCCTCTGTCAATAAATGTCACATCTGTCAGTTGACAAATTCAATTAATCTCTTTTGAAAAGTTCGTTAAAATGCAACAAAATTGTTATATCGGGCAAGAACACCTTTATTATCGAAGCTTATTATCAAATTTACCAATTGGAGTATGGTAATATTTGATGTCTAAATACCTTTCATTAGTTATATGAAGCGGCATTTTCTGATTTTACATGAGAAATTCTAGACTAGATGAGAATCATTAAAAAACACATTGTATATTTTTTGGTAACATTTTAAGCGTTTTTTTTAAATCTGAATTCTAAATTATAAACACTGTTTTAAAACACGTTTCCGATAGCAACGTGTTTTCACTGTTTTAAAACACGCTTCCCATAACAACGTGTTTTAAATTAAAATGTTCCAACAAAAAAAAATTGAATAACACTGATGCGAAAACCCTTAAAGTTGTCGGGTGTCTTAAGTATGTAACTCGCATACACTCGTTGCATAACGACAGCCCTTGAACTATCTAAGCTAGTATTTTTGCACTCGTATCATTAATAACTATTTATTTACTAATTTAAGCAAGAATACTAATTTTTTGGTACTCTAGGACAAGAATTTAGAAAAAGGGAAAAAATAGAATACAATAATTCTGTAAAAAGTTTCTTAAACACAATCATGTTTTTATTGCATTTTTTCAATTGAACGCTGGTTTTTCCACAAAGTAAACAGTTTAATTAGAAATTGTTTTGTTCCTTACTTTCTCCCTACGCACTAAATACGTAGGTACGTAGATTGATTTTTTCAAATCACTGTGTCAAGAATTTAAATCCTGGTTAAATATTTTTGGGAAACATAGCCTCTATTTAAAAGCACTAAATACACAAAAAAATCCTTAATTTGTGACAAAAATTTGCAATATTGAATTTTTTTGTCAGTATTTTTTTATTTTTATAAAAATTATCTGAAACATTAAATAATAAGCTACAATAATTTTATTGATGTAATTTTAGTCATAGACTGTCTGTTAGTGGGTTAATACTGCAATAAACTAGTAGTAATCTCCAATAAATGTCAAATTATATTTAAATTTTATTCATTTTCTAGAAAACAATAAAGTCTACAATTGACTTGACGTTTTTTTTTTGGTGTAGCTAATTGCGAGACTTTTTCTTATGTGGCACCTACTAACCCTAAAATAACTGAAAAAACCAAAGAAACTTTGTCTTCAGGCAACGTACAAACCTTGAAACTGTAAAAAATTAAATGGAGTATTTTTTCATTTCCTGAGTTCCAATTCCTAGCATTCCGATTCAACGAATTAAATCGCTTTTTTGATGTCCCAATTTAATCGAGACTACCAGTGTTACACAAGATAATAAACTGAATTACTTTATCAGGTCTAGAACAGTGAAAGCGTTCCGATATGGAATTCAACTAAAATACGCTAGTGCCATAATTAATATTACAAGGAACGCGAATTTGTGTAAAAAATGAACGCGTGATTTAAGCTAGAAAGTGTTGTTTGCGTGTTGCAATACAGAACGATACATATTTTAATTTGATTAAACTGTATTTCAAGGTGTATTACGTAAAACATTGGAATATTTATAAAAAATTATTGTAACAATGGTGTACTAATATCATCAATTTTTGAACACGAAATTGTTATGCAACGGATCATTTTCATGTTTGTAATTACGTCTAATTTACTGCAATCGCCAAATTTGTTTAACTTTTGTCGCACTTTCTTTATTGCAACATTCAGCAGGAAGACAATAATTGTTACGGCTACAAATCAAATGCTTGATTGGTTCAACGATAAATTCTTGAATTTATTGTAAAGATAACAATCATTTTTGAGACAAATGTTTTACGTAACCATTTCACAATATTTATTTACTTAACTTGAAATAATACTGTGAAAGGGGTGCCTTCAATTTCCTTTTTTTTAATGCAGTGAAGGTAAATTGTGAAATATTAACCGTGAAGGCGTCAATTACTTAAAAACTCAAACGACCGCAACAATTTTTTGGTGTTGCACACAGTGCAACCAAACAGTCAATTAAATAAAGAATTTTCTTCTTGTGTTATCTCGAGCGTAAAATGTGCCCACACTATCGAAAATTTTCAAAATACGACGCACATTAATTACGTAATAACGTAATTAAAATGGAATCATCGAGCAAAACTAGATAATTAAGCAATTAATTGAGGCAGAAACTAAAAATTGTGGTGTTGCCGAAATTTAATTTCACGCCAAACTTCAGGAAATAAATGGCAGTTAATGTGGAGCGATAAATTTTTGGCAAAAACTCGATAACTTCTTTTCCTACTTTCTAAATTTTGTGCTTTCCTAAACCAGCTTGCAATAATTTTCGCAATTATTGCTTTGAAATACCCATACATAAATTTAATGACCGAAATTAACAACTTTATGTTAAGGTATTACGACTTGGAGTTTTTGTCAATTAGCTTGGCAATTAAAATTTTGAGTTAAATAGATATTTGACTGAAAAAAAAACGGAATGGCTAATTAGGTATTTGTGTTGTCTTCTCAAAATCTTCTACCTTTCTAATGTCTTTTGAGTTCTGGATATAAGGTTTTCCAAGATGATTTTTTGTAGTTCTTCCACTTCTTTCCCTTCTTTACATTTTTTCTTTTTTTTACAAATAATATAGAATCTGTAGGAAACAGAGACGTCTTTGAACTTATTAAAACATTTCGTTTGTTTTTTTCAGAAAATAATTTTTGAAATTTTCTTGAATGCATAATGGGTTGATAAGTATTAAAAATTTTATTTGTTTAATATTAAATCGTTACAATAGAAAATATTATTTCTTATGTCTTCTAATAAAACAAAGGATCCTTTGTCCACAAAAAATGACCTTGGACGTTTATATAAATTAGTGAATAAATTCATTATTAACAATTGTATGGTGTATTATTAGTGTATTAAAAACTATTAAACATCAAATAAATTTTTTTCTAGTTTTCCAGACAATGTGTTGTTATTTTTTAAAAAGTGGTTTTTATTTTTGTTCAAATTAGTTGAAGTTTGTTTTTTTTTTCATTTTTTTGTTTTTCATTATCTAAAATTTAAGCTAGAGTTTTATTTTAAATGACTTGAATACCCATTTTTGAACACATTTCACTTATTATGTATTTTCAAAAGTGTATGTACATTAATAAATGTTACCTTCTGTTCAAAATAATCCGCAAAAAAGGAAGCTCGCCTCAAATGATAATTTTGGAGCTACATGCAATTTTTTTAAGAATTTTTCGATTAATTAATACGTTAATATCTTTAATTACATTGACATACATTTTTTTATTTAATTAATACTCTTATTAATTTCTTATTCAGAGAAAAACATTAAGTATTTTTAAACAAACTCAGTTTTCTTATGATTAGTTTTCCAAATACAGTTCTAGTAAAAAATATATTTAGCCGACTCATCTTGTGAAAGCAAGAGGTACACAAATTAAGAAATGTTTTTTAATTTTATCATTTGTTAAAGCTGAATTTAAAACCAAAAGAATTTAATTTTGTAAATTTGCTACTAATTGGTATTGATATTGGAGAATAAAACTTGTAAGTTAAGATTAATTTTTTTATATTACAAAAATTTTAAGGAAAACAAAACGTTTCAAATGACTGATTATAGTTTAGATATGTTATTTTTTGTTACTAAAACATCTGTAGCTCTCATTTGAAAATTTTGAAAACAATATCATATTTATCTCCTTGTTCACTTTTTTATGAGAACTTCAGTTTTGGTACATTATTTGCTGAGTAGCTAGTTTTTTTATATCTCTTTTCATTCATGGTAAGTATCTGCTGAAAGTGTATTTTTACTGTATCTCAAAAGTTAATAATTACACAGAATGAAGAGTTTGCTTTTTTGAATAGAAATGTTGTTAGAAAAATATCACAAGCCCCAAAAAAAATAATTAAATTCATAAATAAAAATAGAAAATCAAATAAACGTAGTTTTGGTGCTTGTTACATTTTTTTTAAGAAATCTTTGCTCGAAACCTAATTCCAGCATCGTTTAGAATCCATTAATATTTCAATAACTATTAATTCATTAATATTTATTATAACAAAATTTCAGCACAAACCTAAAAAAATACACATGTAGAGAGAAAAATATAAAGTCTAATAGCAAATGCTAGTGTTTCTTCGACTATTAATTTTTGAGACATAGTAAAACATACTCAGACTCATATGACTATAAAGAGATTTCAAAGATTTATTATAAAACAGAAATAATTTCGAATAAATGTCATGTTGTGGCATAATTAAACAGAAAGAAATAATGTAAAAAATGTTTGGTGTCAAATATTGATAAATTAATATTAATGACTCCACTCGCATTTAAACAAACATAAAAATAAAATTACAGTCTAGGCAGTTCTGTCACGTTTAATCATCTTCAACATTTAATTCAAATTAGATTTTTGAAAAATCCTTGCACTTTTACATGAAATTATAAAAAAGGTAATGTCAAATTGTTTTAATGTCAAATATAGCTAATAATAATAAATGTAAAAAATATTCATAAACGTGTAACAGAATTTACTTCAAGTATGGAAAAAAATCAAATAAAAAATGTAAATGTTCACCATACCATTTTGAGCTGCAGTAATTGTTTACAGGATATTAATAAAAATAACTTTCATTTGAAGGATAATGTCTTACATTTAAACTATTTTACCGATAGTTGAATTGTAGCACTTTCAAGGTAAATGTTTAGAAGGCCAATACGTTCGATTGTGACGTCAATAATCATGTTACAAAAATATATAATTTTGGACACTCATTGTTATCCTGTTATTTTTATTACGAACTTTTATTCAGACAAAATAATATAAGTTATAATTTCTGCACAAAGAGCTGTTTCTTACGCAAACCAAAATTTCAAATTCAAATTTTATTAAAAAAATACCAAAATAACTTGAAACAACCTGTATCCTTAGGGCTCTCTACTTTCCAGTACTTTAAATGAGCTGGAAGGAAAATCCTATTTGTTATTTTATAAGTACTAGTGTTTAGCGAATACATTTCGAAAAAAGTTGGCTTTAGCTGATATGATAAGTATAGAGGCGTTTGTTGTAGTGGTTTACCTTGCGACTTTTCAAATTTTTTACTTTTGATTAATTTTTATCTTATTATAATTACATTAAACGTCAAGTTGCTCTGCTCTTAGAAATGTAAAATAGACTTCCAGTTGCAATACTCTTACATAAAATGAAATAAATTCATTTTTTATTTGTGTATGAGCACAACATAGCATATATCTTGACCAACAGTTGCAGAATGCGGTTTACAACGTAGGAAAAAAAGGTCAAACAGTGGCTAATACCACTGTCACCGAGGAGAAAATTCCGTTAGAACACCGCAAGTGAAAATATGAAACTTCGCCCTTGGGCATCTTTTTTACAAATAAATTAATAACACCACGTCATGCATAGCTTTAAGGATTTGTATCACAATTAGCGGAGAAAGCACAAAAATTCATTGGCATTTATCCGATTCATCTAGCCTTGACTTTGACTATAAGTAAATAAACGATTAATCGGGTGTTGAACCAATAAGCAGGTTTTACAAGTGGCTTTTGCAGCTTCTTCTGCTACTGGAATTAGATCACAAGGAGAGCAAGATTGTTTCATAAAAGTGGTAACGCACGATGAAAGTTCCACTTGTCGTTTGGAGAAATTGTCGACATTGAATAATGACAGATGGTAATGCAGAAACATGGTTTGTTTAAGGCAAATAAAACGCGAAAGTAAATAATAATTGGATTAATTAACATTACGTCTGTTGATGGATCAGATTTCTATTGTCATAATTATTTCCTTCAATCGCCACATAATTACGATTAGTTTCGGAAACGGGAAATCCTCATAAATATTGACCTGGAATAGATCTATCTCTATTTCACGTTGATTTATGCATACGTTTGGTTACGTTCTATTTACGGTACTTTCTTTCGACGCTAAACAGTAGCATGTGAAAAGTCTTAATCTGGACATTATCACACTAGTACACACTTTTGCTCTAAAAGCGATCAAGTGCATTTTCTCATATTAGTTAAGCTTCACCGCTTGAAATTATTTAATCCGTTTTTTTTGTTGTTGTAATAGATCGCTAGATCGTAATTACCATTATCTTGGTGTGTAGCTAAGACTGCTGTTTACCTGGTTGGTCTTAAAGGCTACCGTGTGTATATAATTTTCACATAACGATAACAAATTGCACCAATTATAATATCACTTTAATAAATCAATCACAATTGTTTGACTTGTTCGGGTTTATTAATTATACCTCTGATTTATATGCCATGTGCTTACAATATGGTAATTATATGGAAAAATGTATGCAGGTATTTGAGTTGGCTGTTTCAAGAAAAGTGGATAAATCATGACAATCACCCCCTCAATGTTGCAATAATTTAAAAAAATATATATTTGTATTGAACCGTTTTTCCAAAAAAGGGACTACATGTAGGTATTTCCTTATAACATTGTCTATAAATAGCTCAAATATCTTATGTTGTCTCAGTTTTATTTTGAATGAAATGCAGGGTAAAACAGTCAAGGAAACCAATGAAGGTCGTTTAAATACTTTCAAACGTGATGATTGTGATTTTTGCAATAATAAACTATCCATTAGCCAGATACTACACTCGGATATGCAATCATTCAGTTTCACTTCAATTCTCAAATCATTAACAAATATACAAGATTAGTCTGTGTAAATGTTTTTTACTAACATGTCACTCACAAATTACCGTTTGCTGCTAAATATTTTATATTGTTTTCTACAGAGTGGTCCAGCCAGCTCTGCTCCTCTCTTCTGTAGATCAGTTACTAGTTATTAGTAAATTTGAACTTTTGATATTTTGTAGACGTTATTTATACACTTTTTTAGTTAATTTAAAAGAAATATTTTTGATTATAAAGAGTGTCCCAAAAAAGTACTAGGTGTTTTTTAATGATTTTTTTTCTGACATTTGAAATAAAAAATAAAAGACTCTAAAGTTTTAAAAGTTTGGATGTCTGTTCCATTTTTTATGACTATCCACAATAATAATAATAATAATAATAATAATATATAATAATAACTAAAGGTGTAAAACCGATTTTTTTGCTTTTTTATCAGTAATCTCTAAATTAATTAAAAAAAGTTTCAGGCACATAAGAAGCTAGAAGGCATCCTAATAGGCAGAAAAATTAATAACATGCCTTTATAAAATATTTTGTTGACTTCATACTTTTTTGGGACACTCTGTAAAATCATGAATGCTTTCCTGAAATGCGTCCTAGAACATTAATAACATTTACAAAATATCAAAACTTTAATTGAAATAATAATTGACCTACAGAAAACGTGTACTGGGTTGGACCACCCTGTCTATGCGTATGAATGCTTTCTGATTTTTTTATAATACCTTTATAAATGAAACCAGAATGTAAAAAAAATCGAAATATGATTTTTGATCATACTTTGAGAACAAGATACGTAACAAAATGCTGCTGCATTCAAAATTATTTCTTTGAATAATTTTTTTTTGAATTGATTTACGAAACAATAATTTTTATAATGATTAACTTTAATTAATTAATTCAATAATTGAATAGTTTTAATTAACTTTAATTATAAGTAAAGGAAATTGTAAAAAAATTTGGAAAAAAAGTATATACAGGGTGCTCTAAAACTGGCGCACCAACTCAGTGGTAAGTTTTTGAGAAGCAAGTGCATATTTCGGGAAAAATGTTGAAAAATTTCCTAAAGTCATATTTTAAAAAATCTGGAGCTACAAACTGATTGTGTTAACTTCTTTAGTTTTCATTATTTTTTTATGTTTTTTTGTTTTATACCAGGTAATCGTTCCGTAACAAAACGATAAATAATTATTTTTAAATTTACTATCAGATTTTAGCAGTTTTTTTAATTAAAAAAAAATAAATTCATCAAAAAAATCACAATATGTAGATGTGCCAACACTGGGAATTATTTCTAAGGAAACCGTTTCAAAAATAATTTATTTTTATTGTTGCTCAAATTCGATTGCGATCATGACTGTTAGGCAACGTTGCCACATATCATTTATCTAAAATCCGTTGTTTATCAGTAACTTTAATATAAAGAATTTTTTAAATATTTTTACCTTTATATGTAACCACTTCTCTACCACACACCATTGAGTTGGTGCGCCAGTTTTTGAGCACGCTGTATAGAGAAAAATATTATAAAATATAAAATAGTAAACGCTAAATATTGTGTAATTATTAGTTTTTGGAATACTTATGGTAAAAATATACTTTAATAGAGTATAACCTTGTGAATCATGTATTTATCTAAATTTTTCATCAAGTTGGTAACATTGACATGTAAATTGACAATTATTTAATCTCACTCATTGCATTTTAAAGTCTAGGCCAACCTGATTAAAAATTCAAAGGCCTAATACAAACCTTTACACATTTTAAATAATGCTGTTTTTTTATCTTCGAATGTTTTTCGTCTAGTTTAAATAAAATAATTCAATTAAAACTAACCAAATCGCCTAATTTTGGCACTTATTATGTTAAACAAACGTGAATTTTTATTTTAGTTTAAATATGTTTGACTTTTGTTTATTTTTTACTTAAAAACGAGCCAGACACGCAAGACTTTTCAGTGAAATATTACCTATGATGAAATGGTCAAAAAAAAATCTAATTCAAAAAAGAAGTGACGGTTTATAATTAAACTCTCCTCGTACATTAAATTTTAATCATTGTTTGCCTAAAAAAGCCAAGTTGCTGAGGTACCAGAAATATATATTTAAAATTTTTCCTTGAAAACGATCCAAGTCTTATAAACATTTCAAAAATCACTTTATGTCGCAACAAACTGTTTGAGAATAACTCAAATTGAGTTAATTTAGCTTTGGTATCGTTTGAAAAGATGGTTCTTAAAAATTTTTCTCCTAAAAATATGCCCAGTCATTCGAGAACACCTATTACACATTACACATTTAAATACGCAAAATTTTACCGTTTTCTCGTTTAAAAAATTCAAATGGTTTAAAATTGCCTAATGTTCTTATATTGACACTATTTTTGCAACGATCTAAGAAGCTCAATTTTTATTATAAAAAATGTAAAAAAATCTAAAAAAATAAATGCATAGTGAAAAATATGCTTAAAGTATTTACCTGCAAACGCTGACTTTTGTATTATCATTAGTTTTTAAGATATAAGATATATTTAAAAATATTAGTCTTGAATCTTATCTATCGCACATTTGCCATATCTTGATCTGGCAAAAGCTGATTTATGATCTTTTCTGTTTTCTTTTCTTTTCATTTCATTTCTTTTATTTCTAAAAGTGGTACTTAAATTCCTACCTTTATGCAAATTTAATTGGTGCAGTCAGTAGGATTCACATAAGCATTTATTGCTTCTTTTTTTGGAAAATTCCAAAGTTTTATAAAATTTAATCGACAACTTAAAAACTTTGAAATTATTAAATTAAATTCCAAAGAAATAATAATCAAACAGCGTTTTTACTACAGTATTTTATGGAGTCGATAGATTTAATCAAATAAGTAGCTAAAGTAAAAATATATTTTACAAATAATACTTTAATCGAACGATCAACTCCTGAGTTTGTAATTTTATAAAAATACACTTTGCATAGTTATTGTGATAGTATTTCTTATGTTACAGTACTGTATTGTGATGTGCTTTAAAACCTACAATTGTTAGTTTCTTTTTCTATTTTTTCTTTTCTACTAAATTTTTGTTTCACTTCAACTGTGAAGCTTGCAGTAATAATTATTGCTATCAATGAACTACTCTTTGCAGCATTGAAAGGAAAACAACACGTTAATGAAGCCTCGAAGCTAAAGACAATGAACTCTAAGAGAAATCGAAATTAGATTATTTTTTCAATACATAATTGTTTTTTTTTTGCTGTTGTGTAGCCGAGTATATTATTTGATTTAATTTCCTGTATTTTGGCAATCATTTCGTGCAGCTTCTTTTGCACTATTCTACCATGTTTAGTTCTCCAGTACCCATTTTAATGCCCGTAATTATTAAAATACACCTAGCTCCTGGCAAAAAATCGGTGAAATCTTGCCAAGTCCCAAAGCTAATTCGGCATGAATTAGAACGGATTGAATAATTTAAAAGAAAATTAAGTTCCTGATTTTATCCTTCATCTTTCGGCAAATTGGATGATTGTACCACAATTAAGCCAAACTTACTTACTGATAATATAGAAATAATTGACCCAACGAAACTGTGTTTCTTCTTAATTACATAATTTCAAATTTCGAATTCATCAGCAAATGCAGTTAACCTTCAATTAAGCGCGCGAATAATGTCAATACTCGCAATAATTAACGCTGATAATTTAAATAATATCCGCTGCGCCTAACTGCTTCATAAACAACCAACATCTAGTCCTTGGTGCTGTGTGGTCTTCTCCACACACGTTAACACCACGTGGAAATTGCTAAACTTTGCGTTAAAGCCATGAAGGTTGTAAAATTTGGAGTCAAACCTTTCGTTGTTGTGCAACACGCTGTATCCGTTTGCAAATCTACAACAACGAACGAGTAAAACACCTGGCGTCAACCTCCTTTACTCAGCTCTTGTCGGCGTAATGATAATGTTTCTACATTCTCTATTGAATGTGTGGAGCTAGTAATAGCAACTCAACCTCGCCCTGAGCCAGTGCACGATTATTTACCCAAGCTGATTTAGAAAAAAAACCGATCAGTTGTCCTTTTCATCGAGTAGGTGTTTGAGATGTTATTGTTCTTTCACGGTCCTCAATATTGAAAGTTGGAATTAAATATTTTCGAGAGGCGAGGGTGGGGTTTGTGCCATAATCTGCATGACTTTGTTCTAATACAGTTATGTAACGAACTGTACTCATTGAAAGAATCTGATTGAAAATCCCAGCATTATTTGGTATTTGTACTTTCACTTGTAAAAAAGAATGGAATGTTTATTATAATAAAACTGACAGTTTATTGTTAATTAATATCAGTGAATTAATTACGGTATTTTATTCTTGTTAATAAGGTTGAACAGCTAAACGATCAGGAAGACAATCGACACGCACAAAAATTACTGATTTTTCAAATTCTTAACACGCAAAGAATTGTTGAAGGTTTATACCATTATTTTATTAAAAAATCAGGTATGACCTAATTAGCATTTTGTCCACTTGATTATCAAACCCAAATAAAAATTTGAAAAATCATGCTAGAAATTTAAGTGAAAGCTAGTGTTTCTACAATTTTGCAAAAAAGTCAAGTCTGACTTTAGACGCATTTAAAATTTTTAAATTTTTATTAAGGAGTATTTTTAACATTTTTGTAAAATCTACATATAGTGTAAAAAAGTATACACAATAAAAAAAAAGAATAATTTCTTGATAGTATGAACCACCAAATCGCCTAGGAATGCTTGCATTAGCTTAAATATGGCACAAAATATGTGTCGTTTAAATATTAATTTTCAAAGATTTTCTACCTTAAAAAGGTAGTTTAGATAATCGGCTTATATTATTATTGTTATTATTATTATGAGAAGTCGCCCTTTGACCAATCTTTACTAAAAAAACATACCAATAATTTGTTGTTTTTTTCTTTAAATAAGTGGTTGAGAGAATTCCAAATTGTGTTATTTTATCAACTATTTTGCTTAAACATATCTCATTTCAATTTGTTATCAAGTTAACACATACCTATCTTGTGTTTAAATAAGTTAGTTTTAGCAAATCTTCTTTTAAAACTAAACCAATTATATGGAGATAAATAAATTATTTTAGCATTTTTTCTCATTTAACTAAGTTGGTTTTTAGAAATTCCTCGCTTAGAAGGCACGCATTTATTTTTTTTAAACAAGTCAATTTCTCTAGAAATAGTTGGCTCGTCTTTTTGTGACACATGTTACCTTTAACAATGTTAGTTTTTAGAAACTGGCCTTATTTTGGCACGTGTGTACATTAAATAACTTATTAATTTTTAACCTACAAAGAGCCAAGTTGTTTGGAAATCGTGAGATTGTCGTATTGTAACATAGTTTCGTTTAAATAAAATAATTTCTGTAGATTTCTTGCTTTTAGAAACAACCTAAATGACTAGAAACTCAAAAAATGTTATTTTGGCACTTGTATCGTTTCATTACCTTAATTTTTAGACCTTTCTAAGAAACAACTCAGAATTTTTGTGGATTCCAAGAAATCGTGCTTAGTTTAAGATATATGATTTTTTATTATTTCCCGCTTAGAAAGTGCCAAATTATTTACAAAGAGTAAGATTATCTTATTGGAGCACTTGATTCGTTAGAAAATCTAAAATATCGCCTAATTTTGCATTTGATTAGTCTAAATAGTTTATTTTTTAACTAGTTCCCACTTAAAAAGATCTATGCTGCCTGGAAATAGTTATAACTTCTTATTGTGGTAATTTTTCCTTCAATTTGTTTGATTTTTAGAGATTTTATGTTTAGAAACTATCTAATACATTTGGCAATCTAATAAATGGTTTAATTTTAGTTTAAACTTTGATTTATTCTGGCATGTATTTAGTTTAAATAACTTATGTTTTAACTAATTCTCGCCAATAAAATCCAAGTTGTGTGTAAACTGTGAAATCATCCTATTGTAGCAGTTGTTATATTTAAATCAAATATATAATTTTTGGAGATTTCTTGCTTAGAAACTTGTCAGGTATTTAGTTTAATTATTATTTAATAACTTAATTATATATAACAGTTATAAAATTATTTAATTTTTTATTGTATGTTGTCTAAAATTGAGCCAAAGCGACAAAAATATCATAGTTTATGTTATTTTGGCACTTATTTTGTTTAATTACGTTTACTTTTGCTTCTCCGCCTTTAAAAACAGACCAAATAGTAAAGAAAAGTTAAAATTACCACATTTAGGTTTTCGTTTTTTTAATACAAGTCGATTCCTAGCAATTTTTCGCCAAACAATCGACTGGAATTACTTCAAATCACTTTATATCCCAAAAATGGCTTCATTTGGACAAGTACTTATTTAGTTTGAGTTGATTTTTAAGAATTTCTTGCTTAAGAATGAATCAAATTGCCTTATTTTGGAACTTTTTTCGTATAAACAAACAAGTCATCTAAGAATAACAAAGTTGCGTTATTTTGGCCTGAAGTTGTTTAAAATAAATAAAGATTTAACAAGTCACTTAAAATGGGTTATGTTGCCTTAGGACATCTCAATAAGTTTATTTTTAAAAACATTTTACTTAAACACGAGCCAATCATCAGAGAATACCTTAAAACGCGTTAAATTATTTTTCTGTGACGTTGATTTATTTTAACCTTTCCTCTTTCACAAATACTTTAACAAAAATGCAAGTTCCGTAAAACTAAGTCTTGTTAGTATTCAGTTTATATTAACAAAAACAAAACAAACGATACACCAAACTTTTATTTTAAATACAACGCGTTTCAATCATAAAGTGGTCATCCTCAGGTGAGAATACTGAGAATATAAACTAGGTTAATTCTTACTTACCACCTGAGGATGACTAATTTGTGGTTGTATTTAAAATGGACGTTAAGGACCGGGTTATAACAGCGTCATTAATTTAATTCGCATTTAAATAAGTGATTAACTGATCACGTGACCAAATTCAACAAATGTGATTAGCCCATTCGCGTTGTTAACTTTTAACAACGAATTAAACTTTAACAAAGCTTTCTATAAACCGGCCCTAAGTGTATTGAATTTTTAAACAGTGTTTTTGTTAGTTCTTACCACGCCAAGAATATTCAACAAGTAGTTTAGTTTAAATAATTTCATAGCAAACATAGCAGATCGTAAATTCCGGTACTTTTTTCGTTAAAATAAATTGATATTTTAAATATCATGATTGTAAAAATCTATAAATTCAGTAGCTAAACTATTTTGCCATAAAATTTTATTTTTTTTGTTTTTGATTTTTGAGTTTAAAACACTTTATGTAAGGAAAACACGTTTTCTCCCAGACTTGTATATATTTTTATTTTTGGAAAACTAGTTTTGGGTAATTACCCTTCATCAGTTAAAAATTATTAAAAAGTTATTATTGTTGACAACTGACAGTAGTCGGTCACATAAAATAAAATTTTATAATCATATTTGTTTGAAAAAATTAAATCGTCATAAAAAATCTTATTAATTAACTTATTAGTGAATGAGTGTTTTCCCTAGTTGTTTTTTTTCACGAGTAAATAAATGATTTACTAACTTATTTAAAAATCGAATTTTGATTTTTGAACTTTGAGTAATTTATTTAATTATTATCGATTCCAAATCATAAGAGGTAGGAATTCTAAGTATTAATTTTTTTTATATAAGTTTACAAAAAAACTACCTACTACTTAACTGTTGTTATATGAAAAAAACCTAACGGCACTGCTTTAGACTAAGAACACTTAACTTCACAATCTTGAGCAAACTCTATAATTTATGATTTACAGTAAGTACAATAATTGGACTTAATGTAAAACAAATTATAAAACAATTATTGCATTTTAAGTAAAACACCAATAATAAACTATCACAGTATGTGCCTAATCACCTTGTAATTTTATGAATCAGGTAATGTACATTCTGAGATTGTGATTTATTTTCATTGCGACAACCTTCCGTTTATAAATACAATAATACAAAAAAATTTGGTAGTGTTAGATATCGTTAAGCACTTATGATTTCAGACCAAAGCTTCTAACTCAATCGGTTTAAAAGGCAAAATATGAAGAAGGAAACTAACCACACTGAACTGATTAAAATTGTAAGATAGTTACTACAATAGTTTCGAAATTAGCATGCCATACAAAGATGTTTTTTACAAAGTGTAGAAAGCACTGTCGCGAGGGTGTGCCACAGTATTTGAACTTTGACTCGTATTTGCAAGCACGTTGAAAATCACTCAGCACCTGCCTTGACCTATGGTCGCCCTCTCCAGAAAACGCAAGGAAATTGCTTGTCCTTGGCTTTCAAAAAGCACTTTTGCTAAACGGGTTAATTTAGTAATTATTGTAATGAACGGTTGTTTTTGTTTATTTTTGCATTCGTCGACGACTTTCGCGGGGTTTCTAGATGCCGAGATTACGCTTCTAACCCGTTATTAGTATTGTGAAGCAAAGCAATGATTTATTGAAGCTTCAAGTACACCAACTGTCAACGGACGTACAACATCTTCCGATGATAACACTCGTCAACTTTCTCTGCCATTAGGGATCATCTTGTGGACCGTTTGATTTGACCAAAAGACGTACTTTCACATTGTGATCTTGTTATTGCACTACTTTTTCCCCATGTATTAAAATTTTATGCACAAAAGGAAGTTTGTCCAAGCAAGACAATGCGGTTTTATTAAATCAGTGGGTAAAAGTTTTGGCGAAAGAAACATGCAAGTAGTTTTTCATTAGCACATGTTTCGGCAAAAATTGACTTTCTCCATCCAAATTGTATCAATAACTGACAAGGAACTCATTTTAATCCACTTTTATGGTGATGAGGCAGTAAGGAACACATTTGGAATGAGGAAGTAACTGCAGTTTTCCTCATCCAACTGACAGATTTTTGTTTAAATGGACCGGAAGCTACTCTGAGCCAGATTTTCAACACAACCAGTTGTCGGACACGAAATGTGCATACCATGCACCGGGTTATGCAAGATTTTCTCATTTCCTACAAACACATTCATTTTCCACAAGTCGAATAACTTTCCATTTTGTTTGGTTGTGTACGTATTATAGATGCATCTGATTTTGAAACTGTGTGTGGAATACTTCACAACTTTATTCAGAGTGTGACAGTCAAAAAGCGCAACGATTTTATTACAAGGTCGATTTTATTCGATTCAAACGCGTGCTCATCCGAAAGCTCGATCGGTTTTCAATCTTGCAACCTCAATTTTTTTTGCAGTCATACCAAGTGCGTGTAATTCGAGAATATGTACTTCCGTAACTAAATGTAGGTAAATAGGACCCGAAACAGAAAGTTCTGCTATTGATTTTATAGTAATTTGAGATCCAAACTGGTTATTGACAGTTTAAATATTGGATAAAACACCAAAAACACCAACGATGAGATAGCTTATAAATAATTACGCAATTTTACTGCAAATACAATAAATCAAGAAAAGAAAGCTTTTACTTGGCTGCTACAAGTAAAAAATTCTATAAAAAAGAAATATAAATATCAAATCAGGAATCAGGAAAACTTTAATGTAGATGATGTTAATTACTTTTTGTCAATATTTGGAGCTTGGTATAAAAGTGGTTTGGCACCTTAGAAGTTTTTAAATTTTTAAAGTTGCCTTTTGTACATATTTAGTATTTTGGCAATAAAGTTCTTATTATTATTCGGTGTTCCACAATGCTCAATTTTGGGACCACTTCTATTTTTAACATACAGCGCAGATATGTTATAGAATATGAAAATTATGTAAATATACAAACATTTGCAGATGATAGGCAGCTATTTTATCATTTTGATCGTAAAAGTGAGCAAATCAAGTCATCAATTAATTAATTTGTATATTTTCTCAAGAAGCACAAAAATAAGCTCAAAAATTAATCTGAAAATTGGTAATAAAAATGGGTGTTTTTAACAAAGTAAAAAATTTTTGAATCATAATGGATTCGAGATTTAGTGAATATGTCAACTTGAGTTAAATTGTTTGAAACTTCTTTGAACTTTGATCTTATTATTTTTTATTGATGTCTAGATTATTGATCTAAATATCATCAATTAAAAAAAAACATAAAATTGGTGTTCTCATTTTAT
The DNA here is from genome assembly GCF_031307605.1 of Tribolium castaneum. Lineage (NCBI taxonomy): Eukaryota > Metazoa > Arthropoda > Insecta > Coleoptera > Tenebrionidae > Tribolium > Tribolium castaneum. The sequence goes on along the minus strand of NC_087395.1, from coordinate 4,951,834 downwards.
TAATAGAGACCGGATTTTTGTGAGATTAACAACTTTATTTACTTGTCAAAAAATCTAAAAAACAGAAATTAGGTAGTAATCTAAGTCCTGGTAGTTTACCTTAATTTACCTAAAATCTGGTAATTTTTTATTAGTTCCAACAGCATAAAAAATAAAAACAAAATTTTTATTGTAATAAGTTCCGTTACAAAAACAAATAAAACGTAATAAGTTTTGTAAAACACTTAAAAATTTTCTATTGCACAAAAAACCTAAAAAGAATCGTTGTTCTAAATTTGCTGATGTAATATTACTTCGTTTTTCTGTAAGAATTCATGCTAATCTCTACATAACCAATATTTTTTTCATCAATTAACATTTTTTTGCAATAGATTTTTCTATCTAAATTTTTTTTGTGCTCTTAGTTTGTCACTAATTTTGCCAAAAATTCTAGAACAATTTTTATAAAAGATTGCAGTTTTTTTCACGAATTCAATAGCTTCAACAAGTGACAGGCTTACTATTTATGCCATTTACTACGATTTCAAAGTGAGAGAGTAAGTTATTTTTCAAAGTGGTTCAAATAAAATAAATATAATAATGATGTGTCTTTTAAAATTGAAACACAGTGCAGCCTTAAAAATAATTTAATATACAGTGTGGTCCGGAACAGCTCCCATCTTCTATAGTTTAATTAGTATTAAATTTGGATTTGATATTTGAACTGATATTTTGTAGATGTTATGCCAAATTTTTGGAAAACATTTTTTGATTATACAGTGTCTCAAAGAAGTATGACGTTATAATAATATTTTTTTAATAACATGTTATTATTTTTTTGTTCTCGTACCCCATTAAAAGGATACCTTTTAGTTCCTTACATATCCCTAAAAAAATGTTCAAATTTTACATCTCTAGTTTTAAAAATCATTAAAAAGCATATACTGTGCTTTCTTAATACCATTATTAGTAGGCGCATGTTGAACAACGTCTAAAAGACTTAATGATGAATTTTAATTAATCTGAATTACTACAGAGTGTACAAAATAAAAAGCTTCAAAATTTAATAGGATTGCAAGTAATTTGTAAACACCCTGTAGTAATTCACAGCAATAAGATTAATTAATAAGTACGGCTTTCTCAATACGCACCTAGTCATAACGTTGTTAAAAGAGCACTGTTTGTATTTTTTTTATTAATTTTTAAAACTAAAGGGGATAATTTTTTTTCGATTTATTTATTTTAACAATAATCCCTGAACCGATTTTAATTTTTGTATGAAGTCAACTGAGCTATAAAATACGGTAGCTGAGATATACCAGCCTGTATAGCTAGTATTTCCAACCGAAAATAGAAAAATGAAAAATTTAAAAATTGACATTTTAAGTAACTTTCAATTTATGAAAAAAAGCTGAGATACAAAAAAACTAAAAAATAGTGTAATTGAAATTCTAAAGAACCAAGTGACTAAAAAACGGAGAAACTAAAAAATGAAAGACAAAAAACTATAAAACTGCAAAGTTAAAACATTAAGAAAAAGGGAAACTGAAATTACAGAGTAATGAAATGACGAAAAACTGAAAAATTTAGGAAATAAACAGAAACACTACAAATCGGAAATACTGAGAAACTTTAAACTGTATGATTGAAACACTATGAGACTGAAAGGCTGAATGTTTGAGAAAAAAAATTCTAGATGTAAAATTAAAAATCCATTAAACCGAAAAACCAGATTTATTGATTTTAAAAGTAAATTCTCGTAAAAAAATTGAAAAATATTCTATTTTAAGTTAAGAACATAAAACATAACTTTATGATGTTTAAAACCTATTAGGATACAACGGGTCAAGTTTGGAAAAATAAAACTTGTGTCACATATTTACATTTTTAACAAAACAGATTTATTTACAGTTTCTAGTTTAAAGTAGAGCCCTAAAAATTGTCCTTAAAAAAGGATTTATTTGTTTAAAAAACTTTCGGTGAACAATTTTCGTTATAAAATAAAAACATATTTTTCTAACATTTTTTTAGCTTTTTGTATTTTTTTGTTGTTTAAGTCTCTGTTTTTTATGTAGTTTTTTCGAGTTTTCTCTGTTTTTTGTTGAGTGGGTTATTGTTTTACAGGGTGGTGTAAAAAGAAAAAGGTTTGGTACAAATAATAAATAAAAAAATACATTAATTATTGCGTAAACTATCGCACGGTTGTTGATAAAAACGACCATTAAAAAAATAATTATAATTTAAAAAAATGTTTATCAGTTGTGACTTGTGAAGTATGGCTAATTAGGTACGTGCCTATCAGTTCATAATTGAAATGATTGCTTTTCGCTCGCAATTATGTTATCCCCGTAGATTGCAATATTTTTTCAATTTTTGAATAACAAACGATTCACTTTCGTTGCTTTACCGTGGACGAGATCACCGGAACGAGGTTACCGTTGTTATACAATCCTAAATGTCGTCGGCTCTTTGCACCTACTTCTCAAAAGCACCAAGAGATTACCACTGAAATTCCTCCGTTTTATGTAAGTCAAACTGGATCGAATTGATTTTTACTAATTAGTTTTACGATTTGGAAATTATTTTGACATGCTGCTAATTAAAGACTTTAATTGATTTGTACTCTTTTTGCCCAATACAAAGCTTGTTGAACTTGACATCGGTTTATTTTTGGGACAATTAGCAAACCCTGTTAAATATTCAAAGAGTCGATTGTGATCGGCCCCGGGCCGATTACTTTCAAATTTCCCTCGTGGTTGTTTATTTATCTAAAAGCCTAGCCTAGACTTTTTGCCGAGAGAAATTGTGAAGGATCCGATTAAAGAAAATAACATTTGGCTGCTTGTTATTAGTCAGCCTGGAGGAATTTCGGTAATTTTTCTAGTTCTTGGATGCAATGGAAAGTATCGCTCTTAAAAATTTTCATCTCTTTCAATATTGTAAGTAGTACTTAAAAAGAAATCTTGCGATATTACTTACATGCAAATACGCTAACACCATAAGAAGGCTGAATATTTTCGCGTTGTAAAACCAAACAGAATTGGTCAAAATTAAACAAAAAATTAACCAATAGTACATAGTTGTTTTAGGCTTTTGAGTTATTAATTTTTTCTAAACCAAATACATACACGGTGACTCAATTTAAAGCATATGACACCTTATCTTTTATTTTTGTGCTCTTGAAATCTTATCTCTTAAGACACTTTCAACATTTACTATTCTTAACATTATTTTATTGTTAAAATTTTTTTAATATCTGAATTTTAGAGTATAAACACTATTTTAAAACACACTTCCCATAGCAACGTGTTTTAAATTAAAATGTTTCAACAAAAAAATTTAATACACAAGCCCACAAACTTGAAGCTTGTGTTTTCACTCTCGTATTATTAATAACATTTTTCTCATATTAAATAATTAAAAAAGTAATAAATAAATGATTTCTGTGAAGACTAAAGAACTGTTAGTAAAATTTTGTTAGCATTTTTGGGAATAACTAACTAAGTTGCTCTAAAAACAGACGATTTTTTTGAATCACACTTATAGCACACTTTGTATTTTATTGAGTGTTGGACAAATTTAATTAATCTTTTGTTTTTAAAAATGGATTATTTTTGAAATGAACTTACCAAACTTGTGCAAAATTTTCAACAAATTGTGTGTTATAGTCTGTAGGAGAAATTTAGTAATAATAATTATTCTTGTTCTGCATTTTTATGTTTTTTGAACAAACCAAGAAACATTCGATTTTTAAAAAATTCTGTTTTAAAAACTCAAAAAAACGAAGATGTTTTTTTGAAAAAAATTTTTAAGCTGTTATACAATAATGCAGAATAAAATAAAGCTAGTGAAAATTTTTTATATCAACTTTTTTAGATTTTGGGTTCCAAAGTTACATTTTTGGCGTCAAAAAAACACATGTATTGTAAAATAAAACTTATTAAAATTTCAAATTCAGAATAATTTTACCAACTTTATTTCACCACATTACGAGCTTAGTCCTGAATTAGAAAATTTTGTTTTAAATAATGATTTTTAAACAAATCAGAAGGACTTGGATCTACTTCCATTTTTTAATCTAAAGACAGAAACTACGTTACAACCACAATCTCCTGCTTTTAGAATTAAAAAAAAATCTTAATTTTATGTTTTATTTATTGTGTGCAGCTAACTTAATGAATTTTTTTCTTATTTTTAAAACGTATATAATAAAAATTTACTTATTTAAAGATATTATTTTTTGTTAGACACCAATTACTAAGAAAAAAGTCATCTTAGAAATTAGAATTAGAAATTAGAAAACTAGTATTGCGTTCTAAATTTTAATTTCTATTAAGTAAATAATTGAAAAAAATCTTTGATTCTAGTTTAGTTTTTTTGCCTATATAACGACTAACAAGCCCATAGCTCTTACTTTTTAAAAAAAGTACTGAGAGGAAGCAATTTGATTCTGTTGTACACAGAGCAGAGTTCGGAGAAACTTAATTAAAAATTTTCTTATCAAGTTATTTCAAAAAAGGGATATTTGAATTTTTTAATACATATCTACTTGTTTTACCAGTAATTTATTATTTTTTCACTAAATATATTTCACATTCAGTATTGTTCTAAATTTTCATCCTGTTTGAAATAAAAAAAAATTTGAAGTTAAATTAATTTTTCTAATGACAGAAACTACGGTACAATCGTGAGGAGTGTATAGCTTCTGTTATCAAAAATCAGAAGAATGAAAAACTACTTCTAAGAGGTCGAAAAAAGCAGAGTTCAAAAAAACTTAATGAAAAAATTTTAAAAATTTTGGGCCCCTTATAATCTAAATTTTCGATATCAAGCGATAGATTTTTGCCAAATGTTAGCTTTAAAATACATTAGGTACTGTGACATAATAGACTTGCTTACCAAATTTGTATGTAAATATTTGAATTTTAAACCCAAAATTTCATTACACTGCGACAAAAAAATTCCTAGTTCCCGTATTCAGGAAAATATTTTGAGGAAGGAATATGATTTAGTTGTAGGTAAAATAAAGCAAAATTCGAAGGAACTTAATGAAAAATTGACTTATCACGGAAAAGATACGAGTTCGTATATATCCGAATTTTTATCTACTCATTTAAATTTTTTATTTTTAGTAATTTTTAATTTGAATTTTTTTTTCATTTTGAATCCCTTAAGTTGCATTTTGGACAATAAAAATTTTGGTCTTTAAATTGAACTAACCTCTTGTATTGTGCAATAATAATAATAATAAAATTTTTAAATGTTAAACTAAATTTGCATCTCGTTTGAAAAAATAACAAATTATTGGAGTCAAATTTATTTTTTTTAATAATTGCGTTACAACCGTAAGGAATCTATAACTCCTATGTTAGAAGCTCTGAAAAAGTAAAAAGGGTCCTAAGAAATAGAAAACTAAAGCTGAATTTAAATGAACTTAAGGAAAAATTTTCTTAGATAAAAAGGTACCTACAGAATTTTGAGTCCTTATTAATTTCAGCTTCTAAAATTAATTCTTGTGCAAGTACTTGAGATTTAATTTCAGCACATTATGAGCTGTGGCCTGTATTTGAAATTTAATAATTAATATTGTTGCATAAAAGCAATTAATTCTAAATCGAGCAGCAGGTGGTAATAGCAACATTTTGCTCGTTTGAACGTCTGTGCAAAGAAAAGTAGTAAAGATGTGATATAACGGGACACAAAAAGCACAAAAGGGCCGACACTGTATCACTGTGTCACTATCACACTTTGTGTTATCCTTTGGCAGCACACTCACCTTTCTTCTTGGCGCCTGGTGCTCGCACTCCATGGCAGAGGTCAAAGAAGAGGAAGAGTGCCGCGGTCGCGATCAGAAGGTACCGTTGTGTTCCGTCCATGTTACAAGCAAACACTACTAACCAAACAGCAATCCGTCCGTTCTCGCACAATCACTCTTTCGCACTGCCCTATTTTTACCACAGCGCGTTTACCACAACCGCAAGCGTTCACCGGACTTTATAAAACCTTGTGCTCCACCACTTGGTTTTAAAGAGAGTGCCTACGGTGATGTGGCGGGGGTTTCAGGCGACCGTCTCTAGACTCCGACAGCGTCAAGGTCGCGTCCGGTTGCCCGGAATCCGGATATTGGCGGACGTTTCCTCCGGGTGGACACGGAATTGCACCGAAAACGGAGACGCTTTGCGCTTGAATTTTTTTTGAAAGCTCTTCTCAGCGAAATAGTGAATTAAGTAGCTTTTCAAACGCAAGATTAAATTAATTTTTGAAAATAATAACAATTTTTAGATTTTTTTGTACCCAACGGTTTGATTCGTCTTCAATTTTTCAGGTTGTACTAGCGATTTGAAGAAGTTTATTATTGACTTTTGAAGTAAAAAACAATAAATATTTTTTTACAAAATTTCCAAACACTAACCTTCTGCATCGCAAATTTCTGAGCTTTTCTGACGAAAGTGGCTTAGTTTTATGTAAAAAAAATAATACCGACTTAAAACCGTTTAAATGTCTTTGGACCATTTTATCATAGTTAATGGGCACTATGGTACACTGTGGTACCACTTACTATGTTTTACACTATAGTACCCTGACACCATGGTACAGTACAGATGGTCCAACTCCTATTTTTTTTTAAGAAATGTTTTCGACAATATGTTAATTTACCTGTACTCAATAGAACTGGTGTTATGTATTTACTTTAATTAGACAAAAAATATAGTCTTTCTCATGTCAAAAACAATTTTTTGTTCCTTTATAAATGTAGGTCATCTTTCTCGAAATTACACTCTGTGGTTATTATTCTGGTGTATTTATATACAATTTGGACAAATTTGTGAAAAATTAGTGCTATGATAACATAAAATAATTAACTCTAAGGCTGATACTAAAGTCTAAAAAAACTTAGGAAGTCAAGTTTTTTAAATTTTGAGTATACAGGTTGTTTCACATAATTTTACGCGTCCTTCGCTTAATGTACGCATCCAAGTATACAAAAATCACAAAACACTAGATACGAAAAAAATGCTTTAATTATTTAATTTTTTTTAAACCGATGATAGTAATTACTAAACTAATTACTGTTTTGTTAATAATCATGTTTATGAGAAATAATTTTTTTATATTCTATCAAGAGACGGAATGCATATAATTCCAATCTACCTAATTCAATCGCTAACTAACGTATATAATAAAAATTTACTCATTTCAAAATATTATCATTTTGTTAGACACAAATTAATAAAAAAAAAGTCATCTTTTTTACATTTTGGGTACCATAACTTCAATTTTAGATGTCAAAAGATACATTTTTTTTTACAAATTTTAGCTTTTAAAATGGGTTAGGGTGGAATAAACATACCAATCTGATGTAAGTTTTAAAATTTTAAACTCAGAATAATTATAATTGTATTCCACCTCAGAATAAGCCGTAACTGTAATTAGAAATTAGAAAACTATTATTGTGTCCTAAATTTTAAACTCTTTTACGTAAATAATTAAAAAAATATTTGATTCTAGTTTAGTTTTTTCCCTATATAACAGCCAACAAGCCCATAGCTTCTCCTGCTTTTCAAAAAAAAAGTACTGAGAGGAAGCAATTTGATTTTGTTGTAACAGAGCAGAATTCGCAGAAACTAAATTGAAAATTTTCTTATCAAGTTATCTCAAAAAGGGATATTCGAATTTTTCAGTACATATCTACTTATTTTACTTTAATTAATTTAATTTTTTTGATGTTAGTTAAATATCTTTTATGCAGTCAGAAGAGAGAATTAACTGTTAACGTAAAATTTAGGGAGAATTTAAAACAATATAGAGTGAGCAAAACGTTTTTTTTATGATTATACCGTACGTTACAATCTCTTTCTCTTCTCAACGTGTTAGTCTAGCCAATCCAAATTCGAGCAAGAAGCTTATAATGTAACGAAGTTTATAACGTTTGTGATGCACAAACTCTATAATGTTAAAGATAAGATGTTTTGTCTAAATTTTTAAGTTATTCGACTTGAAATAAACTTCTTTAATTTTTATCTTCTTGAATGCAGTGAGTTAAAAAATATTTTCAAAGTTTGAGCTTTCTTCTTTAAATTGGTGAAAGTCCTCTTTTTTAGGACTTCTAGTATAAAAGAATGTTTTTGTCAAAAATGTAAAATTATATCAAAGACCAAGCAAAATCGACCAATAGTATTTTAGCTTAAAATCGTCACTGTTAAAAGCTACATCCTAAAATGCAAAAAATATAAGGCGTTGCATTTAAAAAAGTGTAATGATAGTTAGGGTAATTCCGGTAGAGATGGCCCAGCGGCCATCTAGTGTAATAATGGTTGTAGAATTATTTTGTAACAATGAAATTACGCTCCTGGTAATAGCTTCATCACATCATCAGCAAAAGCGATATGAAGATGCGGTGTAAAAAGCAACCAGAGAGTAAGCTATACCTAATATAAATTTTCACACATGTTTAAAATTTACTATCGTTAATTAGACCAAGCTTTCAAAAAAAAAACAAACTGAATTCTTCAGAGAAGAAAAATATAAGATTTTAAAAGCAAAAATAAAATGTGAATGATGTAACAAATAAAACGAAATGTAAGACAACTTATCTAAAAAAATAGATGGATAATTAATTCATATTCAGAAAAATCTTTAATCAGTTTTGAGACACAAGATTTTAGTAATAGTTGAACATGATGGTAAAAGTGGGCTGTACGAGCTGTGAAGAAAAATATAATCAAACCTCAAAGTGGAACGATTGGATTAAAAATCTTAACTGTAAGAGGTGTTCTATGAGAGATTGTTTTAAATGTCTGAACTATTGTGACAAATCTTGGTGCTATATTGTCATCTCCTCAATTTTTGTAAATTTTTATTTCAAAAACCTTAATATATCTCTTTTCATAAGACTTTAAATATTGATAGCTTAATTTTCCCAGGTTTTATTGGGATAATTTTGCCAGAAACACAACAAATGTTGTTTGGGGTTAATCTACATTCACTTGACGATATTTTAAAGCAAATAAAATGTTTAACAATTAATTTATCACAGAAATAACGAACGCCGAACTATATATACCTGAAACAAATTTTCAAAATCTTTGGTGAACATATTAAAAAACTTAGACGTGATAGACAAATGTGACATTATATTTTAGTGATCACCGAGCAAAAAGAAAACAAAATCAGTATAAATAATTATCTCTTGGTAAAAGTAACAGAAGATGATTTTTTTAGAAACTAGTGTAATAATGGTTGTAGAAAAAAGCTTTTTGTAATACCTTTTCTTTACATTTATGTAAATGACAAAGCTTATACCAACTTAAATATTTTTAACCAATCACCCTAAACTTCAATTTACTATTCAAATAGAAAATAACAACTAAATTCCATTTTTAGACATTCTAATTATTAGAAATAGTGTTGATAGCTTAACAACAAATTGTTACCAAAAACCAACACGAAGCAATAGAATCTTAAATTATTATAAATCACAACATAAAAAAATATTATTCTCAACTTATTAGTTAGCTGTCTACCTTAGTGATAAAAACAAAAATATAGAAAAAGATAATTTTAAGACAAAATAATTACTCCAATAATTTCATTAAAAAAAAGAACGGTTTTCACCAAAAACAGCAGTAAAAAAGACATTAGATTAAATTATGTTAAATATGCAAAATTTCATTATGTTCAACAACTCTCACAAATCAGTAATTTGGCCTTCTATAACACAAACAAAGTATTCAATTTTTATAGTAAAATTTATGATAAAGCATAAGATTCACAATCGAACGTTGTCCATAACATACCATGTAACAAACTGCCAATTATCTTATGTAGGACAAACTTCACAAGTACCTTCTTTAGCTACTTCATCATATAAAAAAAGTTCTAGCATTAAATTTGAAGTTTTTTATTGGGAGCCTTGACTTTCAAATTCAAATGACGAAATTTTACACACATTGTCATTCACTTCCGATGGGCGACAACAATTTTTTTTTACAAAATCTTTTATAGCCACCCGGTAGTAGCGTTAATCCTTCGTTAAAATGTCACAGTTATGACGTTTCACGAAAAAAATAATTATAGTCTGCTAATTATTTGGTTAATTTTGCCAATGAATTTTCTTTTTTAAATTAGCCAAATACTTTCTACGTAAAAATGCGGAAAGTATGTAAATCATTTAAAGCTATAAAAATAATAATTAGCATTATTTGGCAGTGCTCTAGTTATGTGGATATTTAAAAAAAATCAAATAAATTCAGAAAAAAATTCCACTCGTAGAAAGACTTGAAAATAATGTTCACATAACTTTAGAAATTTTGAAACTTAATTTGATTCCTCGATACCTTTATTTGCTATTAATTAATTTAAGTTTTCAACAATGATAAATTAGAAATACATTTATATTTGTTTTTTGGGCTATGAAGCTGTAAATATTTTTTTTGCAAAAATTCTTCTATAAATAATCGAAAAATGAGATGTATGCTTCTAACTTATGTTTTCTAGATTCTCAAGATTTTCTCTAATTTTAACATTAAAAAACATTTCCTTTGATTTTTCAAATTTTGAACACCAATTATTGTTAAATGGTTCAAATTCTGTTTGGATTTGAAGGTGAATATTATGATCTAATATTTTATTAAAAAATTCACAGTACACAAATGATCTTATTTTTAGTTTCATTTACCTGTTGTTGGCCCGTAGGACGATTAAGTTTGTTAACTTTAACTTTACATTATTGTTAAATGACCTCTACCAAGCTTAGATACAATCTTAATTCCTAAGACAAAAATGTTTTTTCGTTATGTTTTTTTGTAAAATTAAAATCTACAATAAACAGTTTTTCAAAACTTATGTCTACTTGTTTAATTTTAAGCGGTATTATGACTATTTGTTTAGCTTATGTGAATTTTCCATGTTTTGCTTAAAATAATGTAATTGTTTACAAAGAACAATGTTAATAAATATTTGGTTTCAAAAGTTTGTTTTTGTTTTTAATTAACCAATTATTCAGGTATTTAATATTAAACATGGGATTATAAGGCGACTTTTTGATTATGTATTTATTTATCATCAGTGTATTTTTTTATCACATGCATTATTGCTGTGACATCAATGGCACACCTTCTGTTGTTTATCTTAAAATAAAAAAATAATATATGAGTCCATATTTCACTTTTATTTTAATTGTACGTTTTTAATGTCAATTTTATTAAAAAAAAACAGTTTTTAGGTATCTATGAATATGATATTTAAAAAAGTTTTTATAAACATTTTCTATGCAGGCTTGTTTTAATTATTTAGTACTTTTTAACTGCCATTGAATTATAAGTGCATTTTTGCTGTATCCCCAAAACTAAAATCAGAATTGCTGATTCTTAAGAAAAATTGCATTAATTGAAAAAAATGATAATTATTCGGAATTTTATGATTTCTAGTGTCATTGTAAATCAGAGGAAGCCCCAAAATTTCGTTTATTTGAATTTTTAACTTATATTTAATTAATTATGTATTTTTAAAAATTAAAAAAATCGTCCAATTGAATCGAAATTAGTCATCTAACTAATAATTCTGATTCTGATTCCTCACCAAATTATTGCATTATTAGTTCTCTGATTGAAAATATTTTGGGTGGGACCAACTTCTATGACCCCCCTCGAATTCGCTAAACTGTTTTTTTACAATCACAGCTTTATACCTATTCTTTTGACCTTCTAAGAAATATCAATCACTGTACTGACGTTGGTTACTTTCGACTTTGATTTTGAAGATATCGTGACCACGGAAATTTTTGCAGAGACACTGTGACCCATGTTTGTGGAAAAACCATGGCTTTAGATACGTGTGCTGTCAAGTAGAAACAGTACTAAGATAGAACGACATTGACTAAACCACAATGAATAAAACAGAAGCAGATTCGTCTATTAATTTGTCTGAACTTTAGTTTTTACAACTAATTGTTAAGTGGTTTTTACTAAACTAATTTGTCAATGGATAGCGAGTGATTATTTGAGAAGTCAAAAAATGAAATATATTAGTTTGTTTGCAAATTAATTCACTAAATTAAAAAATTCAAATTACTGAATTTGGCCAAAAAACGAGTAAAATCTATAAAAATTAGTCTAAATTGGTGGTATTTTATTTGTTCTTGGCGGAAAAATCATGAAATCATGTGTTTAATTTATTTGGCTCGATTTAGCTCGTTTTTTTAAAAAAATTTAAAACAAAATTGGCCAGTGAAAAACGAAAATGGACCAAGTTAAGTCTGGGTATACACAATAATAGTTTTTTGAGTGTTTTAGTACATTTCCCAGTTAAAATTCTAAGTTATTTGCAAAATTTTGTTAATAGTAAGCCACTCAACAAATTAAGCCGAAAATGGTATTATTTTTAGCTTAAGTTTTAAGTTTGAGCTTTATTTGATCTGTTTTACTAGATTTAACTCGTTTTTCAGCAAAACTTTTTTAAAAATAGGCCGAGAAACTTTACAGTTTAGCCGAAAAAAAATTCTTAAGTTTAGTTTTTGTCGTGCTATGTAAGAATTATGTTTATTTTAATTTTATATTATTATTATTATTATTATTATTATTATTATTATTATTATTATTATTATTATTATTATTATTATTATTATTATTTTTATTATTAGAAAAATGTGTCAGCCAGTGAAAAATTATCTGTCAAAAAATTTTATGTAAATCTTTAACCAATATTTTAAAAATGTTCTTGAGAAAAAACAAACTTTGTTTATTAGATTATGTCAATCAGATTTCAAACAAGAACTTTTTATTACAACCATAAATTTTAGTCGAATGTAATGTTATTTATGCATTTTTAGTGCACGTTTTAATGCTAGAATCTCAATTTTATCCCGAAATTTTACTAAAAAAGCCAATTTAAACCCAGAATTATTTTATTTTTCCTTTTTGTTCGCCTTTTTTTTCAACCAGTACCGCAATTATTGTGAGTAATTTTATTAAAAACAGACCGAAAAGTGTCATCCAATTATTATTTTAACCTTTCTCGAGTCTTACTGAGCCAAAAGATAAAACAAAGTTTTTTTTCTAAAAATTTACGTAAAATTGGATATAAAAAATTACCTTAATAAATCGAAATTAAAATTATGTTATCCTTTTTAGGTCGAGACTGATTTATGTTGAAGCGAGTTGTCAAAATACACCTAAAAGTCACAAAATAAATGGAAATTGATGTTAGTTTCAACCCGATTTAGTGCTTCGTTCTTGATAGAAATTTCGTTAAAAATTTCGCTAAAACGGGTTGAAAAATAACCAGATTGCGTGTTTAAATATATAAGTTAAAAGATTTATTACTTAATTTGATGGAAACTGGAAAACATCATTTTTTAATTTCTGCGTTTTTAGCACGCTTTTTATTCAGAATCGTAACTATATCCCAAAATTTGTAAATAATAAGTCAAAAAGTTATCCAATAATTTAATTAGTTACAATTACTCTTCGAAACGGTATTTTAAGAAATGAGTATTTGTTGGAAGATGTTTCACAAAACGTGTGAAAAGTCAGTACAAAGTAATTTTTACTGATGTACTATCAAACACGAATAATCAGACACAAATTTTTTCAAAAATTTTTTGTAGATTTTTTATAGACAAAAATAAACATCTAAAGTCAATAATTCTTTTAACCTTGAAAATATTCTACAAAAGAATTTTGCAAAAAAATCGCTTTAGAATACAAATTAAACAGGACTAAACAATAGGAATGTAACGGAAGTCCAGAAAAGAATCTGGAAAATTATTAGCAAAAGGATCTAAAATCTAAAAATGCAGGAAATAATTAAAGAAAAAAATTGTTGAAAAAAATTTGTAGAAGAATTTAAGTAGTGTTTAGAAAAAAAATTGGGAAGAAACCATTGAGAACTGTTTATAGAAACGAATCCAAAAAAAAACAAAAAACTTTAAAAGAAGGATTAGGGATAAAAGCATAGAATAATATAGAGATATGAGTCTAGAAAAGAATGTTGAAGAGTCAGAAATTTGATAAAAAATAAAACTAAAATCTAGAAAAAAAATTTTGAACTAAATTATCTAAAAATGACCAACAAAAAACCATTTAGAGAGTTCTGCAAAAAATTCATAAAAGAATACATAGAAGAGACTAAGAGGATTTGAAAAAGAAACTAAAGACAAATTTATAATTTTGCTAAAATTGGATGAAAAATTGCCATATTTAAACGAATTTGATATTAACTTAACCTTACTTCAGTCAATTTAGTTTTTTTTTAAACCTAAAACTTATTTATTTTATAAAATTCTACGCCTCAAAATTACAAAAAATTAAAATGAATAATAATCGATGTAACTTTGCCTGCTACATTTGGTCTTGTTTGGTTTTGAGCAAAATTTTCGTCAAAAATAAAAGAAATAAAAATAATAAAAACAAAAAATGGCCCAAAAAAATTTATTTCTTCATTTTTAAGGTCTTAACACGGTTTTGAATTTTTTAGTTAAATAAACCGAGCTGAAAATTTTTCTAACTGGGTCTAATGTTAAAAGTGTTATACATATATATTTCAACTTGCGTTTTATTAGCACGATTTTAATACAGAATCGTATTTTTTTAGCAAAATCATGAATAATTTAACTAATCTTTAAAATGGTATTATTTATTGGAAGATGGTCCACACAACGTGTAAAGTCAATTTTGTATAAGAAAAAAACTCTGTTAAACTAAATCCCAGCGACAAATTTTGAGCCAAGAAAACACACCAGAAACTCCAAAAAATGCAAATGCGTTGTTGCAAAATTCTACAATGAATTGAAATGGGATATACACTAAAAGCAGATTTTGTTTTTTTTAAGATTTCTTATAGAAATTAATTTATAAAAGCATCTAAAAGAACATGTAGAAAACACAATTAAAAAAAAAGAACAGAAATTTTGTAAAAAATTTTGTGAACTATATTATTTGTCAGAGATGATTAACAGAATACAGTTAAAAAATCTTGAAAAGAATTTAATCTTATTTCAACCAATTTACTTCGTTTTCTAACCTATGAAATTTATTTATTTAGTTTTGTTTTATTTAAATGAAATTGAAGATATTGTTTTGCCACTTACTCTTTATCATATTTGCGTTTATTTTTGAGCGAAATTGCGTCAAGAATAAACTGATAAATGACAAAATTTTGTAAAAAAACTAGTTCTTCCCACTTTTTCCAAGTTTTTGAGTTTCTTATCTAAATAAACCGAGCTGATAAATTACCCAATTTAGCAAAACTCAAAAATAGTATATTTCGATAAGAGAGAAACGTAGGTGTCAAGAATAAACCAAAAAATCGTCGAATTTTATTAATCTTCAATTTTGTTCATTATTTCGAAATAGAAGTAATTTAAACAAAAAAAAAAATAAGAATCCGTGTCTTGCTGTTTGTTATACGGCATTTTAATCGCACATTAAAACTTATTTTGTTACAACCGTATAATTAATTAAATCCGCAAACAAAATAACAAATTTATTTTTTAACCTTCTATCAAAAAATCGCGACGAACTTGAAAATTATATTTGTCTCAACACCATTTTCAACAAAAAATCATTTCAAAAGGTGATAAACGAAAAGTAGAACTGTTGCTAACTTGAAAGAGGGATACGTAAGTAAAAAAACGCAAAAGTAAAGTTATTTACGTTATTATGCTTAATTCCAAATAGTTAGGATTAGGTATGATAACAATTCATCGAGTAACATTTATTTCAGCTTTTATAGCTTGTAAAAACTTGTAAAGGAAGTTCTTAACATCAAAACATCAGTTGGTCTGAGGTTTATGAGACATCCTGTATGTACATATAAAGTTTAATAAATTAGAACAAGTCATCTGCTAATCGTAATTTCAGGTTATTTTCTTACGTGTGAATGAATTTATATAAATAAAGAGTGAAAAGAAGAAAGGCTATTATGTGTAAAACTATAACAGGTGCACAATGGCGTCGTTTGCTATCCGACAGGTGCCATAATTCACGACCGATGGATGGATTCTCAATAATAATGCTTAATTTCGAATTTAGCGGAGAAATCGGAAAACACTGGAATGGTTTCTGAACGGAATGCGTATGACTTCACGCACGACTATTCCCGAGATTTCATTAGATATGCGCTCAAAATAATTATTTAGAGAAATTGCTCACATAAAACCAGAATGTGGAGTTATTTTTTACAAATCCAATATTCAGACAATGACGCCACAAGTGCGTAGAATGTTTTTAAATTCAAACATTTAAGAAATTTTAGTTTCATTTTATGGAAAACTATTTTTTTATTATAGTAACGAATGCCCAAAATAATTAAGTTGTTAATGTTGCTAATAACTAATAAGAATAATTTTACGCGCTACAATTTTTTTCGCGATTATGAAGTAATTTATGGTGCTTTCACTGGTTTCTAATTGTTAGCATTTCATTCTAGATTTTCGATTTATTGGGCGACGACCTTGCAGATTAACAATTAGCTAGATGCGAAAATGTGTAAAATTAAATATCCTGTACAGTGTTAATTATAGTAATTTTTGCAGCGTGCCTTAGTTGTAAATCAAAGATTGGACCAACAAAAATATAGACATTGGCGCGGTTAACTAATTTAATTGATTTAACACACCTCCAATAAATTTGAAATAATTTTGCACAAATGATTTTTTTCAAGGTTGGCAAGGCTATGGTACACTAATAATAATTAGAGTTAGATGAGAAATAAATTACCAAAGGATAATCGTGACTTTAATAAACGAATAAGACTGCAGAAGCATTAGCATTTCAGGTGGTCATGCAATTTCCGCATAGTTTGGCATATTATAATAAATAATACACAAACATACTAACATCACGTCAATCTTTTTTTGAGATTTATTATTAAATTTATGATCAACATAAACTAGAGGGTGAAATGTTTCACAAAACATATAAAAAGCCAAAAAAATTCGTTAAAGGCTATACAAAGTATTTCAAACACTAATAATCGCCCAGAAATCAGCTTTATATTTTCTATTATGTATTTGGATTTTTCTACTATTCCTTATATTCAGTGTAATTATAATTAAATATTAGCCTACAAAAGAAGTCATGGAAAAATTTGGCAAAATGTCTACCTAAAGATTACAAGTGGAAATTTATAAGAACTAGATAAGAAATCCATAAGGAAAGAGCAATATAAGAATTTATGAAAAAAATCTAGAAAAAACAGAATTTTATTTTTTTAAACCTCCTGGATAGAATTTAAAAAAGTTCAGCAAAGAAATTATAGAGCTCTACAAGGAAAATTCGATAAAAGAATTTAAGATAAAACAATTTTTAGAAAATACAATAGAGAACAATTTAAAAATAAATTCTCCTTCTCCAAAGAATAAAGGCTTACAAAAGAAAGTTTACAAAAATGTTCAAACGATGCCTAGAAAAAGATCTATCAAAAATGAAGCTTGAGTCTCGACAAGTCGCAAAGAATAATTTAAAAAAGTTAAATATTTAGAAAAGCCATAGAAGAATCTAAAGAAAAATCTAGAAAAGAGTGTAAAGAAGAATTTAAGAAAAAATTTAGGAAACAATCCAAAATAGAATTTAAAAAAAATTGGAAATAAATCAAATTGAATTATCTACAGAAAAGTATGCTAAAAATATAAAGAAGAATTTAAAAAAGCATCTAAAAATTTACAAATGAATTTTGCAAAAACAATAAAATAGAATTTAACAATTTAGGCAAACATTTGTAATAGGGATGTACAGGAGAATGTAGAAAGGTCAGAAAAAAATCAAAATAAAATATAAGAAGAAAATGGTATAGAAATTTTTTTTTAAAAATCATCTAAAAATCTAAAAACCTAAAAAATATAACAGGAATAAACAATTTAAGCAAAAATGAGAACCGAATAAAATTTAACTGCTCAATTTCGTCCTGTTAGTTTATCTGATAAATACGTTTTAACTAAAGTCGGTGAAACAGTAAGTCCCACAACTATTATTCAACAGTTAACGCTAATGGATAGTTATCTTGTCTGTGAAACCGACCCTTTAGAGAAAGATCTGAAAAACTCTAGATAAAATCTGAACAAAAGTACCCAAGAAATATTTAAACAATTAAATCTAACGAAAAGCCAACAGAAGATTGTAAACCAAAAACTAGAAAAATAATGAAAAATATTATATGATAAATATCGAGATAGGTAAATGAAGGATTTAAGGAAAGAATTTGTTGAAAAATCGAAAAGATTTTGGAAATAAATAAGACGGAATTATTTACAAAAGAAAATTTAAAATAACATTAAAAAATTTACTGAAGAATTTTGAGGAATTTATTGCAGTAGAATAGTAATGTATCAAATCACAATTTACAAGTGGACGTATTCTAGAAAAATTTAATACATGAATCAAAAATAGAAGTTTACAAACGAATTTAAAAAAAATATATAGATCTAGGTAAATCCAAAAGGTAAAGTGAGAAGGATGTTCAAAATGATCTAAAATAGAGTCTAAAAAAATCTGAGACGAAATTTTTGAGAATTATTAACGGAAGACAATACAATGTAAAAACCTAAGAAAATTTCAAGAGAAGGATTTAAAGACAAAAGTAGAAAGTAAAGTAGAGATAAGTCTAGAAAAAAAAACAAAAAAACATAAACAAGAAACTAGAAAAAAATAGAATAGAATATATAAAGGTAAATAAAAATTTTAATAAAAAAAGTGACTAATTTACAAAATTCTATAATTAAATCAAAATGAATTATTTACAAAGGAAAATCTAAAAAAATATAGAAGAAATTTATAAACAAATGTAAAAGAAAGTTTAGAGAGGAATTTCTTGACTAACTACAGCCAGAAGTATTCTAAGAAACATTAATAAAAGAAATCAAAAAAAGTTTACAAACGATTTTATACAAAAATCTATAAATCTAGAAAAAAAACAAAGAAAAAAGCAAGAAAAACGATCTAGAGAAAAACGTACAAAATAATATAAAATAAAGTCCAATAAAATTAAAAAAAAAATCTTGACCAAATCTGAAAAAAAAATTGATGAGGTGCATAAAAAATCTAAGTAGGCAACTATTACTAAAAGACAATCCAGAAAAAAAATCTAAAAATCTTTTAGGAGAGAATTTAGAGAACAATGAATCTTTTGAACTTATTTTTTTTTAAGACAATGGTCAACAGAAAGTAATTTAGAGAATCTTGAGAAAACTTCATAAATGAATACCAAGTACAGTCTTTAAAAGGATTTGAAAAAACCTAAGGCACTAATCAAAAGTAAGTCTACAAAGAAGAATTTACCAATAAATTCAAGAAAGGATTTATGAAAGAATCTAGATAGAATCACAAAGAACAATACAAAAAACTAATTGCAACAAAAAACCAACAGAAGAATGTAGACAAGAAACCATAAAGAAAAAAATGTAAAAAATAATTTAAAAAATATTCTGAATAATTATTTACAGAAGAGAATCTAAAAAAAATGGAGAAAAGTTAATAAAAGCAACTAAAGAAGTCTAACAAAATTTAATTTTAATTATAAGAAAAATTTACGTGCATAGAGAAAAATATAAAGTACTTACTTTGTGTGAGTATTTATTTTTAAGGTACAAAAGTATAAATACAAACACAAAAATTCAAACTATGTGGCCTTACAACATTATTAATTTAGAAAATCTTTCCAGCCTTAAGTAGGTATTTAGCTCACTCAAAGTTGCTTCTGAAGTTTTTAATTATTCTAATTAATTGTTTTATGCACCATACGTTTTTTTTCTCAACGCAAATACAAGGTGTTCTCCATTCTCCACTAATTAACATATCGTGTAATTATTTTAAAATAAAAATTTTGTGGGCACTTGAAAAACTTCAATTTGCGATACTTAATTTACCAAAACACGAGATTTGAAAAAACTTTACAATTCAAATGACGTTTATTATAATTGATATTACAGAAAATAGTTTTTTTTTACCTTTGATCTTTGAAATATCTTTGGATTAATGATCGCCCGGTATATTTACATAGCGTGTGTAAATGTATCGTAACATAATTTTTTAACACTACCATTAAACGAATTTTTTTAATCGCATTTATTTATAACTCCCTTTTCAAAAAAAATTATAAATTAAACTGCTTTGCAAAAAACATAATACAAACCCAGTTTTATTGAAAATTTAAAACTGTGTAATAAATACTATCAATTATTGTAAGAGACACAATTAATTAGGTGCATATCTATTGCTAATTTTTCTTGATTTATGTTCAGCATTTCCTTGCACGTTTGGTGTCACTGTAGTAAATTCACAGCTTGATAAATACACAATTACATTTAACACAAGTAAATTATAACACCACAGTCTGGCAGTAATAGTTATGATGTGTATAGGCACAAGGTTACATTTGCGGTAGGTTTTTTCCTTCTTCTTCCAGTACAATAACTTAATGTATGTTCCTAACCACTCAAAGTTCTGGAAAATGATTGTTGCTGACAGATATCCAGTCCAATAATTTTATTGGTTTCCCTTTTCACGTTTATTACAAAATATGTATTATTTTAGTGGTCAACTTTTTTTACAAATATACCTACCTATGGTTACGTTTACTAGAAAAGTGCAATTTTTTCAGGATTATTGTCTACTGCTGTAACTATTTAGAACTTATCTTAAATCTATACAGGTGTGAGATCTAATAATTGCGAAATGAAAATCTATATGTGAGGTTGAATGATTTTTAATGATTTCTGGTACTCCCTGTATCATTTAATATTATCTTAGTGAACGTGAACGTTGGAAATTGTTGATGATTATCGTTAGGATCACGGTCAATGATATATTTTACTCTCTACTAATTTGGGATTTATGCATGTAAAAGTCAGCACCACATTCACAAATAAGCATAAAGGTCAGTTATTGGAGGTTTAAAATATTTAAAATTGAAATGTGGTTTATTTAGAACAAGTATATTTTCTACAAAAGAATCTAAAAAATCTAAAGTAGAATCTATAAAAAATACAGACCGACGATGAAAGAAATTATCTAAATAAAAACCAAAAAACAACATAAAGAATAATGTACAAAAAATTCACACAAGAATGTATAAAAGCATCAAACCTAAAAAATAATTTGAAAAGAAAAAATTGAAAAGAAGAATTTTTGGAAAACTTTGCCAAAGAACATTTGCGAAGAAGAGACTACAAAAAAACAAAAAAATCTTAAAAAAATTTTCATAGAAGGATTTAGAAACAAAAGTACGGAACTCTAGAAAAGGATCAAAAGAAATAAAAAATTAAATTAAAAAGTAAACACATAAAATGATCAAGAGAGAATAATTTAACACGTATACAAAGAGATTAAGAAGAACTAAAAAAACTAGTTTAAAAAACTAAAAAAATTAATAGAAGAATTTATAGAAAACATGTAAACAAACTAGAATTTTATTTTTTTTTAAACTATCTGGAATCAACAATTTAAAATAATTCTTATTATCGTATTTATAAAAAAAGCAAGAATGAAAAAATAAGAATTAAAAAAAAATTACAAAATTATATAATTTAGAGAAAAACTTATAGAAGAAACCAGATAAAGATTAACAAATGAACATTAATAAAATCGAAAAAAGGACTTACAATTAAAAGTTAAAAAATCAATGTAAAAATCTATTTTTGAGAAAAAAAAGAATAATAGGAAACAAAAACTCAACGAAAAGTGTACAAAAGAGAAAAATATAGATATCTAGTAAAGAATTAATAGAAGCAAATAAAAAGCAAAATCTTAAACAGAAAAATGAATACAACAAACTAAAAAAATATAAAAAAAAATTGAGGAAAAATTTAGGGAAAAGTCTAGTAAAGAATAAAAAAAATCTGAAGATGAAAAAAAAATTAATTATTTACAAAAAAGCGAATCCAATAAAAAAGTATTTTGCAAAAAAATAACAAGTTAGAAATAGAATAAAAACAAATTTAGAAAAGAATCGGAAAGAACAAAAGTAATCAAAAAATAAAAATAAAAATTTACAAAATGATCTTAAAAAGTTTTTAAATTCTACAATTAAAGTCTACCCAGAATCTAGAGAAAAATTTGAAGAGTATTTGAAAAAGTGCTAAGAAAAAATCTGGAAAGAATCATTAAGACAAAAATACAAAATAAAACTAAAAAAAAACTTTTAGAAATAGATTTAGAGACAAAATTAAAAAACAATGTAGAAGTAAATCTAAGAAAAGGGAAAAAATCTAATAAATGATCAATATTAAATTAAACAAAAATTTAGTCTAATCGTTTAAACTTAATTATTAACGTTCAAGTGACAATCAACAGAAAACAGTTTTGAGAATTTAGAGAAGTAGTTATACCTAATATAAAAAAACAAAAAAGATTTTGTAAGTGGATCTAGAAAAGAACCTAAAAGAAATTTATAGTCAAAAATAAAACTACAAAAGAGTGTAGAGTGTAACAAACAAATTTATAAAACAATGACAAAAATGTCTACCACATGAATGAAAGGAGAATCCAAAGCTTCTAAAAGGATATACAAAAAAAAACAGAAGATGCAAATTCTGAAAAAAGTTCACTAAAAAATATTTACAAAATAGTTTGAGGAAAAATCTAGATGCAATTTAAGAAACAATACAAGAGGAAATTTATTAAAAAAATTGAAATATATATTACTAGAGAACAAAACGAAAAAGAAAATGTAGAATAAGTAAAAAAAAAGTTATTATATAAATCTAACGATAATTCCAGAGAGTTTCAGAAAAGGATCGGAAGAAGAATCACACAGATAATTAAAAGAAAATATAACGTGGTAGTTGGAAATACTACATAAAAGAATCGAAGAAAAGCAAAGCATTCTGGAAGGAACGCCAAAATCTAAAAAAAAAGGATTACCAAAAATTCGAAAAGACAAATTATGACAAATTAAAAAATATAGTGTACCACATAGGAAAATAACTTTAATATTGTTTGATTATTTCTACTGTCCTTGTATGTAGACAAATCTAGACCTTTTCAGTTTGTACACTTTTTTATTTATAAAAATGTACTTACATTGTGTACCAAAGAATAATAAAGATACTGATAAAAAGGAATTGAGACAATATTTTTCCAACAACAACAACAACCAACGAATTACTCTTCTCGAAACAACAGTTGTTACTTACTTAAAAACTAAGAAGCGTTGCTAAAACCAAAGATGTTTTTAGTAGTTACAATCTCATGGATAGTTCAAAGAAGCAACAAAATTAGGGTACGTCTGAAAAAGTTCACATTTATACCGGATTCAATTACGAGGATATGAAAGTGATACGCATATCCTTCGAATGGCTTAATTTATTGGCCGCCACTGTCAATATTGCAGCTCTAATACGAAATAAATTAGATACCTGTGATGCCCCGCAGCTTGCAATAAATAACACTTATCTCTGCGGATAATTCGGAGGTTAGAAAAATTGGGCAGTTACACAAATGACTTATTTTATGTGTATATTGAGACAGTTCAATTTTGATGGTGATGACGAAAGAAGAGTACGTCATTGAAAATTGGAGTATTCGTTCTCATTTTGCAAAATGGTACTTTCATTTCAACTTTTTTCTGGGTTGGCAAAGCCATAAGAGACAATACCATGTTGTGAAAGTATTAAGAAAAATAATTGTAATTATTTACGATTTTTATGAACTTGAAACCAACGTTATGATAATTGTAATTCTCATTGAATGTGTGTCGTGTGAATGAATGATGAGTGTTAAGTACCTGATGGCTTCATTACGATAAAACCATTTTTTAAAGAATTTACGGATTTTTTTAATATGAAAGTTGTCAATCATCTAAACTAGCTGCCAATTTAGCATTTCTTCACCTTGCTCGAAATTCATCTAATTAAAAGAGAGATCTATTATTAACAATAATTATGACATGGAAACTGGTTTTTACGAGTTTATGAAACCGCAGAACGTGTGTAGGTCTGCCCAAATGTTTTTCCCGATGGGAGTTCCATATTTTATTTTTAAAGCCTCTCCTGTGGAGTTTCCGCATAATTACGCCGATTGAAAGTGTGGTAAAATGCTAGAAATTGAAATGATTAGCACTTTCCTAAAAATTCAGCTGGTTTGTTTTCTTTTATAAACTGAAATTAAATCAGTTTCCGGAAATTATTCATATTTATAACTTGCAAAAAGACTGTTTATGCCACTAGTTTTTACAGCGTTTTGTTTATTCAGTTCAAACCACTTTTATTTGTATTAATATGCAAATGACTACTCTTAAAATTGTTGAATTACGTATGTAAATGGATAACGATTTCAAGATTAATAACACATTTTTGTTCCAAACTAAATATACTACATGCAGCTATGCATATTTATCTTACTTTCTACATATCTTTTTTGCGTTAACTTGCATCTTGTTTTCCGATTACAAGATAGTTAATAATAAAATTTTATCTAATAAGGCGGCTACTCCCACACAAGTTTTGCATTTGGCATGGTTTAGTGGGTTAAGTCCAAGTGGGACAAATCTTATAAAATGTGTGTAATATACAACTTTTTGCAAATTTGCATCACCGACAAAAAATTACACATTAATTATTCTTAATTTACAGAAGACGGTTTGGGGGCTATTAAAAATTTATTGCAACCAGATGTTACCAATCACACTGAAATGTGCAAAGTTTTTCATGTGCTTTCGCAGTTCTTAACAATGCACAGACGTTTATATTCTATTGACATTATTATTAGTAAAAACTAAAAATACTTCCCAGTTGTTCTGTTATATGTAGGATTGGA
The DNA here is from genome assembly GCF_031307605.1 of Tribolium castaneum. Lineage (NCBI taxonomy): Eukaryota > Metazoa > Arthropoda > Insecta > Coleoptera > Tenebrionidae > Tribolium > Tribolium castaneum. Next base: position 4,927,106 of record NC_087395.1, on the reverse strand, counting down.
ATATGGGTTATTTAGATTAGAAACACTAGGAAAAATAAAGAAAATGGTTAAATAGAAATCTAGAAAACGATTTTTAAAAAAATCAAAAGAAAAGAAAAAAAGAAAAAATCTATGAAAGAAAATTAGAAAAAAACATATAATTTATATATTTTTTAAAACAGTCAAGAGAAAACAATTTGTCAAAAACAATCAGCAAAGAAATTATAAGGGAATGTAAGGAACAAGAATTATATAAAAAAATCTAGATCAAAATAAAATAATAAAATTATACAGGCGATGATTTTCTATTCCAACACCACATATGTAAATCATTCCTGAGAGAACTTTTAGGAATATTTGGCAAATTTAAAGTCAAGGATAATCATACTTTAAATGTATAGTGTTCGATTTAAACTGATCAGTGATCACTGAGTACAATACAAAGAAATGTCTAGAAAAGAAATAAGTTACAGAAGAAATTAAAGAATAGATTACAAATACAATTAAAAAATTTAGAATTACAAAAAAGTAAAAAGAACCTAGACAAAATCTAAAAAGTAACTTAAAGAAATTATGGAAAACAGTGTTTAGAATAAAAAACAGCATCCGGAAAGGAATCTAGAAGAATTATATAGATCTAAATAAGTACAAACCAATAAAAAAGGGCGTCTACGTAAAGATTTTAAAGCAATAATAAAAATCTAAAGAAAAATTTGCAAAAGAATTCAAACTGTGCTTGCAAACGGATCTACCTATTAAAAAATTTAGAGAAAATGTAGACAAAATTCAGAAAAAACAACAGCTTAGAAAAGGAGTTATATTTGAATACAAAAAAGAGTCAACTAATGAATGTAGATACGAAACTAGAAAAAATTGTCTTTAAAAGCAGAAAAGCATTTTAAAAAAATATTTTTTTTGTCATTAACCTAAGAAAATTATTCATAGAAGAAAATCTAGAGAAAAATTTACAACAGCATCAAAAAGATAAAAGTCTACGAAAGGATTTTTGGGATTACCTTGAAAAAAAATCCAAAGAGTTTTGAAATAAAACAATGTAAAATAGGATTAAAAAATAGTTGATTCTAGAATAGTCTAGAAAAGAATCAAAAGGAGCAATAAGTAAAACGTGTCCAAAAATTTAGAAATCTTAGCAGAATTTAGAAAAGAATTTAGAGAACAATCTAAATGAGTTGGAAAAATATAAGAAAATACCTAATCCAATGAAAAATTTATAGAAGAATTTAAAAAGCGATTTGGAAAAAATCAGGTAAAGAATCATAGAGAACAAAAGAGAATCAAAAGAAAAATCTAGAGAAAAATTTACAAAATTATTCAAATTATACAAAAAGATGTATGAAAAAATTTTGGTGTAATTTAGAATCTTGAACATAATTTTTAAAATGTAATGGGGTGTCCAAGAAAAATTTTAGAACAAGATTTTGAGTAAGAATTATACAATATAGATTTATGCAATTTAGTAACAATTCTCAGAAAGTGTAGTAGAGAACAATTTAAAAAAACACATAGAAAGAAAATGTGCAAAGAAAAAAATCAGAATCTACAATTCGGACTATAAGAAAAGCCACTTTAGAAAATAATTTGGAACATTAATAATTGAAAACAATTTACTGAAGAATCAGTAGACAAAACTTAGAAAACTAAAAATGAGAATTTATAATTTAGATTAAGATTTAGAAAAAGTTCTAAAGAAAAATCAATAAAAAAATCATCAAATCAAAAAAAAACATCAATAAACAATGTAATAAAAAATCTTAACAATATTAAAATGGAATTACAAAGAACAATTTAGGCAAGAATTTATATAGGAATGTAGAGAAGAGTCCACAAAAGAATATAAATGTAAAAATAATCTAAAGAAGAGTTTACAAAATGATCCAAAAAGAGTCTATAAATAAATTTGAATAATAATTCAAATTATTCAATAATAATTTAAAATGCGTTTAGGGAAAAATCAGAGAAAGAATTATTAAAAACAAGAACCAATTAAAAGAACAATCTTAGAAAAATTTATAATAGCAGCCAAATTCTACAAAAGAATTTATGAAAGAACCTTACTTTTCCTTAGAAAGGAATCTAAAAAAGAATTGTAAAGAGAATCTGCTTAAAGGTAATTAAAAAAAAGAAAACAAAATTATGGAATCTATAATCTAGAATAAAGTATGTAATATAATAATAATTTAAAGACACTAGAGAAAAATCTACAAAAAAAAATCCAAAAAAAATTATATAAATTTTAGAAACAAATCCAAAAAAATAATTTGGAGCTGAATTACAAGAAACTATAATTATTTATCGAAATATCCAAAATCAAAACTTAGAAATTTAAAGAAAAAATTTACAAAAATCGCAAAGTGATAAAAAGTTTTGGAAAAGCTTTAAAAAAATCAAGACAAAATCTAAAAAATTAGAGAAAGAATCAGTTAACAATTTAAAACACGACAACAATCTAAATAAAGCACTAATAATCACAAAAAAAATCTAAAAAAAAATTTACAAATATTAAAAAAAAAGAAAAAAAGAAGAAGAAACAGAAGACAAAGAAGGAGAAAAAAGCTATGTACATATAAATTTAGGGAAGATTTTATATAAGAATCGTAAGAAGAATCTACAAACGAGTATAAAGAAAGTTTTAATAAACATAGAAAAGGCTATAAAGGAAACTCTAGAAAGATATAAAGAAAAAAGTAGGAAAATCTAGAAATGGATGAAGAATAATTTACAAAAAGATTATAAAATATTTTAAATAGTAAGTGAACAGAATAAAACTCTTCGTAAGCTTCTGAACATAATTGTAAGAAAAAATCTTGCCACATGATGTTACTTTTTTCCACAAATGTTTATTTTTGTTTTTTTCTCATACTTTTTTATGTTATTCGTTTCTTTCCATGACAAGCTTTGAATATCAAATTTAAAATAAACCAAATAAACTATATAAACAGTTAATTTAATAAAATTAGGTTATTCACTTCGGATTTTTCTTTAAATGTTTTCTATTTTACAACTATTGACCAAACAATCTTTGTTTTTACGGTACAAGTTTCCGAAATGGGTTTAATAACAATTTCTTCTTACAACCGCAACGTGGGAAAACAAATTAATATTGGAATTTATCCGACTTGGCCATTCCCTATCTTTTAAAAGCCAATTTGTTCTAAAACGTATTAACAAATCACTCGAAACGAAACAACAAGCCCTATTTTTAGGAAATTTCATTTAGATACTTGTTGACAGTGACAAATTATTATACCAACAAATTAAGCAACAATTTGCTGCTGGTGTTGGAAGATTATAATAAATATTTTAGAAAATAACGCCTCTGCACTTGATAAAAATAGAAAGTATTTTACAGTTTGGTGTAATAAATCATCTCCAAAACGTTCAACACAGAATACACACCACTAATTAATTTATTATTAGTACCATTTATCAGTTTCAAAAAACGTAATTTTTTATTAGATTTGGAGGTTGTGTAACAGTAAAGTAATTTCTGCATGGTGGACACCGCAGTGCAACATGTGTTTATACTTTCTTTAAAAACAAAGTAGTGTCATAATTTATTCGTTTCTGCTACAATTACCAATTATTATAATTAATTTCACAACTTCCAACTTTCTGTAATCATATGTCACCTGGTTTTGACCCTTTTCATGCACTGGCCTATGGTGAAAGCTACATTATTACAATCAGTTAAACTAGATTCGATTAACTCGAAGATCACAATTATGTAATTGTCCTTTGGCGCGTTTCTTGACAAAGCTGGAAAAATACAAATGATTTACAAAAATGTTTTTGCGTTCTAAACGAATGGAAACAAACGGTTTACGTGCTGCAACTTCTGCAGTGTCATTTTTGGGTTGTGGTACAATTCTATTAAATGTAGGTTGCAAAACTGCTCTTCTTTAAATATCATCCTCGTATTAATTAATACCGAAAAAACCTTTCAAAATTCCGAAACTAAATGTTTCAGTGCTAATCTCTTGCAAAATTTTTGATAAATGGGAAAGGAATAAGGTTAATGTGAGCAATACAGTTTTAAAAATTGTGCTAAAAGTGTGTTCTTCTCACAATGCGCATTGTTGCAAGTCTTATCTAATGGCTTGTGACACTTAACCATTTGTTACGGGTTTTCGACACAACGAGGCAAATTCTTGAAGTGGATTCTTTGTAATTAAAGTGTTTTGCTTATTGTATTTAATATTTGTCTGCTAGTAGCCCATGACGCTTAAACCTCCATGAACTTCCTTCGTCAAATCCAAACTGAGCCTTTTGTAGCGTTAAATTGTCAAGGACAATAACCACTCGAAGCGTGACGAAAAGGATCGCAGAAAACAATTTTTTGCAAGTGTTAATTGTTCATTTTTCGAAAAAGTTAGGAAATTGTTTTCAACATCCAGTGTTATTTTTAACAATTGCAGTTATTAAAATTTCACTGTCTGCTGACAAGCACTAGTGAAATTATTTACGTAAGATAATTTGATAGAGCGAGTGTTTTGATGTATTATGCGAAATAAACACGGACTTGTTTATTTCGTGTGGGTAATTAAGGAGGGATTTTAGTGCCTTACGTAAATCAAAGAAAAGGAAAAATCGATCGGTTGCAGAAAGTAGAAAGATAATCTGTTGGATTTTTTCGCCCAAAGTAATCTCATTGTTGGCCAAGAAATATCACAAGTCAATTGTGCATGACGCATATTTTCATAGAACAGCAGGTCCATTTTACTTTCACTATAAATACATAGAAATTGCTCCTAGTTGGGTTACAACTTCATCGCTTTTATACCAAAAATAGTCCGTCAATTTCCAACTGGTTGCTTCTTAATCAATTCGATGATACATGAGACGTTAAGCCAAGTTTATGTAACTTTGAGTTTAATTTAATTCGACGTTAAATCACAAATGTTCGAATGAATGAGTTTCGATGTGGTGGCACGACGTAATAAGAGCACAACTTGGCTCATTAGCCAAACAAGGCAATGCAAGCGGATTCCGATTCAGATTCTCCAGATGAAAGCCGAAAGTCCCTAAATTTATATCGGACATTGTGAATGTGAGTTTTGTAATCTCACGTTTTTAGAAATTTTACTGCTATAACTTAATTAATCGTTTACCTGAACAGGAATTATGCCAAATTTATGCATTCCGATTTTTTTATCTATAGTTAATTATGTTTGTTAACGACAACAAATTTTAAACTGACGACCGATTAGGCACTTATCTAGCTTGAACGTCAACTCAGTAAACTACGTTCAATACCCGGTACTAATATTTTCCGTTATCTTGACGCCATAAAGTATTTCTGCAAAACAAAATTACTTAGCAAATGGTTTTGAGGAACCAAAATGTTAAAATAAATAATATCCTCAGCTGAAAAAATGATTTTGTTTCTGATTTAGCTTATGCTTTTAAAAATTTTTATTTCCTGAAGAAAGTGATGCATTTTGTGACCGTTATGGGTTTATTGCTTTATTTATGGGCACTTTAAAAAGAGCAGTTTTACCATTACCAGCTCAGAAATAAATACTTAAACAGTTACCAGATTATTACTGAAAATATCCTAACGGAAAAAGTTTCCAGATTTATCCGATTTAAGTAGATAAGCTGTGCCGATTCTGATTCACTTCGTCTGCACATGCGCCAGTTCAGGGATTTCCCGGTGCAAAACGTGGGAATCCCCTGATGTGGAAGCTTATGATGATATTATAGCTTGTCGTTGTATGCATATGCGTTACTTTGGGGAATCCCACGATTTGCACAGAGGTATTCCTGGAATAGCGCATGCGCAGACGAAGTGAATATAAATCGGCAATACGTAGTAGATAAAAATAACCATGACGTCATGTTTCAAAAATAGCCCTGACAGCAGGGGATTCCCATAATTTTCTATGTGGGATTCGTCGGGAGATATCATCCTGACGTCATGTTCTAAAATAGCAATGGCTCCATGATTTAAAAAAGGCAATAACATCAGAGGATTCACATAATTTTTAATGTGGGATTCCCCATAGTGACGCATGCGCAAAAAAAGACAAGTCACGACATCATAATCCAAAAAATAGCATCAACAGCAGGGGATTCCCACGTTTTGCCCCGGGGAATCCCTAAAATGGCGCATGCGCAAACGAAGTGAACCTGAATCGGCACAGCCTATCTACTATTATAGGTATCAGATTTGATTTACATTTTTTACAACTTCTTTTTAAAACCTGTCGTTTCTAAACGAGGGGTTGTTTACTCTGAAACTAGTTGTTCACAGGGAAAAAAATAACGAGGTTCTTTTTATTTAAAACATATTCACAAGCTACATGTTTTGGCCAATAATTACAAGGCCATCTTTATGTCTACAAGAAAAATCCATTATTGTTTGCAAGAATAAATTTAATTTTGGTACTTATTTATGCAAACTATATGGGTTGTCTTGTAGGCTTAAACCAACTGGTTATTGGACAAATAATATGATTTTTGAATAAATTTTTTCTGTTATATAATTTGTAGTAGTTATCTCAATTATCTGACAAAACTGAATCGAAATACAGTGACAATTAATCGAATCTGATTAGGATTATTTGGAATTATTTAGTTTTTTCTTGGAATTCAAAAAATTACTGGAATTATTTGTGAACTACTATTTTTTTATAATTTTTTTTTGAATTAATAGATTTGGAAATATGTGAAATTACTTAAAATTAAAAACACGTTGAATTTGTTAGAGCTATCGGAATTAATTTGCAATTACTGGAAATATTTTAGAATTACGGCAATTAAATAAGAATTACAGAAATTAATTTTAAAGTAACCAAAAATTACTATGGATTATTGTAATTACTGTAATTTCGCAAAAATTTTTTTGGAGTTGTTATTTATACAATTTCTTGTATTATCGGAAATGCTTGGAATTATTAAGGAGTACGTTTGTACTTGCAATTATTAAAATTATCTGGAATTTATGGAATTAAGGAAATAATTCGTAAAGTATTGAAATTTTTTGATTATTTGATGTAACTAGGAAATTTGACCAGAAATTATTATAGATTTATTGGAATTACCTGATGGATTTAGTTGAATCACTTGTTCAAGTTAATCTATTCTCTTTCCTAAGAAATAATTGATTATCTCAGAATAATTATTTTGAAAATAGAAGAAAAACTTAACTTTGAGCAACATTTTGTGTAAACAAATAAAATTATCAGTAACATTTACAGTAAGCTGACTCGTAAATGTTTCACAATTAATTTATTAACATTTTATGCTAATCAAGATAATTTTTAGTGATTTCGATTTCTGATTTTTAATGATAGTAGTAGTTGTAAGTCCTCTGCTAGCGGGTTTTCGGTAGGTTTTCAATTGGTGACAAAAACATTTAGCTAACATAACAATGAATTTGGATTTTTTTACAAACAACTAAAATTTTTATAATTTTTTTTTCTAGCTTTTGTTTTCATGGTGATTGAAGATTGAAATAAATAAAGGAACTTAGCTATTTTGGTCCTCACATCCAATAAAAAAATTGACATCGGTTTAATCATTACCCCTTTATTTCAAATGTTTTCAAATTTAATTTACTGTCGAAATTGCCAATTTGAATTCTAAACACCATACCACAGGACACAAATTTCCCCAACATTTTTTAATCTTATTAAATACAAGAGAAAATGTTCCGAACTACCAAAAACTTAACTTAACCCAAAAATGTAATCTTTAAAGAACTACATCTTACTTCTGGAAAAACATTTAAATAACTTTTTGTCTTAAAAATTCCTGACTTAACTGAATGTGTGCCAGATGATTCGTGACTTTTGCATCATTTTGCATAATAGGTTATTATGTTATTTAAAATTACTATTGGACGCTAGAAATTGACCACCTTTATCTGGAATCGTCCTCTAATGTAGTTTCACACCTTTTTTGCCTTAATGAAACATTGCAATTAATAATTACATCAATGATTGCAATGTAATAACGAAATGTTACTCAACACTTCATCTATTTTCACAGTTATTTTTTTAAAGAATGATCTGCTCTGTCTCTTAGAAAGCAAAAGCTGACATAGGTTAAGCATTTCAGAAATACCATGCGATCATTCGAATTTATAATTATAGTAGGCGGTTTTGTGTCTTTGTGATTGATAAACTAGTGAAAACTGAGGGAATAAATGTATTTTAATTAAATATTACTATTCAAAACATTATTATTTAACCCTTCAGCTTGATATTAGTTTTTACAATAGGCGTTAAAAAAACAGATAAAACCACCTGGTATTATTTCACTACTTCGATTATTATGACAACTTTTAGTGATTTTTAGATCTATTTACCTCAAAGATGTACATAATCGCTTGAAAAAAGGTAAAAATTACATTTCTTTCAATCTCTGATTTCTCAACTGTTATTTTATTTGTACGTTGGGAAACTGTAATGTAATTTCCGACTTAAACTTTGGTGATTTTTTGCCTTATAACGTACACGTTAAACATGTGTTTTCGACTTTTTTTAACGAAATTTTAGTTACAAATAATGTAAGTCTAATAAAACAGAGAAAATAATAGCAATTTCAATTAAATTGTTTTGATGCAAAATCTTTAGTTCAAACTTCAAAAACATTTTTGACTTGATTTACTAATTTTTAGCTCGTTTTTTTTAAATTTTTTTTAAGATAATCGTTTCTATCTGAAAAACGTGCTAAAATACTCAAAAAATAAGGAAAACGTCATAATCGGTCCAATTTAGTTATTTTTGAGAAAATTTCGCAAAATTTTCACAACACACCATCAGTAAGTAATTGAAAAATTGAATTATTTCTATCTATTTTAAATTTCCATCTATACACTTATCGAAGTCATTAAAAATGTGAACGAATTTCATATTTGCGAAAACAATGTATTCACAACTACAAAAAGTCTAAATAAAAATTACAAAAAATAATATTACCACAATAAAATGTAAACCCGAAAACAAATTCATTTGCAACTTAACAGTTTGATGAAAGAGGGTGTATAAATCACAAATGTCTACAACATAGTCTGAAATGTTACAGTGGGTCATAGTTTAAACCAAAAGAAGGACAAAGTGGGTTAATTTCTTTTATTTATTGGGCCTGCCTGTTAATATACACGTCTGAACCCTGCACACCATGACATTCATCTTAGGGAATGTAATAATTTCACTGTTTATTCAAACACTTTCGCAATTTGTCAACTTAATAGTTTACTCATTTCAGGCGGAAATAATATGATTCATACAATGTGCACGTTGTCCCATTCTTGACATAAAGTAAAATTATGATCTTATTTCAAAATACGACACGTGATAAATCCATATTTAATCAGAAATGTAGCAAAAACTTAATTAATAGTTATTAAATGATTTAAACTTACGAGTACTTATTTTAAATTAGACTAAAATTAGAGGTGATTTGCGTCAATGTTTGTTTGTTACAAATTCTTTAACAAGAATTTAAAAAAATCATAAAAATACTTATGGTTAGTAGAACCAATACAAAACAAAATTTTATCATTGCTATAATTTTTAGACTTATCCTTAACATACCTACATAAATCAACGGAGTAATTATAAATTATAATATTAAGTACAAGTCGATAATAAAATAAATACATGTTGCCAATCTCATTTCAAGCAAAGTATAACTTTTTTGTAAAAATTTGCCACTTCTAACATGTTTCAAAGTAAAACAAACTACAGCAAAAATTCTATTAAACAGATTTTTTGCCTTTTCACCTAAAAAATTAGAGGCTTGCAATTAAAAAAAATCTAAGCCCTCTCTATCGAATACTTAATTATTTCTAAATTGCTAAAGTTATCAATTTCTGAAGAGGAAAATAAAAAGCTAATTTTTTAAAGTCAGTGTGTTTCGAAAATAATCAAACTAAGGTTATTAATTGAAAGCATAAATTGAAAATATTTTTGTTGAGCAGAACCAAAAATTGATCTCTGATCTAAAAAATCCTGAAACCTTTAATATGGCTTAATTTTTTTGTTTTTTTTTTGTTTTGAGTTTATCAAATTTACTATTTACTTATTAAATTAAAATTAACAATTAATGCATTTTTTATTACTGAAAAATCCCTTGTCTACCAATTTGGATATTGGAAAGAATGTGCAACTAACAAAACGCAATTTTTAATTTTTTTTTAAGTTGTGAAACAATTGTGAATTATTTCAAATTTTGTTAAAACCTAAAATCCCATTTTTTCCGATTTTTGATGAAATAGCCAAGAATCTTAGATATTTTACTTGAAAAACAGGGTTTTTTAGAGCAAAATAAAAAATTGCTTATTATTTGCTTATTACATTAAATTTGACAATTAATTCATTTTTTCTTAATAAAAATTCATTGTCTACCAACTCAGATATTAGAAAGAATGTTCAACTAACTATATTTTTTGTCAAATCGCAAATTTTTTAATTTTTTTAAAGCTCTAAAGTTGTGTGAAAATTGTGCATTATTTCGAATTTCGTTAAAACCTGAAATCTTATTTTTTCTGTTTTTTGATGAAATAGCCAAGAATCTTGGCCAATTTACTTTAAAGACAAAGTTTTTTGGAGCAGAACCAAAAGTTGGTCTCTGATCTAAAAAAAATCTGAATTCCTTAATATGGCTTAGATTTTTCTGTTTTTTTATTTTGATTTCATTAAATTTACTATTTACTTATTAAATTCAATTTAACAATTAATATTTTTTTTTTTAATAAAAATTGTCTTGTCTACCGATTAAGATATTAGAAAGAATGTGCAACTAAATATATTTTTTGACAAAACATTAATTTTTATTTTTTTCTATGCTTTAAAGCTGTGAGAGAATTGTGTATTATTTCGAATTTCGTTAAAACAAACTTGAAATCCTATTTTTCCGTTTTTTGATGAAGTAGCCAAGAATCTTAGCTAATTTACTTGAAAAACAGTTTTTTTTGAAGCAGAATAAAAAATTGAACTCTGATCCAAAAAAACTGACATCTCTAATACAGCTTAATTTTTTCTTTTTTTTAATTTTGGTTTCAGTAAATTTACTATTTACTTATTAAATTAATTTTAACAATTAATAAGTATCTTGTCTATCAATATTAGAAAGAACGTGCCACTAACTGTATTTTTTGGCAAAACGCTACTTTTTAATTTTTTTCAATGTTTCAAAGTTGTGAGAGAATTGTGCATTATTTCTAATTTCGTTAAAACAAACTTGAAATTCCATTTTTCCGTTTTTTGATGAAATAGCCAAGAATCTTAGTTAATTTACTTGAAAAACAGGGTTTTTTGAAGCAGAACCAAAAATTGAACTCTGATCCAAAAAAACTGAAATCTCTAATACAGCTTAATTTTTCCTTTTTTTTAAATTTTGATTTCATCAAATTTACTATTTATTTATTAAATTAATTTTAATAATTAATAAGTGTTTTGTCTATCAATATTAGAAAGAACGTGCAACTAACTATATTTTTGGCTAATTATTATTTTTTTAATGCTTCAAAGTTGTGACAAAATTGTGCATTATTTCGAATTTCGTTAAAACCTGAAATCCTATTGTTTCGTTTTTTGTGTAAATAGCCAAGAATTTTAGCTAATTTACTTAAAAAACAGGGTTTTTTGAAGCAGAATCAAAAATTGAACTCTGATCCAAAATAAAAACTGAAATCTCTAATACAGCTTAATTTTTTCTTTTTTTTATTTTGATTTCATCAAATTTACTATTTACTTATTAAATTACTTTTAACAATTAATAAGTGTCTTGCCTATCAATATTAAAAAGAACGTGCAACTAACTATAGTTTTTGGCAAAAGGCTACTTTTTAATTTTTTCAATGCTTGAAAGTTGTGAGAGAATTGTGCATTATTTCGAATTTCGTTAAAACCTGAAATCCGATTTTTTCCGTTTTTTGATGAAATAAATAAAATTTAGAGCGGTTACAGAACTGGCGGAACGGTTGCGCCTAAGCGGATAAATTAGCATATAGGTGCACTCAGTTGCATAACAAAATTAGTCGCAAATTTTTGGACACTTAGCTTATTCAATGTTTTACGTAATGCACTATATAATCGGTGCAAATTAATTTATTCGAGTAACTATACGTATTCTTGCAACTTTGACCATATTGTCGAAATTAGTGACCACAATTCGACAATCTAATTCGACACTTATGCAATTTCACGTGTGTGTAACGTACGTTACTAATATTCCGTGCCATTCATAGCCCATGTAAAGTGCGAAGCTAATTATTGATACATTGTAATTTACGACGCAGATTTTAATTGAAAACGTTACTTACACCTAACTCAGCACGCGTTTTCCTCGTAAAAGTGAAATGTATCCTTTCACACTTCATGAACAGTTTGACAACTACTTCATTTACAATTTTTCTTCTTTTCTCTATTTATTGAAAGTTATTTGAAAAAGGAATAAAAACAACTAAATAAAGAAATTCTTACAAATGTAAAACCATTGATATTCCTTACTCATACCGACAATTTCTTTTACTGTTTGCCTACGAGGATCGACTCAGTAATTCACTCGACTGCTTGAAATGTTTTTTTAAATAACACGAGTACAACCTTTGTATTAAATCTTTGCTTGCTGGATATTAGAGCAGAACGTATAGTTTGATAACTGGTATCGTTACGCAGTTGTGTAATTGTTCCAAATCAAGCTATTCAGTTACAAGGTGCCATTTAAGAACACTCAATTGAGTTAACTAGACTACTACACTTACTACACTTAAGCTTTAACCGTGATTCTGCACTTATTTTTTAAAACTAATTAATAATTATTTAATAAACTAATTTTATTATTAGCTTTATTTGAATTTCCATTCGTTTTAGTGCTTTTAAACTTCAAACATTAATTTAGTTTAAATGTTAATAAACATATTCAAAAAATCACTACATTATGTGAACAATTTAATGTTTAACGAAATTCTTACAAAAATCGAAAAATTTGGTCGTAAATCTACTCGTATCTGTTAGTATGTTTTAACTTTTTTTTCATCTTTTTTTAATAAATATAAATACAGTGTGAAACAAAAGTAACGCACTAAATTCATATGTCTCTTTTAGCATAAAGAAAAATTAAAAGAAAAAAAAATTAAAAAATTGTTTTATTTATAAGTTTTGTTGTACAAAGTGTTTAGGAATGGTTGTTCATCAAGTCACCTATGAAATTTGAACGCAGTCTACCGCTTAATTCAAATTCTGAAGCTGTCAAAGTGACAGAGTCGTCAAAAAATGCAAGGGGCTTCGAATCTAATAACGAAAGAACACAGAACAACAAAAACACAAATCAAGACAAACTCTACACTTGAAACAACTTTGCCAAAAAATGCAAAAAAGTGAGTAAAAAGCTAATTCAAAAATTTAGTAGAGAAACTAGGATAGTTATTTGGATGAGGCGGCACACTGAATTTGAATTCCATTGCCGATTTGATAAACATCTTTGAACACATTGTATAATTAGCATAAATACAATTAGTATAACAACTAAACACAAAAAATAATCACCTCTTTTATAATAAAGTGAAAACAAAAAGCTTTTTGTGTAACATTTATAACTTTAAAATATTTATGGTACAATATTATTTTTTTTTCTTTTTTCAAAAATTTTTTCTTTATATTTATGAATTTTTTCATACTTACCAGAAAAAGGAAAACGTGTAGTTATTATCTAAAACACTAATAAAAATTTAAAAAATAATTAACGATGTCACTACTCAAAAACTAATGACGTCAGAAATGTCATTATGGTGTCAAAATGAAGCATTAAGACCCAGTTTCTAAAAACATTTTTCAACGTAGAGATAAATTTAAACTTCAATCAAAACATAGCTACTAACTGAGAGGTAAAATTTAAGTAAAGTTTATTCCTACCAGAAATTGAGCCTTGAAAAATAAGATCGACCTGTTCGAAACGTTTTTGAAAAATGAATTTTAGGTGCTACTTTTGGTTCAGTCTGCATAACTGCTTTCAATGTTTTGGTATCACGTATAGATTTTATCAATATTTTTTTTATTTTTTCAAAAAAATTTTTTTTGTGTTTTACTTATGGGATTTTCGTTAAATTAGTCTATTTAAATTGTATTTATCCGTACTTATAAAAACGTATAGACATAGTTGATAAGAACATAAAAATGCTGAGAACTACTAGGAAATCATTCGAGAATATTTTTCTTTGTATAAAGGTCTGAAATATGTGACATGTCCTTTCAAAAATTATTTTTTTTACTCTCACTTAGATTTCTTTACCGAAAACTGCTCGGTCTACAAATTTGTTGCTATTTGAAATATTGCCATGACGTTTTCATTATTCGATAGATATACTAATGTATAATGTATAACGGTGGTGAATCAAAGATACATTTTTTTAAATGGGACACCTTATATATTTTTGCATAATTAGACCCTACATGAAAAAATAATGGAACTTTGGAAGTATTCAAACTTTTGTTTTAACGTTTGAAAAATCACTACGAAGTCGCCTATGAATATTTTCCGACAAATTTGCAACAGAAAAACTTGGATGATTACCATGTAGTTTTAGCAAATAGTCGATTTTTACCTAAAGCGGGCAAATAATGTACATATTTTTGGAAAAATATATAGGGTGTTCCATTTAAAAAATATTACTTTATCAAGTCAATTCCATTTAAATTTAATGTGCCGCTTCGTCTAAATACAAATAATACTAATTGTACTTTCTGAGTACTGTCACCTCTGTCAAATTTTTTGATTAACTTTTTACTAATATTTTTGCATTTTTTGGTAAAGTTGTTTCAAGTGTAGGGTTTGTCTTGATTTGTGTTTTATATTTCCATGACATTTCTTGTGTATTCTTCCGTTTTTAAATTTAGAACCTTTTTGAATTAATTTGACGGATGTACCACTTTGACAGCATTCACAATTTAAACTAAGCTGCACACTACGTTTACATTACATAAGTGACTTGATGAACAGCCATTTTTGAACATATTGTATTAATCACGCATAATAACAAAAAAAAACAACTTTGATTGCATACCAATGTAATCGGTACAGTTTACTGTTTAAAGCACAAACGACCAAAGCGAGTTAGTGCCTTTACTAGTTCAAAAATAATTTTTCCTTGACTCCAAAAATTTACATCATATGCTGGTGACAAAATATTATCAAATCAAAAACCCAAGTTTATCATTACTTGAATTTCAACGTTGACAGCTGTCATTCAAATCTGCTTTATATTAAATGCATGATTCAAAAGTGATAAAGTATAATCTGCGAGATGCAATCTTTGCAAGTTTTAGTATTTTTACTGTAACTGTGTCTAAAAACGGTTCCCCACGAGCCACTCTAACTGTACCTCAACGGGCGATTTAGGGTGCACTTTATAATTTTTTGTCTTATAATAAGGTTAAAACGAAAAAACTAAGCTAAAATTATGTTTTAAAAAAATAATAATATAAAATATATAATGTATTATTTTCAGCCTTGAAAACACGTATTCTTCATGAAGCAATTCTCTCATCATTCTTGAGGAAGTTCATTGCTAAATTGCCACAAACGATATTCACATGACTGGTCAGAATTGAACTTTCTACATTGATTGCCATTAGAACACTGGGTGTAGACAAATTATTAAAAAGCAAGATTTAACACGTAACCAGTCGTGCATATAGTGTCGTTGTGTATTAATAAGAACACTCGAATACCTCAAGTCAGGTCATGTTATGACACATTATACCTGCCTACCTAGAGCGCATTATTATTCAAATTGTGATCGTAAGTTAATAACCTACGCCACTGTTTACATGGCAATTAAAAAATAATTCACTTTCATCGAAGTGAGATAAATATCAATAAATGAAAATCCTAATTAATACAAATTAAAGCGTATTGAAGTTTGCTGTAATTATTTCATTAAAAGTAGAGAGTACTTTCTTCATTTTCATTATTACATATATGTGTATGAGCGTAATTTCTTGTTTACTTCCTGTTTTTTTCGCATCTTGACACATGCATACTCTTGATTCGTGATACCGATAAGCATCTTAAATCAAATTAGAAAGGTACAAGCTTACAAGTACAAGCGATCGATTGGTGACAACATATTTTTCTCATGTAATCTTTAATTTACTATTAGAGAAAACAAGCCAAAAATTGTAAAACGTCAAATACGAATACGAAATTAGATAAAAGTTTTCGTTTTCAAGATTAGTTATTAGACAAATTCTTTCACACAGATCAGGGGCGTGAGTTATGGTTTTATGTTCATTTTAAATGGTCTCTAAATCAAACGATTAGTAAAAGGGAAATACATGAAGCGGAATTTCTGTTAATAAAATAGCCATAAAATTGTTTTTTATATTATCAACTTATTTATATCTAAGTTTGGCTGTTTTTGAGGTATTTAGAGTTCTTTAAAAAATCCTGTACATACACAATTTTTGCAGATTTTAAAATTGTAATTGGGCATTTCCTTTAGTGTTTTCAAATTTCGAAAAAAATGAGCATACCCCAAATCTTTAAAGCTATGTTTGCAGAAGTTCGAAAATTTATAATTGAATTATTTCTAAGAAATGGTGTAAACGTTGTTTCACTAAATCGAGAAGAATTTTGTCTGCACCGATTTGTATTTATAGACAACTGTTTAAAGTTAAAGTCACTATTGTTAATATTAAAAAAATTATTAATCAATGTTCTTTTCCGAAATGTGTTTTGTGTTAGCGAAACGTATAACAAAATTTTTAACAGAACTTGTTGCTTTTTCAGTAAAAAAATGTTTCTTTGACAAAAACAGCTCCAGCTAGTGAAAAAAATTTTGCAACGCCAAAAAAAACAGCATAACTCAAAAACTATTACATTGGTTTAGGGACTGCTAACATAGCAAAATTATACATTCTTCCATAATAAAACTTGGATTTTGGGTATTTGAGTTTACCCACTACACACTGAAGGAAAAATGGGAGCATTTTTAATAGCCTAAATACAATTTAAAAATAATAAAATGTGCAAATTTAATATTCCTCAGAAATAACTAAATATTTCAAAAACAGTTAAATGGGATGAAGCTTGAGCTGATGACAACTTCATGATAACTTAAAAACGTAGTCAAAAATATACTCGTGGCTTTCGATGTTTTTAATGAGTAGAATCTAACTAATTTTGAAAAATTTTATCAAAACTTTCAATATGTTTAATAATGTGGAGTTTAGACGGACCTACCAGTATATTTATTAGTTAATTTTATTGTCCTAAAAATAATAGATGTAGGTACATAATTATGTAATTTTAGTAATGAAGTGTATACAGGGTGCTCAAAAACTGTCGCACCAACTCAATGGTGTGTAATAGAGAATTGCTTACATATAAAGGTTAAAATAGTAAAAAAAACTCTTCATATTAAAGTTATCGATAAATAACTAATTTAAAAAAAAAGATGTGGCAACACTGTCTAACAGTCGTGATCGCAGTAGAATTTGATCAACAATAAAAATAAATTATTTTTGAAACGTTTCCTAGGAAATAATTCCCAGTGTTGGCACATCTATAAACAGTGATTTTTTTGATAAATTTTAATTTTTTTAAATTAAAAAAACTGCTAAAGTCTGTTAGTAAATTTAAAAATAATTTTTCATCGTTTTCTTAGGGAACGATTACTTACTGTGAAACATGCAAACATTAAAAAATAATGAAAACTGAAGAAGTTAACGAAATAGGTTTGTAGCTCCAGATTTTTTTAAATATTACTTTAGGAATCTTTTCAAGATTTTTTCCGTAATCTGCACTTGCTTCTCAACAACGTATCGATTTTTTCCGTAATCTGCACTTGCTTCTCAACAACGTATCAACTGAGTTGGTGCGACAGTTTTTGAGCACCTGTATAATGTAGGCGATTTAAAAAAAAAGGCTTTAAAACAGTTTTCTTATATTAGAAGTAAATTTACAAAAAAAGTGATATAATTCCAATACAAAAGGCGGAGAAACAGTTTATAAGTAGGATTAATTATTTAATTAATCGTTTTCGAAAGTTAATTATATATCAGTTGTTTTAATATTTTTTATCTTATTTACTGTTTAATCCACTGTTATTTTTTTCTATTCTATTCTATTTTAAACGTAATTATAACATATTAATCTGCAAAAATTATTTTTTTTTATTATAAATTTAATCTTTCTGAGTTGGTACATAGTAACAAAAATTATTATTCACATATTTTTTTTGTAATAAATTTTTATATAAATCCATGATTTTACTTAATAATATGACTGTAACTTTAATAGTTTACAACAAATGTTATAATTCGTCCCAATGTCCTAAAAATTATAAAATTAAATCTAATTACTACCTGCATATTACCAGCACTTTTTGTAGTTTTTTCCTTTTCTTATACAACGTTGGGCAAAAGTATAGAACCAAGCGTTTTGTGCCTAAACTATGTACCTTACGAAAAAACTAATTAGTACATCGTCAACTACTTCAAAATTGTGGTTATTTTTCAAGGATAAATTTTTTCGAAATTGTTTTTAGTTTTTGAGTTAATCAAAAAAAAAATTTTTTAATGGCACTCTACTTCATCGATTTTTTTGGTAAAAGGTTATGCTCTAAAAATAAGTTTTAATTTAATAATATTGTTTTTGGATCAGGGTTTTTTTTTTGAATAAGTTTTCCGAGCTCGTTACGAAGATTTTTCGAACCTGGCCGAAGTGGTTCCATACTTTTGTCCAACGCTGTATGTATTTTCCATTGAAGCTTTAACCAACAAAAATCTATTATTGCTCCTGACGATCTTCTATTTCTCGTTGTATCTACAAAAAACCTTTCTTCATGTTTATCAATATTAGGATAAGATTTTTGGTAAAGTACCTAAATTAATTTTTGAAAGAACATCTTGCATATTTCAGACCTTTATAATTAGAAACATGTTCCTCGTAGCCCTCAACTTTTTTTATGTTACCATCAACTAAAATCGCTTTTATATGTTTGTACCGATGCAATTTAATTGGCTTAAAGTAGCATAAATGCAACAACGCAACATAAAATTTAAAGAGAGATTTCTTTGCAGATTAATGTAATAATAGAGCAATTTTTAGTTTTTAAGCTTTTGGCAGTTGCTGATATTTTTGTGCAGTAAATAAGAATATTATTAGTCATAATAAGAAAACAATTTTCAATTATTTTTCTTACGTTCCTAGTACAATTTTGAAGAAACTCTTTTCTAGTCAAATAATACTATTTCAAATTTTGTTATACAAGTAAAAAAATAACAAAGAGTAGATCACTTTGTATTTTCCCAAGCGAAGATTTTGTTTAGTGCTTTTTTTTTCTTTTTTTATGTTCTAAGATTTTCATCTTACTACTTTCGAAGAGGTGAAGTAATAAAAGTGCGTGATGAAATTATTGACACATTCTCTTGCAAATGGTCATTGTTTATAACATTGTTACCCACGTATTTTCATTCTTTTTTTAAATCAATTGTCAATGTCAAAAATTTTGAAATTATGTTGGAACCCTGCAACATTGCCATAGGAACGAAGCCTGAACGACCAATTTTAAATGGAGTTGCCAACGTTTTTGCAGTTAACTTTGACGCAACGAAGAGATTAACTGAATTCTTTTGCAGTTGGTGAAAATTATTTTCCAAAAATAGGAACAGTATTAAAATATTTCAAATATGCCATCAAATCAGACAATAATTAGCTAAAAATGGACTCGTCAAAAAGTTGGAACAATTAGAATATTTTTTGTTGTTTCCAATTTTATTGTTTTTGATGCTTTAAAAAAAACGTGTTCTTTTTTGGTATAAGAAATAATTTCTCTTTGATGCCATGTCATAAAATTAAAATTCATTTTGTTTTATTCTTGTTAAGTTTTTGTTCAATATTGTGGAGAGCCTAGAAGTTTTGGAAAATCTGAATCCAAATTTAATTTTTTTTAACCAACTTTCAATGTTAAAAAAAACGACAAAAAATGTGAGCAGTAGTTTTTTGGCGGTTTTTAAGCGACTTTGCATGCAATACAATTATTACTACAAATTTAGAAAATATACTGTAATAATATGAAAAAAGTGTTTAACCTAAGCATAACTATTTGTCAGTTGTGCTCTTATAATGCCAAATTAGTCACTTTCATTATAGTTATTTCTACTACAATCTATTTGAAAGGAATGAATAATTGCAGAAAATCACAATGGTTATGAAATTTGCACGATATAATCGAACTGTAAGCATGACAATAACTTGGCAAATAAAACGGTTACAATCAATTTATTTATTTGGGAATAGTTGTGCAAATTTCTTATTTGTAAAGTTAATTGGAAATGCCATAAATAATTAATAAAGTTAATTTACATGTTCAACCTTCATCTACGTGGTATAACTCAACGGTTATTGTTTTCTGTATTTTACACTTGGCGTTTATTTATTTGCAAGATAAGAATTTAATTGTGTTGTAAATAATCTATTTTTACTATATTTGTATCAAATGTTAAGAGAGCGTAAGCGGTTTACCACAATAACATTTTTATTATTTCAATAATTAAAGCAAGGCGTTTATGATTATTGCCTTTATCCTGTGGAACTAGTTTACAGGACGTTCATAATTAATTAACCTAGTAAAAGGTTCCAACGGTACAATTGTTATTTGCTACAACTGGTATTGCAAATTTTTATTATGTCATTGTGGAAATGTATAATTTACGACCACGTAATATTCGGACAATGTACCCAAAGATCTGCTGGTATTGTAATTACTAATTACGACCAGAAATATCCGTGCAACATCCGTTCCAATAATCCAACGTATTTTTCGAAAATTAAAGAAAATTCTATTTCAACCAAACGAGTAGTATTATGTGATGGCTAAGTTTTACCTAAAAATTTAATTAAGGAAATAATTAAAACTGCAAATTGCATAATTATATAAAATTAGTTGTTAAAATAATACAATGGCCTGTTTTTGTAAACTGTTATGTAAGTGTTGACTGATGTAAATTTGAATTTTATAATTTTAAACATCTTTAACAAATCAAAAAAACCTACTTGCTTTTTTGAAATCTCAGTCACTTTTATACGAGTCAACAGAAATTGTGTAAAGAAAGGTTTAGTGGTTCTAACAGTGTCTTTACATTTTTATTTGATTAATTGTTATCTGCAATCGCCTAAAGTAGTGTTGTTATAATTCGGATTCGAAAGTGCAAATATCTGTGCTTGTGTTACAATAGATAAGCTCGGAATTTACTACGCTACGTAATCTACACCTACTTATACAGGGTGGAACGGAAGCATTTGCCAATATGTTAAATGGCATGTTCATGTTCTCACGGTCAAACTGACCTGAAAGACTGTGCTGCGAAAAGACGTTCTAGTAACATGTTATATTTTTTCTGAGGAAGATACACCAGTTGCAGTGCTAGAACATTTTTAAAAGAATTTGCATAAGTTTGTATGAACCTCAATATTTTTAAATCAGTTGTCAATGTCAAAAATTTTGAAACTATGTTGGAACCCTGCCACATTTTCCATAGGAACGAAGCCTGGACGACTAATTTTAAATGGAGTTGCCAACGTTGAAACAATTTGACAATTGATTTTAATTCCAAATGGACTTTAGTAAAGGGAAAGTTTTCGGAAAAAATGGGTTTGGCTATTTTTGAAAAAAAATATAATTGTTATAAAGTTGTGCTACAACTTTTATATGTTGCAAAAATGTAGAATTGTTTACTATAAAAACTTTATACATTTTTTTTGATTCTACAAAAAACACAATGAGTGGTATGATTGAAGTAGAAGCATTTACTCTGTAGCATTTACTGTGGTATGAACTTTTACATAAAGTAAAAACTTCGGTGCGTAGTAAATGCTACGGCTTTCCTAATGTCAACTGATTGCCATTTATTTTTTTTTATTTTAGTGAAAATAGTGTTAGGAATGATGTTTGTAGTCTTGTGAGGATTTGTTTATGGGAAGTGTCTAGGACAAAAAACGCAGGGAAATACTCCCCAAGTCATGAAGTACCAAGGGGATAGAAGGACGGTATTCTGGAGGGCGAAAGACAGAAACTGCCCCCAGGGCTGACAGAATTAAGCAGTAAAAGAGTTCACTCGTGTTAATTACCAAAGTGAATGAATCTTGACTTGAGCTTTTTGATTTTATTTAACTAATTTTAATAAAGTTTTCTATCAATAGTTAATAGTTATCATTTTGACCATAAGTGCGAGTAAAAATAATGTTGGGAAGCAAATGTAAAGGATTGATCCTTTGTTAAAGGATATTAATTTTTTATTATTATTTTACTATTAGTAGTACAATCTGTAAGCCTTATTGCTCTGGGTCTCTGGGTAAGCGCTATCCTTTTTGCAGATTCAGTTTTAACACAGGTTTAGAAAAAAATTACTTTCTTGAAACCCATGATAAACGAGATTTTTTAAAAATATTTTAATTTTTATTACATTTTCTGATCTTATTTAATTTTCTATAGATTATGGTAGTCCTGATCCATTTAACGTTATTCTCTACATTAAAGCTATAACAATTCTGCTTTATTTTAATCATAATATTTTACGTATTTGTCTATGATTTATATTATAATTGGTGAAAATAGGTATTTTAAACAGTTTTTTTGACAAAATCACGAAATCGAAGTTACTCCTTGATCAACTTCGCAAAAACTTCAGTAAATACTTCACGATGAAGCAAGTACCATAGCCAATTGTAAGTTTCCATAGTATTGTCCTCTACTCGTATATATCAAAGTACATAAAGTAAAGTCTAAAGTATTTACTTTTACTACTTACTTCAAGTATACTATGAAGTAAATGCTACGTTAGGTAGTATTTACTCGAAGTAAAAGCAAATACTTTTTTTAATCATACCACTCAGTGGACAAGATAAAAAGCTATATCTTAATGTGATATTTAATAAGAATTTACAGTTTGTGAATTTTTTGCACTGGCTTATTCTATGACCATTTTTTACACAGAGTAGTCGTAAATCAACTGGTTCAGAAAAGAAAATGTACTAATAAATAATTAAATTACCTTGATTGTTCAAAAACGTCAAAATTGTAAAAATGCTGCGCCTCATTGTTTCTTTCTATTATTATATCAATAGTTAGTAACTAAAGTTTATTTTAAGAAGATAAGCGTTGGAATCGTGGAATAATGAGTTTCTGTATAAACAACAGTTATAAAACTCCAAACTTATATCACAAAAGCTACATATTACCTGTTGGGAAAATTGGTGTTATAAATTTGGTATCATGTGAAAAACAATGTTTTGTGCATCCCCGAATGTTATTTACCCACAAATTGAAATATGTAAAGATAGGAAAAATGTGGCAAAAAGTGAATATTTTTAAAAGATACTTCCGTATGTGACTTTTTTAAAAACGGCCGAAATTCAGATTGTTTAATCCAAAACAATAATAATAATAATTAGATCTAAACTTTAAATTATGATTTTCGAAGATACAGAGTTGTAAAAGAAAATTTCAGGGATTTTTATAATTAGGTATGTAGTTTACAATGTATACGATCGCTTTGAACATTTGTATGTAAAATTTGTACTATGTAGGTAATTGCGTTTAAATTATATTTATAATTGCTTTTGGTTTTCCGTTACATACATGTATTGAAACTCACTCCCCAACGGAAAGGTGCTAGTGGTAACAGCAATAGAGATGGCAAAAAAAGTAGGTCTTTTATTTTTCGTTTGCGAGATACGGAGGTGTCAAAGTGACCAATCCCAGAAGCTTTCTCCTAGGTGTAGTGCATACAGTAGATGCGTTACTAAGTCATAAAAAATAAAAAAGTGACCACTTTTATTGTCGGTTCTACCTATTTTTTATTTTTCTAGCAACGTGTTTTGTTCCCCTAGGCCTCCAGTGCAATGCCTTTTGTGATTGGTTATTTTGAAATGTTCTTATCTCCCAAACGCAAAGAGTTAGAATTTTTTGTACAGGAACTTTAGTTTTAGAATTGCTCAAACTATAGGCACCTTTGTGGTGGGGAGTGAGTTCTGATACAGGCTGTATAACTGTCGATTTTTTGATAAATGTATTAGATATATTTGTTATAGTTTGTTATTTTTGTTATTGTTAATATTAAAAAAAAAGTTGCATTGCAGGTAGAAGTAAAGGTTTTCTTTATTCTGTTTCTGCAATATATTCGTAATTTAGACACTCTTATAGTTACACTTTGTTATAGTTAATTCAGGGTGAGTCAATAGTGGGTTATTTCCGAGATGTCTCAAGATGCAACCAAAACTACAAATTGCATTTACCATTTGGATACTTCCTTTGATTTATAAAATCATTGATGGCATCAACATTGGTTTTTTATCTTTTAAGTAATAATAGTCCATAAGAAAATTTTATCAAAACTGTGAAAACAAACTTAACAATACTTAGAGCAATGTAATCGTGGATTAATTTTGACATTTTTTAATGATTAGCAATCTGCTCAGCAGGAATCTTTATTATTGGTTGAATATTAACAAAATCAGAAAAAAATACCCAGTATTGACTTACCCTGTATAAAAAAAGTTGTTTTGGAGTTAACAGTCAAGGTTTTGTTCATTTCATTTCTGCAGAATAGTTTCAACTTAGACCTAGATTGTTAAAGAATACCTACGTAATTTAATTTATTTTCAAAGTATTCAAAGTTAGAATAGCCTTACAGAAATACAAATTGTTTTTGTTTTGTTTTTTAGTAATAACTTAATAAATAGTAATAACAAACAAAGGAACTACTAAAAATTAAAAATTAAATATTACAATAGGTGAAAAAGTTAAGAAAAATTTTAGGTTTCCTATTTATAAATAAGTTTCATTAAAAAAGGAAAAGCGCAAGAAGTGTTTCGGTCATTTGGAAAGGCTATTGTCAGATTTCAACAGCACTCTAATAATACAGATTGTTTATAAAGGAGTGTAAGATCTCAGGTGGTTCTGAAATTTGAATTTACCGCATTTAGTTAATTTATTTTTATAAAATTTCTGAAAAGCACCAATTTTTATCTATTCAAGCACTCAAAAAAAAATTTTTATATACTAACATTGTTCATTCTGTGTTGAAAAAAGCAGCAAAAAAAGCACCAATTTTTATCTATTCAAGCACTCAAAAAAAAACAATTTTTTTATATACTAACATTGTTCGTTCTGTGTTGAAAAAAGCAGCAAAGTTTTAATATTTACTACGACCCTACATTCATTTATGTCCACATTGTACTTCTTTTCAATTTAATTTTAATTTAATAATAAATTTAAGAATGCCAAGGAATTCATTATTTATAGTTAATCTTTATGCATTTCTTGAGAATTTGTGCTAGAACTGATGGGTTAACGTAATTTTGATAAAAACTAATCGTAATTTAAAAAAATAGACACAGCGAAAATTCTGATTTATATTTGACTTACGAATGAATTAGGAAAGGGGTAATAAAACCTCGTCAATAAAAATTGATCTCTCTTAGAAGAAACAACTATTGTCTTATCTTTTTCTACAAGTTGATTTTTTTTTATAAATTTCCAGACTTAGGACCGGTTTGTAGAAAGCTTTATTAAAATTTTATTTGGTGTTAAAAGTTAACAACACGAATGGACCAATCAAATATGTTCAATTTGGTCACGTGAGCAGTTAATCACGCATGTAATTGCAAATTAAACTACTGACGCTTCTATAAACTGGTGCTAAGATTTTAAAATTTCTTTGAGACATTTCATCTTCTGTTGCTTTTTATTAACAACCTTCTTGTTTTATTGGTTTATTTATTAACTTCATTTTTCGTCTGTACCTTTTATTTTTTCTCACGAATTAAGTGCCAATGGTAAAACTGTAATCTTCTTTCCATAAGAGAAAATTAGATCTTAATTTTTCTCTATATATTATGACATTATGAGATATTAAAGCCTACGGAAGGATTCCCCCAAATTGTTTGCTTGGTTTTGTGGGTCATTGTTAAATATTTCCCATCAGAACACCAGTGATAAATAATTCATCGCCAATGGTCGCTAATTAAATCTTATACTCCTTTCATTTATCCCAAGTACTCCAGTATCTCTTGTCACATCATGCTTGTAGTAAGTTTACATTCAAGGCGATTTGGTAGAACAACCAGATGAATAGAAACGCCGCATTGCATGGCATGAGTTAATAAGTTGACGATATCAATTACATGCATCTACCATATAAAGAGTATCGTTGGCTGGATGAAGTGGTAGCCGTCTCCGGGATTGCACAACTCGTTCTCTTAGATCACTTTTATCACTTGTTGCGTCTCGCAGAGATTGAAAGGATTCCTATTAGTTGGAAAATGTGTCGTTTAATAAAGTGTGTGACCTCAGACTGACTGACACACCCAAGACGATGTCGACTCACTTATGCTTTATCAGGACAATTTCAATTAGCTAATAATTAAAAGTAGCAATATTGTGATGATATCTCCTCGTGATTTATTAAAGCGAACGTTCTAGACGGCCTTCATTAGTTGCTCTTCCTAGTTCATCCTAGTTCAAGTTCGACTTGCCTCAGGTGCATCTGTGATGAGTTCGTGAATCGCTGCTGCTTCAAAAGTGGCATCGCAATTAATCGATTAATAAACATTGAGCGAAACATGTTTTAAGTAGAAGAAAGCGATTTAGAAATTGACATTCTGTGTCCGACAATCTTCGGTTGTCGCATTACAATTTGCTCAATTAAAATAGCTTAGTGAAAGTAATTAAATGTTTAATAATTTCTAATTATTTCAGAAAAATCTACCTTTAATAGATTGCATTTACATAATTAAACGCTTGCATTAGTTTCAATTATTAAGCTACAAGCTATTCCCTTTTCATTTTTTAATTACTTGACTGTTTCCAAAATATCTGAAATATTTGGTAAAAACGAAACAATAGACGCTAACAGATATGTCAAAAAATCTTTTCAGGAATGTGTACACTTTGTTTCACAATAATCCGCACAAGTAACCTTGAGGAGTGTGAACTGGGTTATGTCTGCTCACGTAAACTATGTAGAAGTGGTGGTACCAACGTAAAGTGTTAAAATAGTTATTGTTTCAACTATTTGAAGAATGGAGTTTGTATGCACTTGATATTTTCACGGTTAATGACTGCAACAATGCAATTAGTTTACACTCAAAATTTCAAATATCATTAAACATACACATCAATTTCATTGTTTTTTTTATACTAACTGCACGAAAAAGCGTAACACAAATCGAAGTCATCTAATTTTTTCTCCGCGATTTATTCTGCCACCTATAGACAAAAAATCATAAAAGTAAATTCAACATTAACAGACGCAAAAATTTTATACAGTAGTAATCTAGTAACTGAATCTAAACCTAGATTTTAAATAAATCAATATGCTTAATAAAATATTCAATATACTTGTATTCTGGGTTGAGCAAAAGTGAGGACCAAAACTTTTTTTTTCTAAACTATAAACTTTACGAAAAAAGTAATTGGAACTTAGCTAATTCGTTAAAAGTGTTACCTTGTTTGAAGAATTATTTTTTGTATTTTTTTTATTTTTGAGTCATAGAGTTTTGTTTTAATAGCACGACCCTACTTCAACGGCTTAAAAAATTACTTAAATTACTTAAAATTCAATGATATTGCTTTTAAACAAACATTGTTTAAACTTGCCCCAAGAGTCTTTCAGGCTGTGACAGATCAAAGATCAAAGTATTCTCAATGAAAATGTTCTCTCAAAGTCTGAGAGTCAGTTCACAAAAAGCGGATTAGAATTTAATTTAATATTAAAGTAATTCAAATTTAATTGCCACTTACCTCAAAATTTTTCGCAAATTACAAACATGTATAGTGAGAACCTTTTTGTTAAATTTCGGAAATTTTTCGTAATGAGTTAGAAATAAAATTTTCATATTTTGTATTAATTTTCAAGCAACATTATTAAACTAGACAAGAAGTCACTTTTAGAGCATAATCCCTAACTAAAAAAATTGTCGTAAAAAATTGTCGTAATTGTCGTAAAAAATTAACATGGTTGTTCATTTAAAATAACTAAAATAAAATGCTCTAAAACTTAAACAGTTTTAAAGTAGATTGTCAATACCCTAAGTTAATTTAGATAAATCAAATTTAATTAAGTCTGTTAAATTTTGTTCAACACGTACCTAATAATAATAATATTATCAAAAAAGCGCTGTTTCTAATCTATATTAATTTTAAGGTGTAAGACCAATTTTTTTTTGGTTTTTATTTTCTTTAACACTAATTCCTGGATCGATTTAGGAAAACAATTAGTAACATGTACGTAGTAATTTCAAAAAAGAATAGCATGTCAGTATGATGTCACACTTTTATTGGACGTTCTGTATTTAATCAAAGAAATTTTTCTGGAATACATCCTTTAGTATAAATAACCTCTAAAAAATATCAAAAGTCCAACTGTAGTAATGTAATAACACTAATAAATAAGTGAGCTACAGAAAACGAGAGTAAAGCTGGATTACTCTATATACTTCAAGAAATGTTGTCATTGTCTGTAAATCAAAACCATTTCCAATGGTCTTATTTTCAAAACGCTTAAAAAAACGACAATATTTTGTACTAGAGTCATCTGCATACTAAATCATATTTATTATTCGCACTAAAATTGTAACGGGATTTCTTTATTATTACTTTTATGCATAAAGTATAGAAAGCAATGGCCCCATTAGAGATCCTTGGGGTTCACCACGTTTTGCTCGCAATTCCTTTTATTATTTATTATTCAAACAAGTAATTTCTATTCGATTACATACTAACATACGATAAAGGAACGTCTATGGAATTACAACTTTTAATCAGGCATAACATCAAACTCTTTAATAAAGTCTTAGGGCCAGTTTACGTTTTAATAGCAATTGGTTTAATTTGGTCATGTGATCAGTTAATCGCGCATTTAATTGCGGATTAAATTAAAGACGCTGTTATAAACCGGTCCTAAGAGTCGGTTAACAGAAAGCTAAATTAAAGATTAATTTAGAATTAAACTAATTCGAATTAAGTTGTAATTTAAAATGCATTGACAAATGCCAAATTATTTGCGAATTAAATTTTAATTAAAATTTAAAAAAAAACATATTTACATATGTAATTTTTTTTATTTCTGAATCCCCTACATCTTATCGAATTTCAACCGCTTTTCTTTCATTTAATTCAGTGTAAATTTTAGTGACAGTTGCCATAGGTTTGAAGTTGTGATGAAAAAGATAAAATTGTTTAGTTTTAATTCTTGTCACCAGAATAAAAAAAAGTTTGCGGTCAGTGAAAAGAAAATTACAGTGAACTAACCAAACAGTCACATGTCACATGCTATCACAAGCTCGTTTGTGCTTCAACTTCAGGTTTGTGAGAGAAGCGATTATTAAGGATCGGTTTACAAAAAGCAAAATTAATATTGTATTGTAAATTAAAGTAATTCGAATGAAGTTGCAATTTAAAACGTATTGACAAATTTAGGACCGGTTTACAAAAAGCTTTGTTAAACTTTAATTCGTTGTTAAAGGTTAACAGCGGGAATGAGCAAATCAAATTGATTGAATTTGGTCAAGTGAGCAGTAATTCATCACGCATTTAATTGCTGATTAAATTAATGACGCTTCTATAAACTGGTCCTAGAGACATTAATTTAATTCGCAATTAAATGTGTGATCACGTGACCAAATTGAACAAATGTGATTGGTTAACTTTTAACAACGAATTGACATTGGCAAATGTCAAATTAATCGCGATTAAAATTTAATTGCAATTAAAATGTTTTGTAAACCAGCTTTAAGATTAATTTGACATTTGTCAATGTATTTTAAGTGGCAACTTAATTCGAATTAGTTTGATTCTGAATTAAATCTTAATTTCGCTTTCTGTAAAACGGCCCTAATATTAATGTTTAATTGATTGATAACGTTAGGATTCTACTAATAAATATATTTATTATTTGAATTTCGGTTAAACTCTTTTAAAAGAGTTTTTTGAAAAAAAAAACAATAATTACACTGCGCACAAAAATTGTCGCAACACGGATAGTTTTCTTAAATGATTAAAAAACAAGCAAATATTTAGTAGTTTAATGAAATGCAATAGGATTTTAGATTTAGTACAAATTAATTTTTGTTAAAAGTAATTAATACAGAAACTTAACATTAAATCACCTTTAGCTCAAAAAACATCTTCCAAACTACTAGGGATGCTTGTTATGAGGTCAACAATATAATTTTGAACCAGTTTTCCCCATTTTTTTAAGAAGGGCATTTTCCAGTTTTTGTAGACATCTAAATGCATTTCCAATTTTTTTAAATAAGTTATTATGTTAAAGATACATCAAAATTTAGACTTTTATGGATTCTAGAGAGACTTCTGTTTGTCGAACGTGTTATTATCGAAAACCTGAAGGCAGACATCACCACTTTGTTTCTATAAAAACATAACTCAATGCGAATTAATAGGAACAGACATAATTACAATATTATGAGTAAAAATAAGCTTTTCGTACAAAAATTTCAATGAAAATGAACGCTTTTACTAAAAAAACTTACTTGTCAAAGCAAACAATAATTAGGTGTTATGAAAATTGTCTCTGAGTTTTCTGTAATTGAATAAGCTGAAATAAGCTTGAATTTGAAGCAAGTCTAAAAGTCTTTTACTAAAATTCCTACAAATGAATTAGCAATAGTGCCAGTGTTAAAACTATTTTACATATCAGTTTAAAAAAACATCTCCTACATAATATTTACTGCACTCTGTTTAAATAAAAAATAAATAAAATAAAAAATCTTAAATTATTTTTTTTAATTAATACTCAGTTTAAAAATTGTACAAGAAAAATAAATGTTTTTACCAAATTTTATTTCCGTCGATGCTTAAAAGGGGTTCGTAAGGCGAAAAACGTTAGAAACCACTGATGGAATAGCGCAATTATTATCATTAAAAAAAACACATTATTAATTGTACTTAACAGGATATATGCATATTATTATTGAAAAAGATTTTCAATAATTACTATAAGTAAAAGTATCTCACATGGATTTTTACAATTTCGATTTAATTGTAGTAGAAAAAGGTGTTTTAGGAGTGCGGGTAGAACTGGACCCTTCCTACGAAACATAAGGTGGAGTAACTTGAATTAGAACAACCACAAAAGGTAAAACAACTTTTGCAAAAAAATATTGTGCAGTTGTGTATGTCAATAATAATTGAATTTACATCAAGGGTTACTAATTAATTGACATAAAAGTGAAAAGAGCACAATAATTTCATAAGTTAATAACAATTAAAAGTGAGTAAAATCACTGCTGCATAAATCTAGTTTATTGTGATTTTTACAATCCAGTTTATTATCCTGAAAGTCATGTAACAATAAAACTAATAAGAATTTTTATCTAATACTAATCCTAAATTTTGTAAATTAATTGCAAGCACAAATCCTAACGAATCTTCAATGAAATTTTCGGTTTCGTTCCCTCTTCCACCGTCACTATGCGCGAAAACGAGATGGAGTTAATTACGTGGAACGAAATTCTTTGTTAAATGAATACGCACATTCACTCGAAGAGCTTTCGAAATATAATTTTTTATTCCGACTTCGTAACTGTAGCACAGTTTCCGAAGCACACGACATTGCTCCGTACCTCACGGCCAAAGTAAGCTGATTTATAGAAAATTACACAATTTTGTGGATATGCTGTTACGTTTTCCGCACGATTACATAACAATCATTTCACACTGTCTGGACGGCGCCTTTTTACTACTGCAATGACAAATATTTAGCTGATGTTTGGTATTTCGATCGTTTACTAAATTTAATTAGCTTGTAATTTCGTTCAAATGCATCTCACACTCACACTGCAACATTTTTTATTGACACAACAAAACCGTAACATTATAGCTATAAATTTTATTGCCACTATTATTGTACTCGTTACTTTATTAGTTATTACAGCATTTTATGCACCTAATCTGGAAAGTGGTTATTTATTTGTTAGACAGGATTGTAGCGAGTAATTATTTCTTCAGGTCCTGTTTGCAAAAAAATTACTACTTAAAAATGCACTAACCAGTTCATTTCAATTTTTTGGTAGATTATATGCATGAGAGAAAAATGGATACGCTGTTAAACGAAATTGGAGAATGTGGTGATACCAATCTTTTATTTATGATGAGTATCATTGCAAATTTTATTAAAAAGGGTAGAAAGTGTGAAATTTGGTGAATTTTTGGTTCCCAACTAATTTATTTATGAATTATTGTGAGTCGGTCGTTCGTGATGAATTTCTTCGGTAATTGGAGTAAAATAAACGAAATTTTAAAACCTTGCGTGTGATTGGCGATTTTTCTAAGATTTATGTGCAGCAAATTAGTAAGAGAAACATTATTAACATAAATCAGGCGGAATAACGTGCCGCTGTTAAGACAAATAAGTATAATCTAGCAACTTTCAACATATTTATCGTTTGATAGCAGTTCCATGCTTTGAATTAAGTAAGAGTTTCACTAAATAATTAAATAATATCCTGTTAAAGGCATTGAAATATTAATAGTAATCGAAGTGAACGTTTTTTTTGGATGTTGGAATGTGGTACTCATGTGTTTACAGTTTATTATGTATTGAACACAAACTCTTTACTATCTTATCTCATATGCATAAAAACATACAAGCAATTATTTTAAAATAAATGTTTGATATTTACTGACCAGAGAACTGCAACTTAATATAGAAATTAAAATATTTATAACTGGAAAAAATTAATAAATTTCCATAATTGTTATTATTGATCAATTAAAATTACATAGCGGCTTGTTTAAAAGAAAATAAATACAAGGTGAGTCTGCTAAAGTATATTTTTGCTGTATCTTAAAAACTAATAATCACACAGCAATTAGCGTTTGCTGCTAAATATTTTATAATTTTTTCTATGTGTGCTGCGAATTATTTCTACAATTCCTTAAAATTTAAATTAATTAATTAGTCTTAAAGTGCTACAAAAACATTATTTTACAAAAACAAACAATGCTTAAATATTGTTTTGTGCAAAAACAGCGTTTGGCAACTTTTTAAGGATCAAGAACGAATAATCTCTGTGTGAATTGTTTCTGAAACAACGTCCTACAAATTTTCGATCGGATTCATGTCAGGGGAATAGGCCGGCGAGTATAATCTGAGAATATTCTCAACTTCTAGTGTTTCTTGTACCCTTCTGGTACGGCAGGATGTAGCGTGGTTCTTGTTCTTGTTGTAAATGGGCAACGATATGTTGTGGAAGATAGTCTAAGTACCCTTAGAACTCTTCTAGACTACAAATCTAAATAATGGAGCCTTCGACTTTGGCAGGAAACTTTGTTTTCCTAGAGGAGTAGTCCCATACCAAGGTATAATGTTTAACCATCGTACAGCGCTTGTCCCTAAAGTTGGAACAATGACTGGAGACATTTAGGCGGAAAACATTCTTCGGACAATTATTCATTCATACGTAACAAAATCGGAGACATTTTCATCTTTGCGGACGCCTCACCGTACAGGAAGTGTACTTGAAGCACTAGAAATTGAGAATATTTACAGATTATCCTCGCCAGTTTATTTTTCTGACATGAATCCCAACGAAAATTTGGCAAGACGCATTTAATTTTAATACCAAGTTTTAATAAATTACTGAATACCTATAAAGTTTTTGACGAAATTTTTCTTCTAGTTTTTTACACCTTGCATTTTAACTTGAGGTGAAGCTAAATATCAACAATATACTTAATTTCAATATACCTACTTAAGGATATACATTTAATTTTGAAATTTCTAATAATGATTTTTGGATTGGGTAAGAGGTTCAAGAATTTTGGCAATGTGTGTAGTTAACGAATTAACAATATCTTTTACCCTTAAACTTAAATTTTGCTAAAGAAAAAAATCGTGAAATACCTAACCTTCGTTCTGTCGAACTTAACCTTTTCACTTGTAAATAAACGATCTCAATTAAGTTATTAATTAATTAATACTTAATATAATTTGTATAAAAATTCTGAGACAACTCACATTTACATATACAGGGTGCTCAAAAACTGGCGCACCAACTCAGTGGTACGTTAGTGAGGAGCAAGTGCAGATTACGGGAAAAATGTTGAAAAAAAGTCATATTTTAAAAAATCTGGAGCTACAAACTTATTGTGTTAACTTCTTTGGTTTTCATTATTTTTTATGCTTTTATGTTTCATACCAAGTAATCGTTCCGTAACAAAACGATGAATAATTATTTTTAAATTTACTATCAGATTTTAGCAGTTTTTTTTATAAAAAAAAATTACAATTTATCAAAAAAATCACAATGTGTAGATGTGCCAACACTGGAATATTTCCTAGGAAACCGTTTCAAAAATAATTTATTTTTATTGTTGCTCAAATTCGATTGCGATCATGACTTACACAACGTTGCCACATATCATTTATCTAAAATCCGTTATTTATAAATAACTTTAATACAAAGAATTTTTTTACTATTTTTACCTTTATATGTAACCAGTTCTCTACCACACATCAGTTTGAGTTGGTGCGCCAGTTTTTGAGCACGCTGTAGAAAAGAATATAATAGATTTAATGACAAAAGCTCATGTCTGAGCGACTATTAGTTTTAGAGGTACTGTAAAAAATACTTTTAGCAAAGCCACTCTGTATACATACAATCAAACAACTTGGAAATGATGTCTTAAAAAACGAGTTTCAACTAAGGATGCCGAAATTATCGAATCGTAAACTTTATGTAGCTTTGACATAAATTTCTTTGTTTTTTAATAAGTTTTTAACATTTATCATTGAAAACGAATAAATATTATTTATATAAAAAATGTAAATTTATGGTATAAGGTTTAAATACAAAAAAGTAACATCATTTTTGTAGATAGGACCATGCTGTATTGAAGGGTTTATAAAAATTAATTACTTATTATCATTTTCTGAAATTTTGAAATACAACTTTCCATCGGAACAAGTTAGTTTGAATGAGTTTTTTATAAAAATATAGTATTAATTAATATTTCTTATAAAAAATGATGGCTTAAAATTTATAACTAATAAGAAATTATTTAAATGATATTAGGTTTGTCAAAATTTAAAATTTTATTGTTAATATTAATGTATATAAATATATATTAATAATAATATTATAATTATAATTTAAAAAAAATGATAAATAAATATAAAAATAAAAAATTGCATACTTTGCACTACAGAAAAAAAATACAGAACTAAGAAATAATTTAAAATACTAGGTGTATCAGAAATACGTGTGTTAATCTTACCACGTAATAAAACTTATCAAATACAACATCTTGTCTATATAACGCTTTTGCAATATTTTTATTTATAATTTTTACTGTTTTCTCCTTTCTTTTGTGCAAACGAGCCGGTCAATGTTTATTAATTAGTTTGTATTCATATAGTGGCGGTCAGCCCGATTTGCGTGTGCGTCATCAATTTCATATTTTCATTACCAACACAAAGCTATAAGAAATTATCAAAAACAATGCAAATTTAAACAGCTAAGGGCTATCTAAGGGTGGTATCCTTGAACATTAATTTACATGTACACTTCGACAACACCGTCAAGTGTCACGAATTTGTCAAACTGACATTGACAGTTAATTATAGACGTCGTCGCATGATTGTCGAAAGTGTTATCGGTGTTAATCGCAAGTATTTTCTATTCGTTTATTGTGTTTTGTGATTTGCGTTTCGTTAAGTTTTTGATTCTGCAATTATTAGTTCTTGTTTTGTGAATCTGTATTTTTTGTAACAACTCATCATTTAAACACTTCATAACCTCAAAAACTATTTGATAGTTTGTCACCGCTATGCCCCTGCTATGTAAACGTAGTGACAGAAATGTCAGATGACGCACACGCAAATGGAGCTGAGCGCTATCATAGCAACAATTTTCATTGTTGTTTTAAATTGTTTAAATTGTCCGTTTCTATCACAAAGATAGAATTTTTAATTTTTGTATCCATTGGGGGGTACACGTTTCAGTATCTTATCTTTTTCCAAGTTTTAAGTAAATTTGAGAATTTTTAATTGAAAAATTACAAATAGAAAAGATGTTTATTTGATGAGTTCTGTTGCCTGTTAAAATTAAGACACGTATTTCTGACACACCCTGTATGTGATAGTATATTTTATTAAGTGTATATCAAGTTTACTAACCACTAATGATCACTATAGAGAAGGTTAATAAAAATTAAGTAGACATTGTGATTGTAGAATTTTGAATCGTCAAAATAAACAAACAAACTCTTTATTATTATTTCTTGTTTTCTTTTGCTTAAACGAAATAAATAATTTATCCTTCGACAGTGTCAAAAATAACAGTTTTTCTCCTGTGTAATGAAGTTTTGACAACTGTTTGGCATTTCTCAATACGAAACATCAGATTATTTTTAACAGATTTAAGGCAATTTTAAGCCTTGTTGAGTTTAATTTGAAGAATAAAATGTATTCAACTCGTATTCGTGTAAATCAGTTCACCTATTTTACCTCATGGATGATAAACCTCTCGCTCTCACACAACGTTTAAAAATCCATTCGTTAAATAAAGGGTCCGATTTACAATCAAACTCGTCGAATAAATAACTATAAGTTAAGGTTACAATCCGATAATTTATGACTGTCTGGTTGCGGTTAGAAGAGTGAGGCTCGTCTTGAGGTGTCATTTTAAAATTATTTGACGGTACATGCATACAGTAGTTATTAAAGAAAGAACAACATCAAAAAAACTTGAAGACGACTTATTTTTGAAAACTAAGTTTTAGTATTAATTGTTTCAACCAAAAGGTAGGTAACCACTTATTTTCACAAAATAGTGGACCCGTTTTCTTCATTTTCCGAAAATTAGTCACTTCTATTATTATTAATCGATCAACAACAAAATCAAATGTTGTATATTTTGAAGTAGAATCTGGTTCAATTTGTTTATCGTGTTCACCTACAGAGTGTTTCTCATAATTTTACGAGGCTTGTAAAATGCAATCGACAATACATACTATTCTGATACAAACTCGTTTACAAATTTCGAAAAATTGAATAGTCTTATCAAAATGGTTCACTCCTTCAAAAAGATATTTAATAGTATTTAATAGATGTCATTTTGCTAGGCTATTTTATTTTATTATTTTGTTGACACATGCTTGTATTTAAAAGCGATTAAGTGCTTGCCCAAAAATAGGTTTCTAAAAAAATTCCAAATATATACTCGAAAAATGTTATATTCAATTTTCGTTTGTAATACAGTAACTAGGGTAAACTTTTTAACTGTGTTTTTAACTTTCAACTGCTATTCTCTTCCTCAACGTTTATTATTGTTTGTCTCTTGAAAAAAAAAATCTTTTTCCATATGTTTTACGTGGTCACATATTTTTCCCATTCGAAAAAGTGTCATAATGTTGTATTATTAATTTAAAGAGAATATTGTTATTTCAAGCCTCTTCTTTTGGATTGAAATCAGGATGGTAAACGAAGTTGCAAATAAGTTATACTGGTGGTGGCGTATCAACGTGTTTGAAGTGAACTGGAGTTTGACTGACAAAGTATCTCAGAATGAATTAAAAAATTCAACCTTGCCGAGGTCAAGATGTATTGAAATTGAGAAGACGTTGCAAAAATATTGCCACTGGGCAATTTTTTGTTTTGTTTCCAATGTTATTGCTCTTCAATCGCATCTTAAAAAATATTTCCATTATATTTTTAGTTTTTGTTGGTAGCACAGATTTGTGTTTCTTCAGTTATATCCAGGATATCCTCTGTGTTTCAACTCAATTACTTTGATTGATTTTTGTGATTAATTACGTAAAGTAAGTGCACTATTCCTAAACAAGTAATAAATGTTGTGAAAGTGAATTTCACTCTTCTTATACCATAATGCGGTCGGATAATTCCGGATTATTTCGAATCCTTTGGTGGGGAAGTTAAAATATGCTATATTGGGATTTTGACTTGAGGTTAAATATAAATTATTGTTATAATGATTGGCGGTATTTTTTCCGTTCCTTTTATTGTATACATATTGTGATAATAAACTCGTTACGCTACCCTAGATCTTGCAGTTGCATTCTTATTAGGCAACACAGAATGAGAAGGTCATCATGTTTATTTTTTTTATATTATGTTATAGATAGGTACATACACATAAATGCACCACGCATTGTTGTCATGACAGTGAAAGAAATTGTCTTTATTAATTAACTTATGTGTTTACGATTTGTACAATAATAGTATAAAGTCGTATGCACTTGCTGCACTTACAGAACTCTTATTCGATAAAGTGATTACTCACTTATCCATAAAAAATAATAAAGAAACCATGGTCAATTACAAGGTTACAGTGCGATTTTTTATTCCCTGCGTTCCAAGGTAATTTTGTGAGTATTCAGAGACATTCAATCGGTTTTAGTTTACTCTAGGAACCAAAACGAATTAGCTACTTCCATGCAGTAATGATAACTAATTAAATCCTTAATTTGCGTTTAATTTCTTTTCGTTTTCAAACAGCTCCGTAACATACATATTAAAAATAATAATTGGTCTGTATAATAGAACTAATCCAATTTGTTGCAATTGTGGTACAAATTGCTCAGCAAATTAATCATTTTACAATGGTTATGTTACACTGTTATTTCATCAGGCATAGCATTGTTCTGTGAAACAAAAAACTTTAAGCAATCTGAGCACGCTCCCATCATTAGTGTTAGACGTTTCGTCAAATTGTCAGTAATCTTATTTTCAAGAGACATTTATGATAGCAATCGGTTGCGTAGATTTTTGCAGGTTTGAACTTTGGTGTACCAGGAACAGAAAAAAATTAATTAAAATTTTACGAGAGAACAAACATAAAAGTTAATTACACTTTACCTTGCAAATTAAGCAAGTAGATGAGGCTGCAACAAAAATTGCAATTACACTTCTCCAGTAAAACGTTTATGAAAGTTTGAAGCTTCTGTTGCAAGACGAATTGGGCGAAAATAAGCAATTATTTTATTGCCTTGCTATTTTAATTATTGTGGTAGCAAAAAATTGTAATTATTCTAAAAATCATGAGTGACAGATTTCTGGTAGGTGCCAGGTTTTTACGCATATTAAGTGTGACCAACGTATTTTCCCACCTAAAAATCGAAAAGAAATCCCATTCAGGTACAAAAATTTTCATACCAGAAGTAGCAAATACGAGAGTAAATGATTTGTAAAGCATATTGTGTCTTTTTTGTATAAAAATGATGATGTTTATGCTGCACCTTAAAATAATCGGGGAAAATCGATTGAGATTAAACGAGGCAGTGTCAGCATATTAATAGTGTGCAGATATTTATTCCAAATCACATTCACAAAGTAATCTATCTGATAATTACTTCAATAATTACTATCATAATTACTAAGTACTACGTAACCTACGCATTACATTATTTGCTGAGGCATTTTATAATAGACTGGGATGCTACAAATTTGTATAATATTTAACCATTGATTAAATTGAATTATGTGTTAAAAAATTTAACATGAAAATAAACATTATAAAAATAAATAATAGCTGTGTTCCTGAGAAAAGTTCGATGACTATAATTCAGGCTAATTCAAAATGAACTAAAAGTTCCTATGACAAAAAATTGTTGTAAACTTTTTCCACAATATATAATTCTTTAAATTAACATTTTTAATTTAAGTTTTTGACTTTAGTTAACGGCAACGACAGCTGTTGAAAAAAATCACCAATTAATGTCTTAAGTTATGATGTATAAAGCATTTAAAAATCTTGCATATCCGACCAGAAATTTAAACAAAAGAACAACAATTGATACCGTTGCTATTGCTAAGGAAAATAAATTATAAAATATACGGAGTGTCCCAGTGAGTAGGTAAAATCCATTATTTAACTTTTTATTTAACGCTTTTTTAAAACGTATTGCTCAAAAATTGTTCTAGTTCTAGAGTTCTAGAAAAGTGGGACTTTCACGACTTCAAAGAAGAATGTTCCAACTTTATGGATACAATTTTTTTAGTTCACTACAAGTTTAAAAGTTTAATAAAAAAATTAAATGGAACACTCTATTTTTTATTTTTTTACGTAAAAGACCTTTAAATTGGTTGTCTAAGAACAATTACAGTTAAGAGCCGGTTTATAGAAAGCCCAATTAAAGTTAAGTGCCCTGTTAAAAGTTATCAACGCGAATAGACCAATGTCACGTGATCAGTAATCAGTAATCCGCATTTAATTGCGGATTAAATTAATGACGTTTCTGTAAAGCGACGCTAAGTGTCTCTTGCTGATTTATCAAAAGATGTTTTATTTTAAACATTACAAAAATATTTAAAAATTACTTTTAAGATAGTGAACGATAAAATTTCAGCAAATAATAACTTTTATTCGGTTATGCCTTATAAACTGACGTTTATTTGTGTTAAAGCCAAGCCGTTAAAGAATGTTTTTACCCTTACTTCTTATAATTAAAATTATTCAATTAAAAATATTAATATTGATTTCAAAATTTTATAGTTCCTAAGGCAAGTTTATAGAAAGCTTTGTTAAAAAATAATTCTTTGTTAAAAGTTAACAACGCGAATAAACTAATCAAATTTGTTCAATTTGATCACGTGATCACGCATTTAATTGCAGATTAACCTAATGACGCTTCTATAAAACGACCCTTAGGACCGGTTTATAGAAGAGTCTCATTAATTTAATACGCAAATAAATGCATTTAACTGATCACGTAACCTAATTGACGTTATTTGGTTGGTCTATTTGCGTTGTTAGCTTTTAACAACAAGTTAAATTTTAACAAAGCTTTCTATAAACCGGCATTTAGTGTCGGTTTCCAGAAAGCAAAATTAAGAATTCAATTCAGGATTAAACTAATTCGGATTAAGTTACAATGCATTAACAAATGTCAAGTTGATCGCTAATTAAAATTTGATTGCAATTTAAATGTTCTGTAAACGGCTCTCAATGTTATTCTAAATCAACTACCCTTAAATTAATGTTTTCAAGCAAAATATAGTTTTTTCAAGCACCTAAATTACGTTTATTTAAATTTTTAATTTTTACTTAATTACATTTTGAGGCTACTGACATTTTTTAAACAAATGTTTATTTTATAACAACATTCAAGTATCTCTTGTTTTAAGACGACACAAGAAATAACGTTACAATTTTTTCAGTTCCTTAATAATAATTAATTATTAAATTAAATTAAATATGAAATTAAATTATTTATTTAAACAATTAATTTAAATTGAAATACTTAAAAAAATACAAGTTTAAAGAAAAATTACAAAGTATTCAACAATAAACGTTAATTTTGTGAGATTTTTAGTTTTAGAGTAAGAAGATCAATTCTGAAGCCTGATGATGATTTAATTAATTAAAATCGAAACGTCGCTAAAAATATAAAGCTTATTTACATCCCTGTCCCAAATAACCAACAACAATTTTCTCCATTAAATAATTTCTTTGCAAAATTGCAAAAGTCAAAATAATGGCGAATTACTAAGCTAGTTCATATCCGGCTCGAAGGACCAAATGTTTGATTATGTAGTTTGAGTTCTTAGTCAAATAATTTGATAATAATTAAATGTGTGTTGGAAAATGTAACTACACAACAACAAATAAGCTTCATTTCTTTAAGTTTTTAAAGTTAAGAATTTTTTGTACAAATCAATAACTCAATATTAATTAATTGATTGTAAAGAATTACAGAAAAATTCTAAGAAAAATCATATGTATTTCAAAAAGAGATTATATTTTTAGGAGTAAAAATTAGGCTTTATGTGCTAAGGCCATTTTTGCTTCAAATAATATTGAATACTACCTTTTTTCAGAGGAGTAGGTACCTAAATTGTAATAACAAACATAACCACAATAAAAATTAGAATTTTAAAACTGAGTGAATAATATGAAAAATATTTGTGAAAATAAAAAGGATATTACTAGTAAAACTCATTAACCAAATAAACAATTGCAACTTTATGGTATTAGGCACAAACGCTCATTTCTAATAATTAATTTTCAAAATGCACTAAAAACTCAGCCTGTGTAAGTTATAAAAAAAATGTAATCAGAAGTAGTTTTGAGATTGCTTGATAAGTTTAATAAAGCTCCAAAATCGAGTACTTGCTGACATAACTGTTATTGTAGACATTTTTTATATAATTCTTTACCGAACCATTTATTAATGGTGCTTCCTATGTTGTTGTCTACTTATAATGCTTGTGTTTCACATTTCATTGACTTCACAGAACAAACAAAATTACGTCACTGGAACAAGTAGCTAGATATAATAAATTTTCCACCGAATGAATTTTACTGCAATTTGTTGCAATATAATTACGTTTTTATTACAGTTTTACAATCTATAGTTAGCGTGTGTGTACTTGCATTTTTTCATTGAATGGAAAAATATTTTAGAACTAAATGCTTTGTTTTAGTTATCGAACTGATTTATTGCGACCAACAAATCAATAACAATTTTGCAACAAAAAATTTATTCTACATTGGACCGAAGAACAAAAAACTGTTTTAAAGCCTCACCCACTCAGTGAAAGCACTTTATCGCAGCCGAGGGCCTACAAAATTAATGCAAATTAGAAGTCACGTAACAAGCAAGCACCACAAAGACTTATTAAAAGAATTAATTCCACGGCTTACAATTATAATCACGCAACTAGCAAATTATTGCACAACTTCAAAAATTCGTATTATCGATAAATCGCCAGATTTGCATTAATGAGGAGTTATGCAAGAAAGAAATTTTGATTGAAGCGGTGATGGAGATAAGACAATAAATCAAAAATTAAAACGGCCAAATT
The DNA here is from genome assembly GCF_031307605.1 of Tribolium castaneum. Taxonomy (NCBI): domain Eukaryota; kingdom Metazoa; phylum Arthropoda; class Insecta; order Coleoptera; family Tenebrionidae; genus Tribolium; species Tribolium castaneum. The sequence continues at coordinate 4,884,303 of NC_087395.1, read as the reverse complement.
GTGGTGTAGGGGCGTGAATTGTGGGCGTTCATTGTTGAAAACACATAATAATGCCTAGTAAAGTTCTAGACGAAGGACAAAAGTGTCGTAATTAATTCCGTTCTATTCTAACGGAGTTTTTAAACGGCGTGAAATATGTATTATTTAAGAGTATGGGCAGAAGCACCTCCCAGTCATTAACTTCTTCATTCGCTAAGGACAACCTTTAGTTAGCGGTTCTCGATTTACATTCCTTCAATTGTCCAGTATTTGGCAAAATAAACAAAGTAAAAGTAAAAAGTATCCTCCAATAAATCTCTCACAAAGAGATGACGACGAAGATTTTTTCTATAAAAAATACATGGCAATGGCAAGATTGCAAACAGAAAACCTTTCACTTGTAACGATTTTTGTGGATGTTTTATAATAAATAAATACTCATTTTTTTCTATTAAGAATGCTCTCCACGTCTGCGTACGCTCTCGATTTAGTTGAAAAACCTTTTAAAGGCAGTGTAGCACATTTTCTACTTGTTTTCGAAAAGAGTTATTTGCTAGAAGTTACAAAAAATGTGTCACGAAGACCATGATGTCTTTAGAAAACATTATTGTATTATTTTATAATTTATATTACGTGTAGGTTTACTAATAATCTACAGAATTTAGTGTTTACTGTTAAATACTTTGTATTTTTCTCTATCTCTGTGAATCTTTCTAGACCTTCTTAAAATTGAAATTAATTAATTTATGAATTAAATAATTACTACTAAGTAGTTGTAAAAATAGTTATTTCTTGTGTGATATGAAAACAAACAAAGCCTAAATGTTGTTTTGTGAAAAGTTTTCTTAAAAAATGTCGCTAGCACCAAAAAATAAATACTTAATTAACTAAATATGTAAAATTCAAATAGACGTAATTATTGTGCAAAATGTTTAAAAGAATAAAAAACTAGAAATAATAAAAAAAATTAATTTTATTGAAATTAATATTCTTAAATAATTAATTGTAATTGGAAAAAAATATAGAAAAATTCTGAAAAAATTACATATACATAGACAAAAACATAAGTTATTTAATAGCAAATGCTGAATTTGGAATTTCGGAAATGAAATTAATTAGACGCTCCCTGATGATCTTTTTTGAACTATGTCGAAAACAGTAACGAAATTTTCGTAATTCCACATTTAATTGACATTTAATGAATTGTGCGTGTATAGTGTTAATTACTTACGTTATAGAGAATCACGTTAAAAGTATGTGGCGGTAAATACTAACTTTGCCTTCGGTTCTGCGGTTTTTCGTGGTATAAAGTGTTTACTGTTGGGACTTGAAAGTGGATAAAAAGTGAAAATGATTGAAATTTTGATTACAAAGTGTTATTAAACAGTTGTGTAATTACTAATTAGTGAATATAAGTAATGGATCATATTGGGCTCAAGAAACCAATAAATTAGTGAAGTGTGTGAATTTTAGGTTGGAATTTTTCTACTGAAAAATCATTAAATACTTCGGTAAATCTACGAATCTATAATTAAGATTAACAACTGCTGATACATTTAAGCACAAATTGTTTGAAAAGGTAGGCTTTTCAATGTCTTTGTAATAATTTTCTAATAAAGAAAATGAACCGAACAGTCACTGGTTATTCGTGTTTTCCTCATCATCACTAATTTGTCAACATTTATTTATTGCACCAAAGATACAATAGTCATTCCTCAATGCAATAATTGTGATGCCTCAAAATTCGTATAACGCTCCAAATATCCGAATAAACATTTTCCCTCCATTGATGGTTACTGTTTTCGACCTAGCTCAGTGGCGCCTCCAACGACCATTTTACTTCCGAAATATATGGTGTCTCAGAACTCGCGCTCCAGAGAAAAGTAGAGAAATCGTCATAAAAAGACGAATAAAAAATCTTAATGACAATTTTTTTTTCTTGAACGGTATTCAAGAAAAGTAGTTTTTAGATTCTTAAGACCTTGTTATAATAGCTATTAATTTTTCTTTCTTTGCGCTTTTGGGATCTACATTGTCGACGGCACTTGTCAGTTTTCTCTGGGGCGTGAGTTCTGGGATAGCTTGTATATTGAAAGATTCTTTTAGCAGACTCACCCCGTATAGTAAGACACTCTCGAATTTGTTATGTTTTGTTCAAAAATCCACTTTTTAGGACCTTGAAATTCCTGGATCTGTTATTAGTTATTATTTGTTAGAAAAAAGTTACGCCATACCATTCATACATCCGTAAATATACCATAATATGCAAAAGGCAACAATAATGTTATTGTTATTTTTATCATATTTTGCTATTTTTGGGTAACCAGTCGAAATCGCCAAATTTTTTTATCAACTTTTAGATCTGTATTCCAGAATAATGTTAAAACTACCAATACGAAATAAATTGAAAATTTAATTTAAATCGATAATTTAATTTAAAACGGTTTTAGCTTTATTACGCAATTGTGATTTGTTCAGAAACAGTATAATATTGAGGATACCTTAAACTGAGCTCATGGATATCAATATTATCATATAAGTACTTGAAACATGGACATAAATCGGTGAAAACCAAATTTTCAAAAAACTTGGAGTACAGTTTTATTCTGATGTAAAGAAAATAAACAGGTATGTGCTAAGTAAAAGCAAAAACAGCAAACAAAAATCATTTCAAGTTTCAGGAAAAATTTATTATTTTATCTAGCAAAATTTTGCGAATTTTTAATTAAAATTAATCTGTTTTCGAACTAATTTTGTAAATATTGGTTTCTTTTTGACGGAATCTTGCGTCGAAATTTAAAAAAATATATAATCGCATTAAAACTAAAAAAAATTAAAATCTCCATTAAAATTTAATACACTGTTTAGCGAATAGACCAATCAAACTGATTCAATTTAGTTACGTGATCTGTTAACCACTTATTTAATTTCGGATTAAATTAATGAAAATGACGATTCTCTACATTGACCATTAGGTTTTCTCTTCATAAACGTGCATAAATACTTGAAAATGCAAAAATAACAACTTAATTTTATGATTATCTTCCCTCTATTTCTTTATTCGAAATCGGATAGGTATTGGCAAGTATTTTTCTATTCTTTATCCTTTCGATTTCTATCTTCCACCTTTGCGGACATAGGTCTACAGAGTTGAGAATATGTGAACTAAGGAATCACGCAGCAAAAAATTTAACAATTTTCCAGAGATTAGTTTATTGTTTAAACTTATATTTTTTTGAAAAATGAATTGTTTCTCCACTTTTTAGAATTCCAAAACATTTTGTCATACAGAGTGATCTAGCGAGCTGTAAAATTCCATTAGTGACCATTAGAACATTAGAAAAAAAATAAAAAATATTTTGTAAGTTCAATAACAAATTTTAAATGAAATACCCTATCTTCATTTTTAAAAGACTTTAATAAGTTATCTCTCTAAAAACACTAACAGTTAATGTGGCGATTCTGTAATAAAACTACTAATATTTAAGTGATGTTAACCGTTGTTGTTATAGTGTTAGTGATAGTTTTTCGCTTTTAACGTGTGATAAACATTAACAGTCTATAAAAAAATTAACTTTAACTCCAATTAACATTAAAAAAAATGATTAACTATTGTTTCAGTAGATGAAAAGTGAAAATTTCAGTTAATAATAACTTTAAATGTTGGCTGTTACTGAAAATAACTTTTAAAACTATTAACTTTAACATTAAAAAATTTATGTTTTTGGATAGACAATTTAATAATCTTTGAACTAGAAACAAAAAATAGGTTGTTCTATTTAACTTTGTCAAGTTGTTCAATTTTTAACAAACTTCTTAATTTTTTTTAGCTCGCTGGGACACCCTGTACTTTAGGTTGGTTGGTGAGTATCTATCATAAAAAACTTGACACGTCAAGATATAATACTTTTACCTACTGTTTTATTTATTGTCATTTTTTGATCAGGACAGCATCTATAAAAATGAGCATTGTTGTGAATAAAAGAGTATGATTGGTCACCCTATTTTAGCTAGGAGAAACTAATTTCTTTGTCCGAAAATTCACAGAAAGCAAGAAAAACACAAACATCGTTGGCTTGTGTTCTGTGTTGTGAATAATTTTATCATAATACTATTTTAGTATCATGAAGACTTCAAAACAACATACTGTTTGTTAATAAGGATACCTATAACATAGAGAGAATTTAAAGCTCGCCCACAAAACTTATCCTGTATGTTATGACGTTATGAGTCTTATTACATGTCATTTATGCGATTGTCGTTTATTATTCAGTCCAAAAGAATGAAAATACAGAGTATCCGTTTTTCGCGCTCCACTATAGAGATATACGTGGTCGGTTAAATTAGGGTGTAGTTGGGCATTTTTATGCTAAACAATTACCTGCAAAAAAATTTGACGGGTTATTTTTAGTTTTTGAATTATTGGAAAAAAAAAAGAAATTTGTAATTTTTGTCTTTATTTTTTCAATCGAAAACTAAAAAAGTAGGTGTTTTTAAGTAGGACATTTTTAGGCCCTTTTTTATAAGGAGGAATTTAAATATGTTTTCGTATTTGCCAAGGAGTTCTTGATGTCAGGGTTACAACACTCAACTTTGGTTTTTCTTATGAAAGAGATATTCGCTTTTTGTATTTTTGAAAAGTGTTTTTATTCTTGAACACAACGATGTATCACATAACATGATCGAATCTAACATACTGATTAAAATGAAGAAAAAAGCATATTTGCGAAGAAAGCATTGGAAAAAGCGTCAACAATTTTGTTTTTAAACAAACTAGATTTTGGAGGTTTAATTGAATTTATATCTGGAATGTTCACATTTCTTCCAAGCTTTATCTTATTTAAAAAGAACTTGATAAGCTTGAAGTTTATTTTTCGCAAAACAAGACAAGAGAAAGTTATAAAAATCTTGCCCGCATATTTAAAAAAACTGTCAAAATTTAGTTAATTAAACAAAAGTTTTGGCATTTTTTAAAGCACGCTATGCAAAAGCGCTTTTTTCTTAATTTTAATCAGCATGTAAAATTGTAATCAGAAACAAAAACTCTTTTAAAACATACAAATATCAAATATGAAAAACCAAAGTTGAGTGTTATAACTGTTTAATCAAGAACGCCATGAAAAAGGCAATGACAGATTTAAATTTTTTGTAAATGTCTGAAGAATGTTCTACTTAAAAACATCTAGTTCTTTTGGTTTCCTTTAAAATAATAAAAACGAAAATTAAAAATTTGTGATTATCAAATTTTCATTCTGATAATTATTCAGCATAAAAATGTGCAACTATGCCCTAATTTAATCTCTCGTACCTCTTATAATAACTGAGATCCTCATGGTGGAGCTCGTACACCCTGTGTACGTGTATAAATTAGAGATTTTTTTCCATACACTGGGTTTTACTATCATATTTTTCATTCGTCCAAAGAATTTATTCTCGTACTTTTCATTGTTGCCGTTATGACCTACCGTTAAAAAGACATTATTATTTTATTGCCGATTAAACAAGACATAAAATTAAATAATTAAATATTCATTACGAATTTTATTATTTTTCGAGTAAATAGATTTAATTTTCTATTGGTAAAAGTAAAAGCGATGATTATTCAGTTGTTGTTTGCATTAATTGTCAAGAAGATCGATCGATCAATTTTTGCAAACGTAACGAAGACTAGACCTTGACAAAGTTACGAAACTGCATGCAATTGACCCCTAGCCACCGCCTCCGAGTAATGTGGAGCACAACAGCAGCAGCAGCAGCAGCAGCAGGTGCCTTAGTAATCGCCGTGGATTTCGGTATACAATTTGGCAAGGCATGTGTCCTTGTGCAGTGAATGTTGGCAAGATTGTTAGAGAATGGATAAGTAGTCAGGACAGTGGGCTACGCCTTTCACTGTTATATTCAAGATCACGTTGCGATTGGTCATTTAAGCTTTTGGACAAGTGGTGTGTCCTGACGTGTGCCTTACGTATGTGATCAGGATATAGAAAAGTTTTATAAGCGAGCATTTTCACACGATTTTGATAAATTATTCATTATCACGACCGGTTTTTACCAAATAAAAATGATAATTTAAGCAAATATGGAGCAATGAACCGACCTGTCACCAAAAATTTTGGAACCGATTTTTTAACGTTAATGTATACGATACACGTAAACTGGAAGTATGTTAATTGGTTATAGGATTATGTAATTTATATTTTTCCTTTCGGTGGAACAAATATTACGATTGCTTGTTATTGTTCAAAATTATAAAAAGTGTAAAAATCGCACACGCCCTGCATTTGTAAAGGTCGCAAAATGTGTAATTAAAAGCGACATGCTAATTCCAATTAGTTTTCACTTTCTTTCTCTCACGAACGATAATTTGGTCGTGATCTCTAGTATAAACAATTTTTGCTTGGTAATGCTGCTAACTATTATTACAGTAGTGAAATATATTTACAACATAACGAATAAAAGCATTCCGTCAATTCCGATTTGGATGTGGTATACTTTTGGTTGTTCTACGAATTCGCTCGATTAAAAATTATTCAGGTAGAAAATGCGTACGTTTGATGGAAAAACCATTCATTACTATTTCTGGAAAACGAATTTTGATGAATTAAATTTCCAGAAATATTTAAGATTATAGAAATATGACAACATATTATTCACAAAACATTCTCAGAATAATGAGTGGAAATGTTTTGATCTAATTTAAATGGCCTAAATGATTGCTATAGCAATCAACTTTACTTTGCTCTGTTACATTTATTTACATTTACATTTCATTTAAATACTTGGTTAAGTTAGTTTTACCTATATTATTTAGAGATGTTTTATAAATTAAAAATAGTGTATTATTAAATGAGTGTAATATGGCCCCCATTATTTAGGAATTGAATACTACTATATTATTGTAAACCAAACTGGATTCTCTAAAAAAGAAATTAAATATGGAGTACCACAGGGATCCGTCTTGGGTCCTACTTTGTTTGTCATCTTTATAAATAATTTACCCTCTGTTTTACTTCATTCCAATTTCATTTAATTTGCAGATGATATCACGTCTTTTGCTTCAGAAAGTTGTCTACAAGCATTAACAATAGCAAAGTGATCTTAAAAATATAAAAAATTGGTTTATACGAGTTATAAATTAATTATAAATTAAACGGAAACTCAAAAAAAATTTTTCTCTATTTTGACAACTTATGCAGATCCGGTAAACCAAATTTTGTAGTTATACCTAATATTGACAAGTATAAAATTTTATATAAATTTTGAACACAATAAACTATTTATTACACAGGTCAACAAATTTGATAATTAAACTACCTTCTACGTTTATGATTTTTTACTCTGAATTTAGTTTACAAAAATGTCCCATCACGTATCATTCGTAAGTTAGCAAGATTGTTCTAATGACACCCATGTTAAAGCAAAAGAATACCGAAAATAATTTAACTATTTAATGTATTTTATTATGACTATAAAATAATTTAGTAAACCAACTTTAGGAACATTAAAAAAGTCATATATTACGACAAAAGATGAATTCTCAACACTGTCTTTTTTACTGTCGAGTTTTAAAGCTAACAGTAATCGCCCACCATGGAAGTGTTCTAGCGGCCTTGATAACATTTTTCTATCTTTTTGATGTTTTGATGGAGCTTTTCTCCTTGTTTTTCACTGATAACGACAGATTTGTTAAAAAAATCTAAGTGAGAATGCAGAAAATGTAATTTTTAGGGACATTTTTCAAAATAACTTATTTCTTTGGTAACTAATTATTCGAAACTGACAGATTGACGGGTTCAGTAAACAATCAATAAACAATTGCATAACCATAGCAATGCATACTACTTTGGTCTGAGCTCTTAATAAATTAAGAACTGGACTTATATCATAATTAAATATATTATTATTAAAAATTTGTTGAAAATGACAAACAAACAGTATATATTGTCAAAAAACAAAATGCATTATCTATTATCTATTATCTATTATTTATTATTTATTATCTATTATCTATTATCTATTATCTATTATCTATTATCTACTATCTACTATCTACTATCTATTATCTATTATCTATTATCTATTATCTATTATCTATTATCTATTATCTATTATCTATTATCTATTATCTATTATCTATTATCTATTATCTATTATCTATTATCTATTATCTATTATCTATTATCTATTATCTATTATCTATTATCTATTATCTATTATCTATTATCTATTATCTATTATCTATTATCTATTATCTATTATCTATTATCTATTATCTATTATCTATTATCTATTATCTATTATCTATTATCTATTATCTATTATCTATTATCTATTATCTATTATCTGTTATCTATTATTTTTCAATTAAAGCGCTTGGTCAAAGTAAAAAACACCAAATTTTTCTATAATTAAATAAGAAATAAATTCAGTAACTTCATAAGTATTTGCGTCAAAAATTTATCTTACAATGCATGTAGTAAGGTTAGTTAAAAGCATACGAGGAACAACACTTATTTTTGTAATTTATTTTTTGACAGTTATGACTCCATCAATATTTTTTAATGGCAATCTATTTTTTTTTAATTTACATTTGACTAGAGATTTTTTGATTCTGATTTTAACAGATACTCAGTAGGTTAGATACATGAGAAAAAAACTAAGAAAATGGGGTCGAAAGTTTTTTCGTAAAATTTTTAAAAATTTACAAAGCAGTCTATTTTATCGGAATTTATGTAAAAAGTATAGACACCAACAAATAAAGTGTTGATAAAAAGCAGTTTTGAATAGGTACAATATAATTGTGTCTAAACGGTTTTCTCCTATTAACTTATATTTCACTCATATTTACTCATATTTCACCTACATCATGGCATCTTTGTTAGAAAAACAACGAATCGAATTCTTAATAATGATTATTTGATTAATTATTTGTTAGTCTCTCTTATGATTTGTCATTAGATTTTGTCAAAATTTTACAAATTTAAAATCCAGAGCCGTTTTTCTTGTACCGTTGAAATAAGAATAAAAAACTCTAGTCAAATGTGAAATAAAAAATTATTTACCATTAAAAAACTATCCATTAACACGAGTATTTAATAACGCCCTTACTCAAAAAAAATAAAGAAAATGAAGTATTCGTTTTTCATATGCCCGATTTAAGTTTAAATTTTACGGCAAATACAAATGAAGCTATTAAATTTATTTCTTACTTTTAATTTCAACATTGTCTTTCGAAACCTCGGTAATTGAATTATTTTCTTGACAACAAGTACTTTAACTTAACGAAGTCCCATTGTACAATTTATTTAGCTGTATTCAAATCAAATGATTTCTGTGGAATTATTAGTTCTTGGGATAAAGCTAAAATACTTTTAGCAGAATACAAAAAACAAAACTGGAAAAAATTCAATATAAGTAATTAATGAATTAATTATACGAAATTGTGGAAAAATTTTGAAAAAAACAAATGTATGAAGAGAAGCACTTTTATAGAAAACGCTGATTTTTGCATGATTTTTAGTTTTTAACATGTAGTTGGGATATTTTTAATAGATCTCTTTGTTTACAAATATGTAGTTAACACTAACCATTCACTAAATATAATAAACTCTATCTGTGGTTTCAGTGAGGTTCAAGACATAATTCTGAACAGAAAGAAGGTTATTTTTTGGTTTTGTATGATGTGTGGAAATTTATGTTTTTTTAAAAGAAAGTTTTGTTATGGGAACACGTCACAATTTCTGATTTGCGAAGCGATTGTCTGACTTATTTTATTACAAGAAATTTTGAAACGGATCTGCAGACATAATATGAACCATATTTTTGCATTGCAATAGTTTTTAGATTTTGAAACTTTTTTTAATAAACATTTTGCTTACTTTTTATCACATTAGGAAAACGCATTAGACGCTCCGATTTAGTTACCTTCTATAGGTATTTTTTACAACTATTCTCTGAGCATGATTCTGATCTCTCACTTCATTATTGCACCGGTTGTTGTTGATAAAAATTGTAGCTGTCTACGGGTATGTTTCCTCAGATTTAAAATATTACATTATTATTTCTTCTAATTCGTCCAAGTCTTCAGTGAGAAGTTTTTCCTGCATTTAATTATAATAAAGCCATTCAAACATAATAGTAAAATAAAAATAGAAAGCAGTAGAGATTATATGGAAATCAGGGTGGAAATATTTTAAATGACCCAGATCTTAATAAACAACAAACTACGTAAATGCTTTATAAAAACCCAAATAGAAAATATGCAGTCGATGCGGTGATATCAATTTTTTTTAAATCCGTATTAGCATAATATACAGAGTGTTTAACCAAAAACATCGGTTATCTTTACGTTATCATCACAGCAAAAACATTCTTCCTACGTCCGTTTTAAATAATATTTTTTTGACTATTCAAATAAGTAAAACAACGAAACGATGAAATAAAATTGTTTGTGCTTATGCAATTTGTATACATATACTTATTTAATGACCCAATGGGAGTGATCCATTGTTTGGAATTTTTAATACGTATTTATATAAAAAAATGACAATAAATATTTGGTTTTTTCTTTAATAGTTTTTGCTAGAGAGTTTTTCGTTTAGTTTTAAAACAATTTATTTTTTTACTCTTTAACATTTTTACTTTGTTTTCAAAAACTTATCCTTTAACACTGCTACCAGTTTTTTTAAACACCAATATTTTTCAAAACAATTATGAAACATGTTACCTTAGAGACATCTATTTATGTGTATGACACAAAGCATTTAAAACTTTTCCATTGATAACACACTCGTGTGTCGAAAAATTTTATCTCAAAAAGTATTACGACGGAATGAGATATTTATTTTGGACTATTCAAAATATTTACTTAATTACAGTCGTATTATTTTAAGCAACCGGATTAAAATCCTTTCAAAAATATGAACGTTTAAATTTTGACCTGGGGCCCGTTTAATTTCGCTCAGTTGATTAATGATAGATACAAAACAATTAGTGGAATGAAACGTCCTTCATTCGAAACGCATTCCTGTATATGCGTAAGAAATTTCGTTATTCTCTCACTGGCTATTACCAAACGGTTATAATTATTACCGACTGTTTTGATCGAAATTTGTATTTTGGCATTGGACTGTGTTTCGAAAGATGTGGGCGGACCTTTTTTAAGCTGTTAGAGGTAATGACAGTGACCTCCTTATTAGATTTAGGCCGATAATTAAATTTGCAGTAAAAATTATATTGTCTTCTTAAATTCAGCAAAAGCAAGAAACAGTTTTAAAATGTCCAAGTTGAATAATTATTCTGCTTAATTAATGGTTGTTCAAAAATAATACGTACGACCTGAGTGCACTTGAGTACAATTATTAATCTTGATTTTCAGAGTCAAAGTGAAAGTTGTTTTACAAAGGCTCGTCTTGCGATATTTTTCTGGATAGCAACTTTTTTTCGATAATTTTTACTCCCTTATTCAGCTGCAAGTAGGTGATCACAAGACATGATTAAGTTATTATTTCGGCAATTTTAATTAGGCCTAAATTTTAATAGAAACGTTGCCTTATTTGATTGTTCCGAATAATTCAAGGTAACAAATTGGCAGATAGTTATCGGAAACGTCAAAAATAAATTATTGATATGAACTAAGAGGTCACACAAATACTTTTACGACAGCTACCTATATTATACACCATTAAGTAGATTCTGGCAATGTCAGAGGAAATAATTTAATAAAATTTAATACATACTTATGTATGCTTATAAAAGTAAATTAATATTAATTATTCACATTATTTCGGTGAAATACATATTTCAAATCCAAGAATTCTTTTACGATTTCTAGTTTGAATTTTTATTTATAAACTCAAAATTGTCCTTTTTAAATTTTGGATTGCAAGGCACCAAATTTTTATAATAAAAGGACATATCTTTTGTAATATATTAACTTCGACTTTCAAATTTGAAACTGTTTTCTAACGAAAAAATCTTAAATTCCTATTTTTGCATCAGAGATACTGACTCTGCTTTAATCTAAAAATTTTGATCTATGTACTTACTGTCTACTGTACTAATTTCAGCATTCTGGCATCTGGATTTAAAATTCTACATTCTTTATTAACTTATAGTGAAAAAATTCAGAACCTTTAATTTTGTTCATTTGGGCAACGAGAAGTATTTATTTTTTGACGACCACTAAAACTTGAAACACCCTGTATACCTATATTAAAACAATATTAGCTGTTTATAAAATTGGTTGCTATAAATTTGTTATATACTTCAAACAATTAGTAACTAATGTAATTTATAGTTTTAATGAGAGATCTAATTATTATTAATAACTATTTTACATTTCTATCAACTAATATGTATTCTGACTTTTAGACTTTTTTTAAAAAATTATCAAACTTTTAAACAAATTCAAAAACAGAGAATTTTTAAGAAAACTATTCTTTAAACCAACAACTTTAAAGATTACAAGAAAAAAATTAAAATTTTATTTCAAAATTAAAAACTTAGACTTTACGAGCTTTGGATTTAGGAATTTTAAGTTGAGAATTAGGGTTTTGAAACCTAGTATTTTACTTGATTTTAACTTTTAAAATTAAAAAAATTAAAATTCTTACATTTGATTTTGCATTTCTTAATTTTTAAAGAAGCTTTCGAACACATAATCTTAAATAGAAACCGAGATAATTGAGTCATAATGTTTTAAATTTACAATTTTGAAGGTTAAACTCTGAATTCTAGCTATCAAGAAAAATTCTTTCTTAAAATTCTGAAATTTAATTAAATTTAATTTAATTTTTAAACTTATGCAACTTTACATTCTGATATATTTTAACTCTAGAATTCTAAATTTTTTATTACTTACGAAAAAAAGAAACCTTTGAACACATAATCTCGAACAAAACTAAGATATTTGACAATTTTTTGAATTCTATCAAAAAATTTTTTTTTTCTTATAGTTTTGAACGTACTTTGTAGAAATTTGATCTTTAAGAATAATAAAATTAAGAGTTCTTCAGGTAATTTTTGTCTTAATAGCTCAAAATTGTGATTTGGAAATACGGATTTAGATTTGTAAACTTAGTTTAAAATTTTATAAACTGGAAAGACTGTATCAAACTTCTAAAATAAAAAAAAACTAAGAAATGCATCACTTTTAACCAGAAATTAAAATTTTCAAATAAGAATTACTGAATCAAAACCCTCTGGTAGTGTATTACAAAGATACTTACTTCTAAGTAAATTCCTTCTGCGAAAATATTAAAATACTGCAATAATTCGCAAACAATTTTTAGTACGACAAAAACTTTAAAAGTTAATTTTCAAATTCAAAATTAAAACTTCATGAAAATCAGACTTAAAAGTTCTAACTTTAAAATTATAATTATAAACTTTTAAACATAGAACTGTGGTTAAAATTCATACAAGACTTAAAATTCTGACATTTTAAACAATTTAAAATTAATCCTAGACTCTAACAATAAAATAAACGTATTTTGTAAATTGGATCTTACTGAAAATTTTTTAACATGATGATTAACCGACTTTTGTGGTTCGAGAGCATTCAGAACTTCTCATTCTTTTACAGTTTCAAAAGATTGGAAAAAAAGTAAAAAGATGCTAAAATATTTTAAAAATAAAACTACATGTTTTTCCGGTCGTAACAGCTTAGATTTGAAAAGTATGTATTAAAAAAGAGTTCTTTTAGTTTATAAATAAAGAGTTTTGAAGGCCATCATTAAACTTGACACCCTCGACAGCTCGATATAATTGCTGTGATAATAATAAGCGCCTATTTCTTGAATTGTCCATTAAAATTAGTAGTAGTAGTAATTAGTAGGTGTTAGCAGTCTTCAAGGAGATTACATTACTCGAGCAATATTATGATTATTAAAAGCTAATGTGAGCAGTTATTAAGTTGTCATTTATATTTTAATTAGATGAAAACTTTTTGCACATCAACGCGAGCGGCAACAAAATTTAAAAGTGATAATGGACTACTAACCTCTCTTTTAATTAGTTATTCCGCTTAATATTCGAACAATCAAAAACGACCCCGAACCTGAAATCAGCTGTTACCTTTCACAAAAACTTGCTATGTATCCGTATTGTAATTTAATTAGTTCGATTTATACACATTAATCCGTAATAAATGACCATTTCACGACTTGTCATGAAATATTTGATTCATGCTTTTTCTTGTAATTCGTCAGTAATAAAAGAAAGATTTATGCTGCGAAATATAATTACTTTTCCTGCTCTTGTTTAAACAAGTTTTGAGCGACATACTTTTAAGAGATTGTCGTCTCTTGGACTGTCTCCCAAAATGCGTTTGTAATTATCAATCCTATAATCATCCGATGATTATAAATGCGCAAAAGTGGGTTGGTTTTGGGCACTCTTGAGAACTTGTTTGAGAGAAAAGAAGAGTTGTTTGTCTGTTGAAATCGCTCACTAAACTGTGAATCATTAACCAATACAATTAACAAAAAAACTGGTGTAGGTGTTTTATGACGAGAAATTAAAAGGAACCAGTCCAAAGTGACCAAAAAATTTGCTTAAATGATACAGTTTTTGTCAAAAATAACGTTTCGTTTTGAGCAAAATGTATTTATCACATGTATTTACTGTTGTATATCAAGAAATAGTTATTACACAAAAATCATCATTCATTATTAAAGGTTTTATGTTTTTCTTGATGAATGTGAATTTTTCCAGAATTTTTCTAAAATTGATTGTAAATATTAATCACATAACTTATTTATTAACATCAAAACACATGGCACCTAATGAAAATATCTACGTATATTTTCTATTGCTGCATTTAATTACTTTTTACGCACTTGGAAGGGATTGTTCTAGCTGTTATCAGAATAAAAAAAAATTCAACGTAAATAGACATCACAACTAAATACTAGTATGATATAAACGTTGTTGTTTTTAAAATGGAAAATTATTTTGTAATTTTCAAAAAAAAAGATAATTATTTAAGTGAACGGCAAAAATATTAATGAGCAGCAACATATACAAGGTGAATCGACTAAAACAATTATTAAATATTTTTCAAAAGTACAGAAGTCAGCGTTATTTAATATATTTTTTTTTTTATTTTTTTTATGCATCTGAATTTTTTCCAAATTTTTCTACAATAATTTGTAATAATAAATAATAATTACTCACTACACCAGTACAGAAATTACGGCACAAGCCGAAGACGAGTGTTGTAACGAGACCGAATTAAATGCGAGCTTTATACACTATTTTTTCTACGATCCGACCGCTCATACCAGAAATAGTATTGGAAAAGTTTTTTTCAAAAAATTAGCTTAATTTATTATTAAATATCACACAATTATCAAAAGCTTAAAGGAATCGAATAATTGCTGTCATGTCTCATTGGTCAAAAATTGTCCCATGACTGTTTATAATGTATTCTGATTCGTCAGGAATGAAAAAACTGTATCTTAATAAACATTTAACGAACTAATTACGATAAAATTTCCGATAAGCGGACACCGACGTTTTTTGTGCTATTAATAGATGTGTCCTCCTAAGAGAAATTGTGGACACAAACTGAATTAATTTATTAAAGAGTTAATAGCATGATACTGTTTGTTACAATAACAATATTTGTTAACTATTACTTGAAAAAAATTACTACATCTTCTTCATCAATATCCGCAGATTCGCCAGAAATGGACTTAAAATTCATATAATGACAAATTTAAACTTTCTTAGCCGCCCTTCAGGTGTCTTAGGAATTTAATTTTTTAATGTCTCAGCAAACTTCTTAATTTTCATCAATCAGTCTGTCTTCAAAACTTTACTTTTCACAAACGTTTCCACTTTCACATACCATTTCTTCGCCAATTTATCTTTATTTTTAACAATATTTGTCATTTATTGGATTTTCCTATTTCTAATTTCTTTGTAAATTTCGCACACTTGGTTTGTTTAGGTGCAGAAAAATATTTTTTTTCTTTTAACGAATGCTTTTTTAGTTTTATTTATTTATTTTTTTTTAGAAAGAATAAAATTATGTACTAACAAATACATATCGACATCGTAAGACCTACTGCAAATAAAAACAAGTGCAATAATAACACATGCAACTTTAACATTTTTAGGGGGTAATTAAGCATATAGAATTACATTGTCACGCAGAGTACGTAAGTATGCAAAATTTCAATTCATTCGGACAACAGGAATCCTCTTAAATTACGCTCAGAAAATATGAAACAGACAGACAGACAACAAAGCAAGTTAAATAAAAAAAGCAACAGAAAATGAGTTTTTTAGCTCACAAACGTTTTAGAATCTTAAAAAAAATGAAATTTTTGTTATTTTCTCGATGTGATATAATGATTTAGTCGGTTTAATAACTTTAACCTCTACTGAGGTTTGAATATAAATCACATTAACACTGCAACAAAACATCTGATGTGATCACTTGAATTTTCTGCCGGTTTGTTATAATAATAACTAATAACACGCGCGCCTGACATACTGTCCGTTTAAAGGGAAGATTTTGTTTTCATTGATCAGAATTACGTTGTCCGCGTCTTCTTATTAGAAATTGCGCTTAAAAAAACTATACCTTTTAAAATACGTTAGCTCAAAAAGGGGTCTACTTATAGGAAGTGTCCATTAAAAGAAATTTACCTGTAAGTTGTAGGAGTATAAATATATATAGTATTTTTAGCAGACTTACATTGTATAAATAAAATTCAATTTTTGTGAAAAAAATTGATGGATTATTACTAAAAAATGCTAAGCTTTAAAAAACAACATTTCCAAAAAATATTCACTTTCTAAACACCTTATACCTTCAAATAAAAAAAATGGGAAAAAACTTACATTTTATTTATTTCTGAACGCAAAATACACTTGGTGCCATTTTTAGTACACCCAGTATAGAAAGTAACAAACTATTGCAAGATATCTACATTACTTATTTTGTACACACTGATTAAAAATTGTTACAGGTGTTATCAGAAAAAAATAACTAGAACCAGAAAACAAACGAGAAAATTATTTTGTTTTGTTTCACGAAATGATTGTATTTTTTTAATTTGTTCATCATTATAGGTACAGTAAGATATGATAACAAGAAACATAAAATAAAAACCCATATTTTTTACATTTTTTTTTAAATTTACCGTTTCATTCAAGTTCAAGACAATTTCATTTGGGAATAATCTAGTAACCACACAAAAGTGAGCATAATTTATATTTTTCTCACTCTATATGTTATTATATTTTATAACTTTTCTACAATTATTTAATAAATAATAATAATAGTAATAGTAAAATAATAGTAATAATAAAAATAATAATAATAGTAATAATAATAATAATAATACATAATAAAGACAATAGTTGAATACAAAATCTGATTTTTTATACTTTACTGAACGTCTTTTATGACTATTGACCACCCTGTACAATGTTCAATATAAAGAAAACAGCTACGTGACAAGAATTAAATAAAAACAGTGTTTTAACACAATTAATTTTTACCGACGTAATACGATTAGCGGTTTTATAATCCAATAAATTTACTTTAGATTGAAATAGTTGGCTTTTATGTAACGTTTTGTCAACGGTTCAAAGAAAAAATTGTTGCGAATTAAACTTGTTAGCTATTTACATCAATTAACTTTTACAGTTCCTAGCACGAACGACAGTAATTGTAACAAATAAACGTACTTTAATAAAATTGCACATTTTCGAAATTATTTTATAAAAAGTGATTATCAAATTGAAATTTAAATCATATATGCAGTTTTGATTAGTAATTTATAAGATTTAAATCAAAGAAAAACGATTTAGAAAATTCAAACAAGATTCAGCGTCAAGGATTTTTCTGTCATGTTTATTTAGATCAAACATTTTTTATGCAAATGTATGGTTTAGGTAAAGCTAAAACAATAGCCAATTTGTAAGCCAGTTGTGAGTTACGGTACAAAGTGTATTATTGTTTTAGGGCTTAAGGAATTTGTCGCGACATTGTAACTAATCTAAAAGAATCATTTCTATAAATATTTACAACTTCTTCAAAATCTTTGCCCCTGACCGCTAATTTCTGGGATTTCGGTTTGATGATCATGATGACGTCCATTCCGTTTTGGTATTTTTTGTTTGTCTCGGAAAAAAGAATGGGTCGGGTTTTCCTCCGACAATAATTGGTTTGCCCAACAATAAAGAAAGCAATTGCTGTATAATTTTGGTATTGTTTCATTTGGAGATAGGCGTTCAGTCTACTTTTCGGGTCTTATTTAATCGCATGGAACCATTTATTGTTTACTCTTTTTTGCATTTGTGAAAGTCAAATTCATGACTTAATAGTCGAATTTTTGTTAGTAAAATGATCTATAGTTAATAGTTTTTTACCTGTTACAGAAATTAATTGCTAGTGGCGGTACTTGTGGCCTGTCGAATTTACCGTTTTTTACTTTTTCTCTTTCTCTTACTTCGCCTTAAATTTTTATAATCTAAAATTTAATACAAAGTTTTAATAACTGTAATTATTTAATTGCTACGGGTCTGTTTAACTACATGATAGAGTTTGCTGAAAATTATATTTCCTTTGTCATTAATTTTCAAAATAAACCTTGCGGCAATAAACATTATAACATTTATAACATTGAAAAAAATGTACAGTAAAAAATAATAGTCTATGCATGCATAACATTAATATACAAGGTGAGTCTGCTACAATTATTTTTTATTATCTCTCAAAAACTAATCACACAGGAGCAGTGTTTGCTTATCCAGAGTGGAATTTTTAACTGGAATAAAATTTATAACTTGGATATAGGCCGTTTTTGTAAAAATTCTAGAAACAGGTGGTTTTTCGTTTTTTCTTGCTCATCATTTGCCATATCCATGTTTTTGTTTATGTGCTACCAAAACTGCACAGCCACCTACAACTGTGTCGTGTGACACCTCATGTAAAAGAGCACGTCAAAAGCAGTACAACGCACTATTCGTTTTCTAAATATTGGCAATGCGCAAGTGATAAAAAAATAAAAAAAAATAACTGGGATATAAGCGATTTTTATAAAAAAATCCTGAAACAGGTCGATTTTTTATTTTCTTTGCACATCGTTTCGTGCATGCGGTTTTTGTTTATCTGTTTTCAAAAATACCCAGCCACCTCTAACTTTTTTTTCAAATGTAACGGTATGTCAAGTGTCACCTCATGTGAAAGAGCTCTTTGCAAGCAATACAACGCACTCTTTGTTTATGAACATTTTCAAAGCTTACGCGATAAAAAAATGAAAACCAATTTTTATGAGTTGAAATTAGTCAAATCACATTAGAAATGTTGCAAAATGTTAGAAATTCATGCTACTATCATTATGTTATTTCCCGGGAGAGAAAAGGTGCCTATTTTGATCAACTGTTGCATTAAACAATATTCAACTTATAAAATTGATTTTTTTTCTCACGTAGGTTTTGAAAAAATTCAAAAAACAAATAGTGCGTTCGTTGTAAGGCTTGCGAAAAGGGCTTTCATACGAGGTGGAATTTAACATACCATTACATTTGAAACAAGTTAGAGGTGGCTGTGCATTTCTGAAAACAGATAAGGAAAAACCATATGTACCAAATAATAGGCAAACAAAAATAAAAATTGACCTGTTTCGGGAATTTTCACCAAAATCGCCTAAATCAAAGTTATGAATTTTATTCCAGTTAAAATTTCCACGCTGTATAAATACTTTATACAAAAGTCTTTAAATCAACTCTTGCTGTGGAATTTAGATTGACAGATTTTTATTGTCTTTGATAGCTTATCACTTTATTCTGTTGAAGTGTCAAATGCGCTATTTTCGTATGTAGTAATCGTAAGATTCAAAATTTCATAGCAAGAGTTGATCTAAAGTCGTTTTGAACGCACTGTATTTGTTCTGTGTGTACATTTTTTTTAGATTTTTTCTACAGAACAAAATTAAAAGATGATTTGTTGCCAAATGACGTAAGAAATGATATTTTGCACAGCGCTTCAATATTAGGGAATTATAGAAGAATTCTGAAAAAATGCAAATGCATCGAGTAAAACATAAAGTATTTTCCTAATAACAAACGGTGAATTTTGTGTGATTTATTTTTGAAATATAGTAAAAAATAGTTGTGGTAGGCGCAGCTTGTATGATTAATGATTATTTATAATTAAATTAGGTAATATTTAAACTTTTAGGTATAAAATCAGACCTAAATTATAATAAATGCGTGTTGACAACAAAATTTTTACAAATTATGTGTTTTATTATTATAATGTCTGTCACTCATTCTAGTTGCATGTTACAAAAAAAAAATGAAAACAAGTAACGAGTTTTAACTTTACAATGGACTTCGTGTTAGAAAACTAACCATATGACGTAGTATTTTGGGTTGACTAACGTTTCAACGTTTTACTTTACTAATCGACTGGTTACGTGGTTAAAAATAATCTTGTCATAGGCACCAAGAATTTAAAAAATAATGCATATTAAGTGATCAAATGATCAGTTTGAAATAATTAAAGTCCTATTTTTACCTAATCACGTGAGAACTTGCGATTTTGATCAAACATGAATTGTTTATTACAAATTTCTTGCAGCCTATTTATAGCGGAACGAAAGTTGCAAGTTTTTTTAATTAACTAACTGCCTTGCCATGAAATGACGTTATACAAATTTTGAATGGTTGTCAGGTTGTATATTATAGGTAATTGATAACAATCTAAAAAAAGGAAATTTTAATTTAAAAAAATATATTATAATATTTTTATACAACTACCGACTATCTCAAAATGTTTTATTTATTGAAAAAATGTTTTTTCTTGTTATGTATTAGGAACAAAAAGCCCTTATAGTACCTTTTTCACAGAAACCGACGTTATTAATTTTATTACGTACACTTAATAGTTATTTATTCGACGAGTTTAGTGCTCTGTTTTACGAGTAAATTTTTAAACGTTCGGGAGATAACGAAAGTTTTATAAATTATCATCCACGAGGTGAAATAAATGAACCGATTTACACGAAAACAAGTTGAAAACAACCTCTTATTCTTCGAATTAGATTCAACAAGGCTTAAAATTGCTTTGAATCTGTTAAAAATAATCTGACGTTTTGTAGTGAGAAATGCCCAACAGTTGTCAAAACTGTCTTACACAGGAGAAAAACCGTAAATTTTGACAGTGTCGAAGAATAAAAGCGCTTTATTTTTTATTTTTCCCTTAGTTTTATTTTATAAGAAATGCTTTTTTATTTAATTTTTAATAAAATTTTTCATTTTTAGTTTTCCAAATCTAAATTTGATACATTTTTTTTGTATTTATTGAATGTGTGTATAATATTTGGAACAGAACTTTTATTCTTATTGTTTTCTATTCATTGTGAAATATTGTAAACAGTAGTCAAAGTTTTTGATTTTATTTAATTTAATTTTATTTTCTATTGCCAAACAAATTGCCTCATCTTTTTATAAAGCTATATTTTCTATAATTTTTTTTATAAAGGTTATTTTCTAATTCCTTCCTAAAGCTCTAAAGTTTTTTGTAGATCGAAAATATAGATTATTGTATACATTAATTAATTGGGTACTCTAGGCAATAACTTTTATAAGAGTTGTTATGGTAACAGGTTAGTCAATTCTACCACAATGGTTTTTATGAAAGTGTTTTATCCATTATAACTTGTTACTTGCATTTACTAGTTTTATTAAATTGTATTTTACTACTTACTTTATTTCGGTGTAATTAATGACTATGCTTGTGAATTATGTATCACTTTAAGGCAAATATTATTATTATTATTACTATTATTATTATTATTATTATTATTATTTATTTTTTGTACATTCTTCAAATTCTCATCTAGATGTAATTACTTTGTAGGTTGTATTGAGAATTTTTCTAACCCTTTTTTCCACATTTTCCAAACCCCCTTAAACTCTGCACATTTTCAGAGTTATTCTATAGTTTTGCAAATTTTTTTTCGAAATTATTTATTAGTATTATTGTATCTGCACTCGTCTCTTCTGTAGATTATTCTTAAGGTTAAGCAGTTTGTAGATCGAAAATTTTGGTTATTGTATATGTCTTCTCTAGATGCTTTATTACTATCATTACAATCATTTTCCCAAACTGTTTCAAAATTATTTCATAAACACTTCTTTAATTTTTCTACATTCTCCGAATTCGAATTTAGGATCTGCTCTACTTTTCTTTAAATTTCCTTTATAGTTTTGTGTTTTTCTCTGGATTTTTCTTAAGATTCTTCGCTGATTCTTTTCGAAATCCGTTTGTAAATCTAATGTCTAGACAGTATTTTTTAAGGTTCTTAAGGTTCTTCGCTGATTCTTTTCGAAAACTGTTTGTAAATCTAATGTCTAGACTGTATTTTTTACATTATTTGATAAATGCATTTTTAGATTCGATTTTAAATTTTTTTCTAGATTCTTCCTGGAATGATTTTGAAGGCTATACAGCTGAATACTCAAAATTCTTTTATTAACACTAATTTTTCTGCATTACACTGGCATTTTTAGCGAATCATAAAATCACTAAACTTGATAGGAAATTACGTTAGTTTGCTTCTATCAAGCATTTTAGGACATTTTTCACTAAAAACGCAAAAGTTGATATCACATAAGGTAAAATTTTTAAGCAGATTTTTATATAGGTTTTTTTCAAAATATTAAGAAACATGTTTAATAAAGGATCACTAAATTTGTTTTTTTTCGAACTATTTTATTCTTCAGACCGCAACATCACTAAATTAGAACAAACAAGGTTTAATTGTTGTTTGCCCTTTTTGCAAGTTTAACCATGTTTTTATTTTGCATTTTTCGAGCAAATTTTGAAAATAAAAAGCAAAATCGCCAAATTTGAAATTAGTTTGATAAATAAAGACCGTTATTTTTTACATTACATTTTTTACATTATTAAATTATTTTAAAAATTTTTGTGTGAAATTATTTTGTAGACTGTTTAAAATTTCTTTATAAAAAATTTTTTCTCATCCTCTAAATGCTTTTATTAAACTCCACTGTGTGCGTCTTTACAAAATTAATTTATAGGTTTTTTTAAATCCTTCAAGATTGTTCTTTAATGTCCCTTAAATTCCTTTAGAAACTCTTCTCCTTTTTTTTAGATAAAACTAGATTCATTATAAATTGTTTCATTCGTTTTTAGATTCTCTTATAAATTTTTCTTAAATCCATTTTTAGAATTAAGTTGTACACTGCACAAATAAATTCAAACAGGCCTAAAGTGGAAATATTTTTACAATCTAGCAAATTTACCCATTTGGCAACATTGTCGAAAACTTTTCGTGACGAAACTTTTAAATTTGATATTATAACTTGTTGAAATAAGTAACAAAAAACAATGAATTGAATAATTTTTATTGTTATATTTTTACAAATATAAATATTTACTTATTCTATTAAATTCTATTAAATATGTGATTACAAGACAATACAATTTGCCCTTATTACGCTATACAATAATGTCATTCTTATAATAGAAATTCTGGCACAATGACAGGACGAAATTAAATTGTGTTCGAAATTCACTGTTTCCTAATAATGGTGATAATTTGGGAACACAATGTATTAGCCGATCATCATCGCCTTGAATTCTAAAAAAAATCGTTTAATTTTATTAGTAATTATTTTTTAGTCAAAACTAACCTTCCCAATCGACCGTTCCGGAACCGTCAGTATCAATTTCCTCAATCATTTGTTCCAAATCTGCTGGCGTTAGCTTCTCGTCCAGTTCCTTCAAAATTTCTCGTAACAAATCCACTGAAATGTACCCTAATCCACTCTTATCGTAAAGCCTAAACGCGTCTTTTAATTCTCGTAAAATAGCCTCAGTGTCTTCCTCCTCCTCCACCACAAATCTTGCAGCTAAATGTGCAAACTCTTCGAAACTCATGACACCGTTACCATCGGCATCAATTTCGGAAATAATACCCTAAAACCAATAATTATTAAATATTCAAATAGATTTATTTTATACCTGTAGTTCTTCCGCTGATAACTGATGCCCCAACATGTCTAGAATTTGCCCAATCATGTCAACACCAATTTCGCCCTTTTTTTCCATATCGAACGAATCGAAAATCTGTTTCAGTACTAAAAAATTTTTACACATACAAAGTGTCCCATCAAGTTGGACAAAGCCATTACTAGCCTTTAAATAATTGAAAAATTAATATTTTTTAACAAAGTCGTATGTTCTCTACCTCGGCATCAACTAAAATTATTTTCAAATATGTTTTTCGGTATTTCAGAAATCAGCTACAACACAAACTTAAGTTTTTTTGAATAGTACAGCCAAAATTTTATTGCATTATTGGACGTAGCTTTAAATATTAATGATTTTGAACGATTCTGCTTAATTTTTTGAAATAATTTGTTTGAAGAAAACACGCGTTCTGAAAAAACTTTCTACACAAAAACGAAGAATCCTAGATAAGTGGAAGTTTCATCACTTTAAAGGACAAAGTTCAAACTTAGATTTGTACTAATTGCAATTAGGAACGTAAAAAAATTGGGAAGTTGGTTATAAGTCGAATAACTTTTTTTTGCTTCTCAAGCTTCTTAAATATTATAAAATTGTCTATAAAATTAAAGGGGGGTCACGAAATAGTACAACCAAAATAAAAAAGGATTTGTAATCTTAGAGGTAAAACATTCATGAAATAAAACCGTGTTTTTGGTCCAATTTCGTTAAATATGGCAAAATTAGGTGACAAATGGCATGGTTTTGATGTTTTTTCGTTTTATTGGTACGTTTTGCAACGGGAAATACTCTTAAATAAAATAAAACTAAATGAGGGTGAAGTTTATTTTTGCTTTTTTTAATACAGGCTGTAAATGAAATAAGTACATTAATTTTAACTGGCAATAGAACTCGTCAAGACCAACAATTTCTCCTTGTAATTTTTTTTAAACGTTTTAGTTTTTGAGTTAAAATTATTTTAAAATTTTACACAATTTTTTTACACGCCACTGGAAGCAAAGTTACCTAGTCGTCAAGATTACCGTATGAACCGGTTACCGTTGGTTGCGACTATTATTTATTATTACTTTTCTTTGTTGGAGCATTTCATAAAAGACTCGTCAATTTATAGCGGGGAAAAATGATTTTAAAAATTTGAGC
The DNA here is from genome assembly GCF_031307605.1 of Tribolium castaneum. Taxonomy (NCBI): domain Eukaryota; kingdom Metazoa; phylum Arthropoda; class Insecta; order Coleoptera; family Tenebrionidae; genus Tribolium; species Tribolium castaneum. Next base: position 4,859,162 of record NC_087395.1, on the reverse strand, counting down.
TTGAAAAAATGGTACATAGAAAAAGTGTTTGTCTTGATGAGTTCTACCACTGGTTAAAATTAATGTACTTATTTCGCTTATATCCTGTATAATGTTTTCAAGTTAAAATTACATATTTAAAAAAATGGTATTGCCAAACAAGACCGAAAAGCACAAAACTGGAAAGTAAGTTTACTTTTACCTTCTTTGAGCGTTGTAGCACATTTTTCAACTAGAAAAATAAAGACGTTTACTTAAGTTATACTCAATGTCATAAAAATTGCTACATCAAGAAGGAGTTAGAATTTTTTGACGAAACTTGGCACAAATGGTCGACTATTAGCGAGTAATAAATGATTATAATTTGAACGATTTTAATCAAGTGGTAAGGGAGTTTTTAACATTTAGGTTCATTTACCAGCAAGTGTTATTCTTCCAATTTTTTGTGTGTTTTTTTTAAATTCGTTTAGGTCTAAGTGCTCTAAAAGCGCAATTAGGCTTGGAGACAACAAAACTAAAAATAATTAACAATTATGCAGTTTTGAAAAGTCATGATTTTTGGACTACAAATAGAGGTTTTCTTTTTTTACCATTAAGCAATGTTATCACTGTTTTCAGTCATAGACTGGATGACAAGGCCCAGGACAGCGCGAAAGAGAAAGCATACCCTTTAAAAAAACAATTGAAGTCTAAAATAGTCGTCTTCGGTGTATGGCTATAATTTAATGACAAGACAAATTTTTGCTCAATGAGTGGGTTTTGAGGTCGTCTTTTATCACGTCAGACTGTCTACCATCGAAATTGGTCATTTGGACTGTTTCTTTTTGGTGTTTTTTGGTATGAGAGGAATGGGCAAAAACGCATATCTAAGCCTGATCCATTTTACCTTTATTTCGAAACACAACGCGTTTCGACCATAATGTGTTTAATATATACAATGTATATTTTCACCAGAGGATGACCACTTTGTGGTTGAAACACGTTGTCTTTCCAAATAAAAGTTTTGGTGTGTTAGGTTTAAGCTGTGTTCTTGCTCATTCCTCCCATACCTGGAAATCTAACAAAAAGCAGTCCAACTTGAATTATTGCCATAACCCGAAGATGACCATTTTGGACTTTATCTGTTTTTTTTTAAGTCTGATTTTTCTTCTGTTTCGTTCTAAACCTTTTCTAATCAATGACTGATAACATCGCATAATAGTACTTGAATTACTTTTCAAACAAATAGCGATTTCTCTAAATAAAAAAACACCTATTCGTTTCCCAAAAATTGTGCTTCTTTAAAATTTGTCTAATTGTTGATAATTTCTTTTTTGTCGTACTCTAGATATGTTTTCGTTTTCATAACGCTTAAGACTAAACAAATTAAAAAAAAATCACTTCAAAAGTTGTCAGAAACGAAAAACGTGAAAAGAAAAACAAACACTTGCTGGTAAAATAGTTTCAGTGTTAAAAACTCCTTTACCGCTTGATTAAAAACCTTCAAAATTTAATCACTTAATACCTGCTAATAGTCTAACATTTATGTCAAGTTTTATCAAAAAATTCCTATTCCTTCTTGGTGTTGCAATTTTTATGACCCTGAGTATATTTCATAAACTATTAAGTTAAAACAAAAAATAAAATAATTTTTGCAGTTATTCAGGGGTTAAAACTACCTTTTTAAGATAAAAATGTTTTTTGCGATATGTTACAGTAAAACCTCTCAGCATCAAATACCGATTAAAAATCTTTAATTGTCGATTGTGTAAAGGTGTCCACTAATGAGAGATGGGCAATTTTAATATAAAAAATTGTTTTTTACTGTCACATAGGAGTGTTCCAATGTGACCACAGAAAGTATACTGGATTTGCTAATTACTCAACATAACACCACAAAATTCTAAATAAATCGGTATTTATAGTACTAGAAAAGACATTCATCATTCAATAAACTGCTTAACAAACATATTCAAATTTAAAACATCAACAAAAATATTTTTTACAAAAAATGCTTCGAAATATTTAGACAGCATGACTTTACTATGGTGCTAAGGCCAGTTTTCTCTTTATCTCTAACGTCTTCACGTCTTTATCAATCTTTTTATCTAATTTTTTATTCTTTTATCTAATTTTTGGTATACCTACACTTTTTCATCGATTTCTACTTAATCCATCAAACAAATTTTCGTTCTTTGCACCTCTACTTTTTTGGTCTCTCTGTCGTAGGAGGTAAATTTATATGATATTATGGTAATTGGGGATTTTTTTGTCCGCGTACGTTATACAGAGGGTCCGTTGTAGAGAGGTTATTTTACATTATTTTTTAATGCAATTGTTACGTTCTTACAAAACTGTCCCTTCACAAAAATTGTGAAGAGGTGTCCGTTATCGGGACGTGGTCATTAACGGAGGTTTCACTGTATTAGGCATGCCTAGTAATTTACTAGATTGGTTAAATTTAACACTAAACGCAATTATTTCGCCTAATATCGTCAAAAATAAGTTAAAAAGTTATTAAATTAAATCTAAAGCTTTTTAATCAAGGAACGAAGTGAGTGTTAAGAGAATGTGTCAGATATTGAAAGCAGGTCACAAAATAGTACGAACGAAGTGAGTGTCAATGTCATGAGACTGTCTGATGTTGCGAGTGTCGCGAACCCTTAGATACTTTTTCAATTAAGATAAAACCTCCAACTTGATAATTTTTAGTACCTAAAATTTTGGAAGTTCCGAAAGACATTGTTCTAGAAATTGTTAAATAAAATCAAATAAAATACGATAGGAATTACGCACGTCCACTAGTTGAATATCTCAAAAGAAAGTTAAAAATGCCTAAAGTTAACAACTAGAAATCTATTTAATTTAACATTCACGAGCTTTGTTGTTATCATAGTAAACAATACAATAACCATAAATATTAAAATTTTGAAAGAAAACATTTTATCGCAATAAATATGACGAATAATGGGATAAGAGCAACATTAAAATTATTGTTGCTGAGAATTTCACTTTTCGACTCCTGAAACAATAGTTAATAACTTTTTTAACGATAAAACTTAAGTATTTTTCAAATAATCAGAAGAGACACTTAACTGCGAAAATAAAAAATACTCATAGGGTGTCTATAAATTTTTTAAGTTATTCAAGTTCATATTTTTTGTGATTTGCCGTCATTTTAATGCTTTAATAGGCATCTTAAAGTACGCAACGTCATCAAGTGCGATGTCATAATAGTCATTATTTACCGGAACATTTTACGAAAATTTTTATGTTGGAAAGGAGCAAATTCAGGACCGTTTTTTTGATAATTCCACAAATTACGGGGCGTTTATGCAAGATTACCTCCATTATCATTCATACTCTTATTTTTTGTCAAAATTTTGATAAAACAAAAATTTTAAATGAATTTTAAAATTTTTAAAAATTATCTATTATTAACCGTCACAGGAATTCCTAAATCGACAAAAATAAAAAAATTTGTTTAAAAACGGCAAAAAAGGGGCTAATTACAAAAAGTAGCATAGGAAACTCGTTTCATAAGACCTTGAAGCACTCATTCTTTCAAAAAACTGAATTGAAACTCAATTCGTGCTTTAAGACTGATCTTATGAAACTCGTTTTTTAATATGCTATTATATTCTTAATTGCAGTAACATAAAAAATTGTAATCTAATTGTATAAACTTTTTTTCTAAGCGGTCAAAGTCTTACTTTTATAGAATTTTTTAGAATGTTAGTTTTTGTCAAGAAAATTAAATTATTTCAAAAACTAAGTAAAATCGATCAATAACAATTGAAAAGTTATTTTCAAAAATGCTAAAAATATAGGATATTCCACTTAAAAAAACATAAGTTTGTATTGTAGGTAATTTCGGAAACACTTTTTATATTTAATTGACAATAATTTTAGGTGTGTCAGAGTTTATTAACAACGGCTTTTGTAAAAAAGATTAATTTCCTAACATTTCAAGGTCAATAATAGTCTTTTCAAACTTGCTGGCACAGTTTGGTATACAGGCTGATTTTTTTAGGGCTCACATGAGAAACTTTTTAACTTCTAGTGTATTGCTAGAGCTTTACGACTTTGTCTACGATCCAAATCAAACATTCTGAGTTCTATTTTCTATTTTAAATAGTAATCACCTATTTTTATTGCATCTTTGAATTCACCTCTTGAAACGGAGTAAAATGTACCCTAGTTGTTACTGCCATTAATATTTACACCAATTTTTATGCAGACTCTTATTAACATCTTCTATATCGATGTCTTACAGTTTTTGAAATAATCGCAAAAAACTGAATTTTAGCTGATTATTTTCGTTTTTAATCAAGTACACTTTCGAAAAATACGATAAAATTGTAGTATTAATTAAGAAATCTTTCGATTTGTTAACCATTTTCAATCAAGAAGTTCAAAATTCGATGGCCGACTGACTGAGTTACTTTATATAATTTTCTAAATTATAATAAACCATTATTGAAAATTATTGTTTTACTGCTTATTCGATAATGAACCAGCTAAAAGCTAAATAAAATATTAAAGTTTGACAGTTGTTGATCATTTTGCAAGGTCTACTTGAATAACTATGAAGATTCTAGTAAAAGTAAAATCTGTTTTTAGTAAAACTATGTATAAGAGATAACTAAGGTGAGAAAATAGGGTCATGCTATTTGAAAAAACTGAGTTATAGGAATTTTTTGGTAACCAATTTAAAAAATTACTACTATCTATAAATTTTGGACAGTTGACAATTTTGAAAATACTAAAAGATTCTCAAAACCTTCGGTTATCGAACGCAAAAAAATCCTTCATTTATCGCAAAGGGTTCAAGGACTGTTATACCTTAGATAAACCTTTGCAAATGAAACGTTTAACAAAGAAATAGACATATGTCAAAAATTATGACAGATAAGTACTAACAACTTGAGTAAATTATACTCAGCTTGAGGAGGTGAATTCAATTATGCAATAAAAATGTGTGGTTACTGTTTAAAATTTCAAACTTGGCGCCGATTTTTTGTAGTTCCAAAAGTTTAACCATTTTGAAAATAATTCATTTGAACTCGGAACTGTCGATTTAAATCGTATGCAAAATTTTAAAGCTCTAGCTATATTAAAAGTTAAAAAGTTTCTAATGCAGGCTCTACAAGAATCACCCTGTATAGAAATTAAGCGAAAGACTTACGTTTCAGCTGATCTTTTGATATTTCAAGATCTTTGAGTTTCTCCAATTCTTCGTCTTCCTTAAAATGAGAGAATGTTTAATAGTGTTAAACGAATCAAATGCGCACCTACCATTTTTAACACCTGTGTACGTGTTGGTGATCAGAGTCTAATTAACTAGAGCGTCTTTAATTAGCGATAAATATTTATAGAACGATCAATCACAGGTACCTTTCGATTGAAGGAGGGGAGATTGTGTCGAAAAGGGACAAGGATAGTGTATTTATAACAAACAATTCCATTACGTATTATTTTATTAGCGTAACAATTTAAAAAATGCACTTCTTCTAACTAGCCAATCATGACCGCTTTGAACTCTGGAAGAATTTAATTTAAATTTGGCATAAAAACACAAACAATTACCTTCCCAGTCGACGGTTCCTGAACCATCAGTGTCTATCTCATCAATCATGTTGTCCAAATCGTCTTCACTTAAATTGTCATCAAGCTCGCGTAAAATTTCGCGTAGAACATCGGTTGTGATAAAACCATTTCCTTCTCTGTCGTACAGTCGGAACGCTCCTTTCAGTTCCATTTGAATGGCCTCTGTGTCTTCATCGTCTTCGGTCAAAAAGCGAGCTGCTAAGTTTGCAAACTCCTCAAAGCTAACTTCACCGTTTCCATCTTCGTCGATTTCGGTTATGATGGTCTCCAGTTCTTCGCCGATTAGTTGCGTTCCTAGAAGGTCCATGATGGTACCGATCATGTCGACTCCGATGTAGCCTTTTTTGTCGACATCAAAGGCGTCAAAAGTCGATTTTAACACTTAAAAAATGCATTTGTTTCATTTGATTATTATTTGGAAATTTTTCTTACTCGAAATTTGTTCTTTGTCGAGCTCGTTCTAAAATGAGAATTAATATGTAATGGAAATTTTGGAGATTATTGTTTACCATGATTGAGTTGGTTTTGATGGTGAGCACTTTCTGGACTTGACGAAGAGAATGAGGCGCGTTTAAATAGAGTGCAGTAGACAATGAGGCGTACAAAAGGTATTTATCTTTTTCTAAGTACTAATTTTGGTACTGAGAAGGTATGTTAGGAATGGAGAATCTTTAGACCGGATGGAGCGAAAGCACATACAATTTTTATTCTTATTTATAATTGTAATTCATGTAATTATTACTCGTATATCTCTAATTATCGCTTAAAAATTTTTATAGATAGTAATCTTTGAGGAATAACTACACTAATTAACAAAATTTTAGCACTTTTTAAAAAGAAATTTTATATTAAACTCATATGCTTAATCACTAAAAGGCACTAAAAGAAGAAGAAAAAGAAGAAAAACTACATTATTTAGCCTGTTCACAGCATTTTAGGGCATTTCAAACCTAAAACGCGAAAGTTGATACCATACAGAACACTTTTTTAATTCTTCAATGTTTGAGAACATTTTTGGTATTATTTCGCAAAATGTTAACAGATTGTCTTAAATCACAAAATTTACAATTTTTCAAAATTTTTTATCTAGAGGTTAACTTAATAGACTTCAACATCACTAAATTTGGTCGAATAAATTTAAATTTTTGCCTCTCTTGCTTGTTTAACGAAATTTTTATTTTGCATTTTTTGAGTATTTTCTGACAGAAATTAAGTGTGACTGCGGCAAGCGACAAATATGAAAAAAATGACAAAGAGTTTGCAATTTTCAAGCGTGTCAAGAGGTTTTTTAAGAATAACTTTGTTATTTTTGCACAATAAAGGGTGACCCGGCTCATTTCCCCTTTTCTGTAGCTCAGTTATTTGTAGAGATGGACTTTTGATATTTTATAGACGTTATTAATACTCTAAGACGTACTTGAGGAAAATATTTTGATTATACAGGGTGTCCCAAAAAAGTATAAAGTCAACATAATACATATTTTTTAATGGCATGCTATTACTTTTTCGTGTTCATTAGGATAGTTCTTTTTCAAATCGGTTCAAGAATTACTTTACTATACAGGGTGCTGCATTTTTGATGTTTGAATAGAGGATCTTCGAAACTAAAAGGTTTAGAGAAAAACGAGTGACTCATTCTCGGGTCCGTTTTATAATTTTGGTCAAAACCGCATTCCGCTATCGTCTTTTGTTTTCGACTTATAAACAAATGTTGACATTTTAGCGAACTCTTAAAAAAATCATATCTTCCTTATTATAAAAGATACACATTTGAAACACAAACATTATAAAGGCACTTTTTACGGAGAATGTAGTAATGTTATCAGCAAATTTCTCTAATCATTCCTTTAGCTGTAATAATATAAAGTTGTATTTTTTTGAATAGGAATCATGGTTGGCTATGACATTTTCGAAATGTTTATTTTTTTCTGATTTCATACGTGTATTTGTGTAATACATTATTTTTGAATTATTAAAAAAAACAAAACATTTCGCTTTTTTTATAGTAGACCATGAAAAAATTTTGGATTTTTAATTCAAATTATGAAAAATGTATTACTCAACAAGTATTTATAATTTAATGATTTTTGAAACACTAATTAACAGCAGGTTAAATAATTATTAGATCAAATTTTTGCGATTAATAAATATTATTTGTTTTTAGATTTAAAATGGCAAGCTTACATTGTAATTCTATTTTTTAATTAAACATGAAAACTTGGAAAAAAAAGTAAAAACTTATTAATTGTATGATTGCTTGTAAATACAATTTTATTTTACAAAAACTATCAATTCAAACACCAAAATCAAATCCCATCTGCGGTAAAAAAATACATATCATTATCAACGTCACCTCCATTGCACTTAAATCATAAAAAAGTGTCATCAGATGGTTAGTGCCACATCGTTTTCAATTTTCTGCACATTTTTTATGTAATCGTGACGATCATGTATTTGTTCAATTAAAAATAAATTTAACATAGCTTAGTTTGATGTTTTTATATTTTTTACTTTAATAACCGTTTACGAAATTTCTAGATTAATCTCAGTTTTTATGTGAAATAATTTTTCCATGGCCAACTACTTTCAAATATTTTAAATATATTTTTATCAAAAGTATATAAAAATATTAAACTGTATTTATATTGTTTTCAGTTCAAAAAAAATAAGCTTTTTGAAAATGTCATAGCTAACTATGTTTCCTATTTAAAAAAATACAACTTTATGTTATTAGGTTATTACACCTAAACGAACGGTTAAAAAAATCGCTGATAACATTATTAAATTCTCTGTTAAAAAGTGTCTATACAATGTCGTTGTTTCAAATATCAACATCTCGAAATCAGTTAAGAAATGGTATTCTTAGGTCCGGCTGTTCAGTGCGAGCTTAAAACGAGTTTAGCGCCAAACTAAGTTTAAGCCTGCACTGAGTGTTGTTCAGTTACGAAATATCGACTAAGCTAAAGCTTAGCATTGGTTTAACTAAGCGGTCGATGTTTGTTGCTTAAGCATTGGCTTATCGCTAAACATTGTTAATATTAACCTTGTTAGTATACATAACTTTATAATTTTATTGAAATAATTAACAGATGAATAAAAGAAAAAACAAAAAACAATTTGGTCAATTTTGATCAAAATTATAAACTAACACTGAAGTGTAAAATAGATACTTGATTACAATCGACGGAAAAAATGGAGCATGGGCCCCAATTGCTCTAAGATTTAATGCAACAGCAGAGACCCCTAAAGAGGCTGCGACTAACAATGTTAGAAAAAACAGACTGCTGAAGGGTCATCTAGCTCATATACTACTTACTTTCACAAAATAATGTGAAAAAACTTGTTTTTGATAACAGTTAATAATTAATTGCTGATGATGCACAAAAACAACTCTTTTAAATAAATTTCAGTTCAGTTTGAGTTAAACTTGTAATAAACAATTAAAGTTGAACTATAACAGTAATGAGTTGAGGGTCATGGCAACAACATGTAAGTTATTATATTAAAAAAATCAAAAAATATAATGATAATATTTTATTTATTTTTATTCTTGTATATCAAATATTATTAAGATAAAGAATTAATTAAGAAATAGTTTTATTGTTAGCGTTTTTTGGCTTGTTTGGAAGTTTAATACCTTTTAGTGCTTTTTAGCTTCTAGTTTGAATTTAGCTTACATGTTCTAAAAATCACAAAATTATGTGAAAAATTCAATGTTTATTTCGTTTTAATGTTTATGTCATTTTTTGCATTTATTAAACTTGTCAGCCAGACATTTAGTTGAGGTGCAAAGTTGTTTCAAAAATTATTAAAAAAACCGAAAAGTGGAGTCGACTATTTGTTAGAGTTTTAACTATGCATCTTCCTTTAATAAATAAATATAAATATAGTCCAGAATATTTTTTTATTCCCTTTGAAGTTTTCTTAGCTTGGTCATAATTATTGGTATTTCAACGTTATTCTTATAATTTTTGTAGTTAAAAAAATTATACTGTGTTTTCAGTCTCAGAGTGGACTTTTCTAAGACAACATACGAATAATAAAAATAAATGTTAAAAACTATTTCACATTGTTTAAAGCACGTTCTAAGTGCGATTTCTTTCTTTTATACAAACTATGAGTAGGTCAATTTTGCATTAATATTTATTAAAATTGGTTTTAAACATTCTCGTGATTGTTTAAATCGGTCGTTATTTTTTACATTTTATTTCTGCACGTACTTCATACGAAAATGTGTTTCACATCGCATAGTAAATACAGGGTACACGTTTCAGCATATTATCTTTTTCAAACTTTAAGTAAATTTGCAAAAGTTTTAATAAAAAATTACAAATAGAAAAAATGTTTTATTTGTTGAGCTCTGTAACCTGCTAAAATTAACACACGTATTTCTGATACACCCTGTATAATAAATAGCAATATTAATCAGATTTTTTGATTATTAAAATTCATTCCTCCTTTCGTTAATATAGTCTGTACGCTGTACTTAGCTAATTAAATGACTTTTAATTGCTATATTTAAGAGTAGATACGAACGGCTGAAATTTCAAAGTAGGAATCAGTAAACTGAAATAAATTCCGAGGTAACCGACAGAAATAATTTGTTTGTAGATTATTCCTGATAGCAAGATTAATACGCTTTGACAAACGTTATGAGTAGCTATTTTTAAAAATTATCTCACGGTGTTATTAAAAATTTGATTTATTATAAGTACGTTTCTTAAAAACATGCTCGTAACAACGTTTATCTTTATCATAAAAAATCCATTAATAAATGTCCGTCTTGTTACAAATTTCGCCCAATAGACACTTAGTTGAGCTAAAAATTAGAACAGGAAAATAAATAAAATAAATACAAAAATAAAAATAAGACTATGAATCCAAGGGCAAGACGTCTAGACCGGGGAGCAAAATCAGTATTTGCACTACATTAACATTATAAGAGTACATTATAGTAGATTAGAATTTTAAATAAACTGATAATCTGATTGGACGAATGCCTGGAAGAAGGCCAGCAGGCGAAAGCGAGTATAAACTTTTTCGGGGATAGACAACGTGTTATACGCAAGCATATGTGATTAATAGTTTTAGTAAATTGCTTACATTGTTTTAGAGCACGACGACAGGACCGTAACTAATTTTTTTCAACATGTGGCAACTTTACTTTTGGGCGGTTAAAACTTTATTTAGATGTCAAAGTAGATTGGAGAAAACAGCAAAGTAGGATACATTTTTTTATTAATTCCTACAGGAAAAATAAAAACATAACTTTTATTGGAATGAGTTGCATTACAAACACCTTTATTGCAGAAAAAAGCTATACAAATAAGTTATTTAATCGTTGAACCTAAATATTGTTCTAAATTTGTTGCAGTAAAAATAGTTTCTGTTTCTGTAAGAATTTATCACCACCTAAAAATTGAACTCACTATTTGCTAATATATCCCATGTCAATTCATAGTAGAATTTTGCATCAGCGCATTTGAATTTTTGGAGGGAAATGAAACACTGGTGGGTTTTCTTAGATAAAAACGTGCAGAAACTCTTAATTTGTGCTTTATTTTTAAATTTGTATGCGTTATTGCAATTCCACTATAAACTGAAATGAAATATACATAGTACTAAAATCAAGCACTTTTGCATTATTATTATTTTTTCATCCAATTAATATTTTTATTTTCACAAAATTTTTGTATCCAGAAATTATATACAGTTTTTTTTTACTAATTTTTCTACAATTTCTAGAGTACTTTTTTTAATTTACACTTTATCCGCGAGTGCAGTTACTTCAACAACTTGCTAATTTGTTTCTAATTTTTTTATGCTGCTCACTAAGATTTGAAAGTGAGCAAGTAAATCATGTTTCAAAGTGACTAAACTAAATTAATTCTGTGCTTTAAAAAGGACTCATGCTTCTTCCGATTTAAAAGACAATCTAACTTAAAAAAATAATATACCTACTAGTAGTATTTTCAACCGAAAAATAAAAGAAAAAAAATCTAACAACAGACATTGCAAATTATGTATATAACTTTAAAATTGAGAAACTAAAAAGGTAAAATATAACTAGAAAATAGTAATATGTATTGAAATTCCGAAGAACTAAGTGAGAAAATTAAAAAACTCTATAATTGGAAAAGAGAAACAAATAAATTGAAACACTTACGTTCTAAATAAAAACTCAATACGCTAAGAGACTGAAAAGTTGAAATACAAAAAACTAAATACAGGAGGTTAAAGTTTTGTAAAACTAAGAGTGACTCAAAGAGTGCGAAATTAAAACTATGGAACTGCAAAATAATAAAATCAAAATTGTAAGAAAAATTATAATTTGGAAAATAAATATGAAATATTAGGAAATTAAGAAACTAAAAAAAACTTGAAAAAAAATGAAAAGTAGTGGAACTATGATTCTGAAAAACTATCTAACTGAAAAACTGAGAAACTGATAAAACTATAGAACTGATAAATAAATAAATAAATTGAAATACTTGCATTTTAAATAAAAAACCAATACAGTAAGGGATTAAAGTGCTAAGAAACTTAGAAACTAAAAAGCAGTTAGATTGAAATACCGTAGAACAAAGTTACTGAAAGAGTGAAGAATTAGAAATCCATAGAACAACAAAAGAAAAGAACATAAAATTGAAACACTTACAATTTAAATGAAATCTCAATACACTAAGAGACTGAAAAGCTGACATACAGAAAACTAGAAAAAAAAAGGTTAGAGATTTATTTGTAAAACAAAGAGTGACTCAGCGAATGAAGAATTATAAAATTAAGTACAGAAGTGCAAAGTAAGAAAACGAAAATAATAAGAAAAATTATAATTTGGGAAATAAATATGAAATATAAGAAAACTAAAAACTCAAACGCTGGCCCCAAAAAAAACTTTGAAAAAAATTAAAAGTTGTGAGGTTCAAATTTTGAAAAACTAACTATCTGAAAAACTGAGAAGCTAAGAAAACTATGGAACTGGAGAAAGAACACAAATAAATTGTAACACTTACGTCGTAAATAAAAACATAGGTATACTGAAAGGCGGAAAAGATAAAAAACTTAAAAACTTTAAACCTGGAATACAAAAAAACCTGATGACTAAGAGATTGAGAAATTAGAAAACTATAACTATAAAGAAACTGACATTCTAAATAAAAAATCAATACAAAGAACTAAAAAAAGGAAGCATAAAAACACCTTCAAAAAATTAAAATATAGTCAGATTGAAATTCTGAAGAAACAACAAACTGAAAAACTAAAAAACTGAGAAAACTATAGGACTGGAATAAAATAAAATAAAAATCGAATACATAAAAAACTGAAAAAGCTGGAATAAAAAAAATTTAAAGGCAGCGGGATTGAAATTCTATAGAACTAGGTTACAGAAAGAGTGAGGATTTAAAAACCTATAGAACTAGAAAATAAAATCACAAAGAATTTAAACACTTACATTCTAATTAAAAACTCAGTGCACTAAGAGGCTGAAAAGTTGAAAAACTGAAATACAATAAACCAAAAAAGAATGCTGAAGTTCAGTACATTATAATTATAATTTGGGAAATTAATATAAAATATGGGAAAACTATGAAACTAATTAATTTTATTTTAAATTGATATTTTTAACTTAATTTAAAGAAATAAACACAAATTTACGACGTTTAAAATTAATTTTTGTAATTTGAGGCTACTTTGCTGCTTTTGGCTCAGTCAAATTAGATAAATCGGTGGAAAAAATTTCTACAGATTTCATTTTTTTTAAAAGCTTCCTTTACATTTGGGTAAACATATATCAAAAGTTGCCAAGTTTGGGGGGCAAGCTCGAAGAGGGGAAGGGAGTTAAAGCAGTCTTTTTTTGTTTTTTTGCTTATATCTTGGAAACGGTTACTCCTATTAATTTTTATCTTTTAACCAAAATTAAAGCTGATAAAATTTCCTACAAAATGGTTATATGCACTTTCTTGTAGGACTAACCACAAGCGAGTTATAGGTCTAGTAAGATATAATCATTTAAAAAAAGTGCCTTAAAACAGAGTGTCTTGTGATTTAAAAAACTGACAATAATTGAATTTATTAGATCCAACACTTCACTAGAGGAAATGAGGGTCACTGAAGTGTTTAAAGTCATCTTTAGATGCTCCATTTGCGTCTCCGTCTCCAACGTTGAAAATTAAATTACAGTTTTGTTCAATATAATATTAATAAATAGATGATTTAATATACAGGGTGCTCAAAAACTGGCGCACTAACTCAGTGGTACGTTATTGAGAAGCAAGTGCAGATTACGGGAAAAATGTTAAAAAAATTCCTAAAGTTATATTTTAAAAAATCTGGAGCTACAAACTTATTGTGTTAACTTCTTTAGTTTTCATTATTTTTTTATATTTCTATGTTTCATACCAGGTAATCGTTCCGTAACAAAACGATGAATAATTATTTTAAAATTTACTATCAGATTTTAGTAGTTTTTTTAATTTAAAAAAATTAAAATTCATCCAAAAATTCACAATGTGTAGATGTGCCAACACTGGGAATTATTTCCTAGGAAACCGTTTCAAAAATAATTTATTTTTATTGTTGCTCAAATTCTATTGCGATCATGACTGTTAGACAACGTTGCCACATATCATTTACCTAAAATTAGTTATTTATCAATAACTTTAATACAAAGATTTTTTAACTATTTTTACCATTATATGTAACCACTTCTCTACCACACACCATTGAGTTGGTGCTTCAGTTTTTGAGCACGCTGTAGATATAGATAATTTAAATAAAACTTATAATAAACTGAATGCATTGAGTCCAACAGTTCCTTGTAGCATATCTAAAGCAGCAGACACATGCTTTTTTGTGTATATATAATATTGTGTCCGCTGTGACGCAGTACATTATATTAATAATGCCTTATCAAGCTAACACGCTAAAGCGGACACTCCAAGCGGTCACTTGATTTTACAAGCAAATTAAAGCTGCAGCGTCAATTAATACCTAAGATGTGATTCACAGTATGCCACTGCAGGCATTAGTGTGTCATATGAGGAAAGAACATGTGTCTACTTAGTGTAAACAAGCAAAGTATTTGGTGAACACCGGTGTCCGCTGTGGCACCTTAGTTAAAGTACTGAGCGGACACCGGAAACCGGCATATTAAAGCACGCAACGTCATCAAGAGCGATGTCTTATTTTAATACTCATTATTTGACGGAACATTTTGGGAAAATTTTCAGTTTCGTAGGAAACAAATTCACGATTGTATTTTTACCAATTCCACAAATTTCAAAGAACGTTCTTGCAAAATTATCTTTTTTATCATCCATACACGTGTTTTTTGTCAGAATTTGGATAAAACAAAAATTTGAAATCAATTTTTTACTTTATAAATTGAGACATTGCCAATCGTTACAAAAATTTCTAAATTTTTACTTAAAAACGTCAAAAAGGGGCAAATTACAAAAAAAATAATACAAAAAACTCGTTTCATAAGACCTTGAAGCACTCATTCTTTTTTTGAAATGTAATTCGTGTTCAAGACTGGTCTTATGAAACTTGTTTTTTAATTTAGGTACTATTTAGGTACCAGATTTTATAATTACAAACTTAATTTATTTTTACAACGCTCGAAAATGTTTTTTGCACATTTTAAGCACTAATGCGCCAAATCAAAATTCTCGCACTATAGCGAGAAATCTACATTCGCGGTTAACTGCTGTGTTCGCGAAATGTCATTTCGACGGTAGTGAGTTCAAAATAGTTAGGTACATTTTTTTTAACGAATTCTTCATAAAATTGTTAAAAATTAATATTTTTTATAATTTAGTGTTTTTTGCTAACGGATTGGTAACAGAACAAGCAATCAAAAATTTGACAAGGACTATCACTTATTCGGAGGTAAAGTTACCGTTGGGGGCGCCACTGAGCTAGGTCGAAAACAGTAAACATAAATGGCGGGAAAATGTTTATTCGGATATTTTGAGCGTTGTACGAATTTTGAGCCTTCACAATTATTGTATTGCCTATGCGGAATGACTATTGTATCTTTGATGGAAGAAACGAATGTTGACAAATTAGAGATGACGAGGAAAACACGAATAACGAATGACTGTTTGGTTCACTTTCTTTATTGGAAAATTATTACAAAGACATTGAAAAGCCTACCTTTTGGCATAATTTACGTTTAAGTGTATTAGCAGTTGTTAATCTTAATTGTAGTTTTGTTGATTTATCGAAGTATTTCATGATTTTATCAGTGGAAAAATTCTAACCTAAAATCCACAAACTTCACAAATTTATTGGTTTCTTGAGCCCAAGTTTATGTTCGCTGTGATCCATTACTTATAGTCTTTAATCAGACAACTGTTTGATAACACTTTGTAATGAAAATTTAAATCTTTTTCACTTTTTATCCACTTTCAAATTCCAACAATAAACACTTTATACCACTTAAAACCACAGAACCAAAGTCAACGCTAGTATTTACCACCACGTACCTTTAAAGTAATTCTTTCTATTGTAAGTAATTAACACTATACACGCAAAATTGTTGAACAATTCATTAAATGTCAGTTAAATGTGGCATTACGAAAATTTCTTTACTGTTTTCGACATAGTTCAAAAATCATCACCAGAGGGCGTCTAGTTAATTTTATTTCCGAATTGTACAAAAAATAAGTGTTTCCATCGCAACGATAGCGATACCAACCTATTAACTGTCCCTATAGTCCGGTCAAAATGGACATCAAAATAGTGGTAAGCTTGCAAAAATTCGCATAGAGCTGAAAATTGGTACAGGTGTTTAATACGCTATTACAAATAAAATATCCAAAGTCTTAATCAATCCTATGTTAAGGTTAAAGTCAAAAGTATTGGTTTTTGCAATTTTTCTCGTAAACGGTAAATGTTATCATTTAAATAAGTCAGACGAAAGTTGTACACCATGCAATGGTCGACAAAAAATGTTTTTATACTTTTTTTCTACGAACCACCATTACCAAAATATCACGATTCTAAAAGTTAAAGAAAGCGTATTCTACATAATACTAGTTTTTCTATCACAACGACATAAAACCGTCTATTTTAATTACAAATTTAAATGATCTCATAGTATTACGGTCTATACGAAGATAATATTCCGAAATACTACTTTGCATCTACCATAGCTTTGCAAACATTGTGTAAAATAGTGAGCCACACGCAAACTGTTGTAAAATTACGTGTATTTATTAACAGTCTCAAATATGGGTAGCGTAGACGTGCATTTGAATTTTTCAAATGGAGCACAAATTGAGAGTTTCTGGTAGGTTTTCTTAGCTCAAAGTGTGTCGCTGGGATTTAGTTTAACACAGAATTGTTTTCTTATACAGAAACTTTCAATTTGTGCTTTATTTTTCACTTTAAAAAATTCAAATGCGCTATTGCAATTCCACTATGAACTGAAATAGGATATAGAATTTTAGATATTTCAGACGGTAATATCTCAGTAACAGTGAGTCGTAGAGAAAAAAGTATAAAAACATTTTTTGTAGACAACTGAATTGTCTGACCTATTTTAATGATAACATTTACCGTTTACAAGAAAAATTGTAAAAACCGGTACATTTGACCTTTAACCTTGAATCACACTGGATTGATTGGGATTTTTGATATTTTATTTGTAATAGTGTCCCAAAACCTGTACCACTTTATAGCTCTATGCAAATTTTTGTAAAATGAAATGTCTATTTTGACCGGAGCAGCCATTGCAAAATTGTTGCAAAGTAAAAAACATCGCAGTGCGGGAAAGTCTGTTTGAAATAGCTATCTAAACGCTATGAGTACAAAAAGATATTAGCTGGTTCAAAACGCCAACATCACATTTTTCCCAATATTTTTTTTTAAATAAGATTAATAAAATTTTAAAATAGTTTTTAGTAATTAGATGTCTCATTGAAAGATAAATTACATTATCTATTATTTTTTTGATGTGCATGAATAATTTATAACAGTTTATCTTGAGAGAAAATGCAACATTGGCGTTTTTATAGTTTTAAAACCGCTAATACAAGTTATTTTATAAATTTTATAAAAATAAAAATTGTGTCAAATATTTACATTTTAACAAAACAGCTTAAATTTTTCATTTAGCTTCAACAAAATTTCTTTTCTTCGGAAAATACGATCTCTATTAATTGAGATGTAGCTTGTTTTTTACTTTCACATTTTTGAAGACGCTTGTCGCTTTGTTGGAATTCGGCCAAAACTGAACAATCCAGCCCTGCACCATATTTTACGATTAATTAAAACTGAAGCAGCTGTATTCTGAAAAAACATGAACTAGACGCGGCCCCACTATTCCCAGTATGCGAACTTTTATAAGAGAGTGCTTTTCATATGTTTGCTATTTCATTCACGTCACTTTAAAGTATCAATCCATACAACATGGTAAGCTGTGTTTTGTGTTTTTTATCGAGTGATTAATTTTCTTACTATTACCAGGATGATCTTAGCAAGGACCAAATTGCGCGTAAGTTTAAAAATTCATTATTAAAAATTTGCAATTAATTTTCGATTCAATTGAACTAGTTCTCCAAAAAGCTTTCGACACATTTGATGTCGAGAAAAAAGGAAGTATTGGCACTGCCATGGTCGGCACAATCTTGAGTATGTTGGGTGTTCACACGACTGAAAAAATGTTGGCTGAAATTATTGCAGAAGTGGATGAGGATGGTAATTATTTAAACCAGTTAAGTGAAAATACATTAATGATGTTTTCGTTAGGTTCCGGTGAATTAGAATTTGAAGAATTCATAACCCTTGCCTCCAGATTTATGGCAGAGGAAGATGCGGAAGCTATGCAAGCAGAATTGAAAGAAGCCTTCCGGTTGTACGATAAAGAAGGTATTTCTAATTTATTGTGAGTGTTACGTATTGATTCAAATTATTATGTATTTAAAGGCAATGGTTACATTACCACTTCCACACTTAAGGAAATTCTTAAGGAATTAGACAATAATTTGAGTAATGAAGAATTAGACGGAATCATCGCTGAAATTGATACTGATGGATCAGGAACTGTTGACTATGATGGTATGTTATTTCAAAATAGTAATAACCCTTCTGAAACAATTTTATTTCAGAATTTATGGAAGTTATGACTGGTGGAGATGATTAATCATGTACATAAAAAAATAAATAAATAAATAAATAATAATTTCCTGATTCTGTTTGGTGTTGTTAATAATTACTTTATTAATTCTTGTAATTATTGCAAAGTTACACTAACGAGCAGGTTAATGATGATGGACTGATGAGTCCATGTGTAAATAAAATCACGTCTTGTAATAATTCGTTCTTATCTAATTATTAATTAACCTTCCAATATTAATTGCAACGTAACAATAACAAAAAGAAACATGTGAATGCATCGTTATCACGGGACAATTATCAGTGGTTGTGGAATAAAACAATTTTTCCGATGACGACTTTAAATTCGACTTTGATTTTCTGGTTAAATTTAGTTGCTAAATACCCGATTTGTGTCTTGATCATACATTCTTAAAAAAATTACATTTCAGTTATTGGTCCGTTGTCGTCTAGTTTGTACAGAGTGACCCAGGGGTGCGTAATCGGTTTATAATTTTTTTATTATTTAAAATATTGCGATTTTGTTTTCATTATCCGATAGAGCGACTTAAAGTCCACAAACTCAAAATGTTTTTATTATACACAGGATGTTGTATACAGGGTAGTGAACCAAAGTTAAATTTTTTTAAATGAAACACCCTATATATTTTTGCATAATTGGATCTACGCAAAAAAATAATGTAACTTTATTTAAACTATTATGGGTCTATCTTTTTTCGTTTTTTTTGTACAGGCTGTGTCAAAACGCAAAAAGCAGAATAACTCATTTTTTTAATGAAACACCATGTATTTCTTTACATGTGTCGATTGCATTTTTCATAAGCTTTCTATTAATATGCGGTTTTTATAGCAAATTTCCAATATTTCTTAAAGTGTTCAAAAAAATTAAAAATATATTTTTTATTTATTTTAATAATAATTCTTGATGAGTGAAAGTCATTTATGTATCAGGTAATAATTAGATTACTAATGTAATTAGTCATATTAGTACATATCAAAAAATTAATTACCATTCGACTATCAGATTCTAGGCTAACAAATTGTCTTGTAATAATTTTTTTTTTTGAAAAATCTCGAAAAATATTTTAAATTTGCTATGCAAGCCCCATACCGTTAGAAAGCTTATCAAAAATGATATCGACACATTTAATAAAATACAGGGTGTTCCATTTGAAAAAAATGAGTTATTCAACTTCTTGCGTTTTGACACACCCTGTATATTATCTGCGTGCTTTAACTAAAAGTCGTCTATTTCCTAAAACTACAAGGTATTCTAAGTTTTTCTGTTGCAAATTTATCGGAAAATATTCATAAGCGACTTTGCAGTGATTTTTCAAAAATTGGTCTTTTTTATAACGAAAAGTTGAATAATTCCGAAACGAAAAGAGATAGACCCATAATAGTTTATATAAGGTTACATTATTTTTTGTGTAGAATTGAATTATGCAAAAAAATATAGGGTGTTCCATTTAAAAAAATATAACTTTGGTTCACCACCCTGTATACAACACCCTGTGTATAATAAAAATGTTTTTAGTTTGTGGACTTTCAGTCGATCTATCGGATAATAGAAACAGAATAGTAATATATTAAATAGTAAAAATGTTATAGACCGATTACACACTGCTGGGTCAGCCTGTATATTACAGGAAAGTTGAAGTAGAAAATATTTTGTGGGACAAGTAGCAAATTTCTAGTTTTTGAGACGGCAAAATTAAAACAAAACCCATAATTTAATATTGAGGAAGATTTAAAATTAATCCGAAACTTTGCATTGCAAGTTGTTTTTTTTCTACCGTTCAAAAAACCAAATATTTTCTACTTGCCCTTGTAATCGCTAAGTTAGCTAAACATTTTTTGTCTATCTTCTTTCTCTTTTCTCTCGTTCAATTGTTCTTCGATTCCAATTTTCTTGTTTTTCTTTTATGTAGTCATTTTTTGCCCTGGTCTCTTTTTTATATCGTTCTTTATTTTATGTTAATAAAAGTCTGCTTAAAAATTGAATAAACAGGGTTGTTTCATTTGAGAGAATTTACTAATTAGACTAGCTAATTTTGATAGTACTTGCTTAAATTAACGGTCATAGAAATTTGATTTTGTGAATTGTTTGTATTGTATGGTAACGTTTGTCGTTTGGTGAATTACGGTTACATGTTATTTAAAACGCGCTTGTGTTGTGTGTGTTTTCTTAAAAGTACAATTTAATTTACACATTTTCGAGTAGTTAGTGTTACAAAAAGTAATGGGGGGATTTATCAGAATATATATAGAAAAACCATCTTTCCCTTCTT